>NC_065450.1:114619774-114934445 GCF_917563875.1 Diabrotica virgifera virgifera
TCATTTTCTCGACACTATTTTATTATTTGTTACATTCACCAAAATTTGATTGGCACCTTCACCAAAATTGGATTGAGGACAGCGAACTTGAAGTTCGAACTTGAAGTCCGAAGAAGTGACATATTTCGACAAGACGTTAAGTACTTGGGACATACTGTATCAAGCAATGGTGTAACAGCTGATCCTGAAAATATTTCAGCAATTAAATATTGGCCAGTACCAAAAGACAAACACGAAATTAGAAGTTTCCTTGACCTATGTACATAATATTATGTACGGCAATATTATTACCCACGATTTGTCAAAGGATTTGCAAATAGCTCCAAGCCCCTAACAAAGTTGACGGACTAGGGCACAGAGTATACATGGAGTGAAGAGTGCCAAAAATCTTTAGAACAACTACAAAGGGCTCTGATCAGTGCACCGATATTAAGCTACCCGGGACAGGCAGGAAAATTTGTTTTGGATACCTTTCCTAGCAACAGTGACATAGGAGCAGTTCTCTCACAAATCCAAGATGGGCAGGAAAAAGTCATAGCTTATTTCAGCATAGTCCTGTCGAAAACAGAAAGGAACTATTGCGTTACAAAAAGAGAACTGCTGTGTGTAGTGAAGGCATGGGAACGTTGCGTCAGAAGTATTGCGTCAGTTGCATGACGATACGTCAGGTGGACATGTTGGTATTACGAAGACTCTGCAAAAGGATCGAGAACGGTTCTATTGGGTGAACTGTAAAAATGATGTAAGGTGGTGCCGGAAATGTGAACTGTGTGCATCCAGTAGTGGTTCAGTTGGTAGAAAGAAAGCACCCATGAGACAGTACAACGTTGGTGGTCCTATGGAAAGAGTAGCCGACATTGCCGGTCCATTTCCAGAAACCGATGCTGGAAATAAATATATCCTGGTAGCCATGGGTTATTTTACGAAATGGACCGAGGCGTATGCATTACCAAATCAAGAAGCTGCTATCGTTGCAGAGGTATCTGTTAAAGAATTCTTTAGCCGATTTGGTGTTCCCTTGGAGGCCCACTCCGACCAAGAGCGAAACTCTGAGTCAGCCGTTTTCCAAAACGTTTGTAAATTGATTGTGTCAATAAGACCAGAACGACAACCATGCATCATCAATCAGATGGAATCGTCAAGGGGATGAACCGAACGATGGGTAAACACTTGTCCAAAGTTGTATCTGAACATCAGAGGTACTGGGATCAGCACATTCATTTATTACTGACTGCCTACCGCTCGGCCGTGAATGAAACTACAGGTCAGACACCAACCTGCTTGATGTTGAGTCGTAAAGTTCGTTTGCCCTGCAACATAGAGTTTGGCTGCAGACCTTCCCAGGAACCTGTTGCAGGCGAAGAATATGTCGACCGCCTGAAATTACGAATGAACAGAATTCATGAACTTGCCCGACAACACTTCCAGATAACAGAATCAAAGATCAATATGATTTTCGATGCAAAAATGAAAGCTTCGCGGTGAGTTATCTTTTTTTTATTCATAATCCACAACGTGGTCGAGGCTTGTGTCCTAAACAATAGAGACATTTAGAAAGTCCGAATGAATTTAAGAAGAAAATAAATGACGTAATATACATAATTAAGTAGTTGCCAAACAGTAAACCAAAAGTTATTCACATAAATCGTCTTGCACCATATTCTGGTTCAAATGAAACAGAAGAATTGCGAGTCCTCCAACATAAGATAAAAGATGCCGGACAGCCAAGTTTTAAGGAATTAATGTCAAATTACGCAGAGAGAAATGTTCCGGAAAACGTCGCTCTAGCCCATTGTGTTGCCCAATTCCTCGAGAAGACTAAAGGAATTTCGTCCGTATTCAGAAGAAACTTCGGCCGCCTGGACGAGTTAAGAAAGTAGCAGCCTAAAATTGGAAAATATTGCGATTAGAAAGCGGTCCTCGATCTTTGCTGTATATGGTGACCAGGAAGTATTATACAGACACGCCAAGCTACGAGAACATATGGCGGGCTTTAACTAATTTGAAGAAAATCGTCTGTAATTATGACATCAAAAATTTGGCTTTGCCAAAAATAGGCTGTGCAGTAGAAAATCTAAATTGTAAGATTGTCAGAACCATGCTTGAAAAAATCTTCCGAGAAACCGGCGTACGAATTACTGTGTGTTGCCTTACCCAAAGTTACCATGCCCGTTAAAGACAATAGACTGTTATTTGTTCCTGAAGGGTGTCTGCATATCTGGAAAGTCCTGTAGATTCCGCCATCCTGGGCCTTTATCTAGAGTTGCTGATCGGGACCCTCAGATCTTAAGAGGGGAGCAGTTTAACAAAGGAGTACTTTTGACCGACCCCCGTATAACAGTTCCCACCTTGAATATGTTGGAATATTCTGGAGAGAGGACATGTACTGAAAATGGCGGGGAGGGGAACGAGCGGTACGTGGAAGATCAAGCGAAAACAAGAGATGGCGAGTCCGGATTTTTCGAGAATAAGTTATTTCTTATAAAAGCGGAAAACGATCTTATATTAAGTGACTTATTAGATAGAATTCGGTAATGTAAACTGGTATAAATAAATTTGTGTCAAAGTTAAACTTTTATTTTATTTATTCTTGAATATTTCCTAAGAGTCATGGGATAATAACACGAAATTTGGCAAGCTGGGGTTTTTGGAAAGAGATCTAAATTCGCTACAAAAAATAATTTATTACCCAGAGAGCACCACATACGCCTTTCAGCGCTCACTTTATAGGTGCAATTTTTTTATTACCCACTCTACATACTTTTTGAATCAAAACTTTTATTCTCCTAATATTTTTACTTAAAGAAGGTATACCACATTCATCTCGCTAAACTCAACCGTTCTCGAGATAAACGCATTTTAAATCTGCAAGGCAACATAATTTTTTGCATTATATTATTATAGTTACACCCGAAAAATAACTTAAAAACATAAAAATTTACAAAAATATATCGCAAATTTCTTCAAATGGAATTTGCGATGCAATGACATTAATATGAGAACTGGCACAATTATTATGGTTTCAAGTTTATTTTTTGGGTCTAACTACAATGATATTAGGCAAAAATTATGTTGTATCGCAGATTTAAAATGCGTTTATCTCGAAAACAGTTGAATTTAGCGAGATGAAAATAGTATACCTTTTTTAAGTAGAAATATTAAGCGAATAAAAATTTTGATACATAAAGTATGTAGAGTGAGCGCTAAAAGACGTATGTGGCGCCCTCTGGGTAATACATCATTTTTGTTGGCGCCTTTAGATTCCTCATCCCTAAAAACTCCCGCTTACCAAATTTCGTGCTGTTATCCCATGCCTGTCAGGAAATATTCATTTATGCATCTTATGCCAGCCCAAAAGGCTAGCTACCCCAATAATATTAATACACTTCTCAACAATTGAAGTGGATATTATGAAAATGTGTATTTTATTTTTTGTTCATAAGGTAAAATAGATAAATGGAGTGATATAAATAAAGATTTATTTTTACTTCGTATTTTCAAACAGATGAACCGAAAAAATAAATTCTTTAAGAAAAAAAATAGAAAATAAATAAAAATTGTAAAATTAACAACCTAAAATATCTATTACTGCTCAATTTCTAATATCCCGAAAAGAAAAATTAATAGTGTGTGGGTCCACCTTTGTGTCGCCTTAGCGCTCTAACTCTATTTGGAAGACCTCGTATTAAATTATTGATGAACTGCTGCGGTATACGTTCCCAAATCGCGCGTAATGTATTGGCCCACTGATCTAAGGTTTGGGGCGGTTGAAGGAGCCTGTTTTGTTGCCTAGACATTTCGGCCCAAACATGTTCAATGCAATTTATATCAAGTGAACACGGTGGCCACTCCATTCTTGTAATGCCATGAGCTTCTATACACTCGTTGACAATTCTCGCACGGTGAGGGCGAGCATTATCATCAATCAGAACAAATTGTTCGCCTATTGCACCAAAAAATGGAACAACTATTGGTACTATGACTCTGTCTCGATATCGTGTAGCAGTCATTGTTTTATTAATTAAGACGACTAAGTCCGTGCGACCGTCAAAACATGTGCCTCCCCATACGCAAACGGATCCACCTCCAAAAAGAGTGGTTGGGACTCCCAGATTTTCATTTTAACGCTGTCTTCTTTCCCTCCACACCAATATTTGGCCATCATTCGTATACAAACGAAATCGGGACTCGTCAGTAAAGAGACAATTCCTCCAATTTTCGAAATTCCACTGAGAGTGTTCCATCGCCCAGCGATATCTGCATGCACGGTGCTCCCTAGTTAGTCGTGGATGGGTAGCGCGCCGTCTAGCCCTTAAATTGGATGCATGTAACGATGTAACCGTCTTCTGACAGTTTGACTGGAAATCGCTCGTCCAGTAGCATGCCTGAAGATACTGTTAATTCTGGAAGCCGTGAATGTTGGGTTTCTTCTTGCCGTCAAAACTACAAAACGGTCTTGCCGACGAGTTGTAGATCGTTCTCTTCCTCCTCCATGCCTGTATGTTGCAGATCCAGTTGCTACATACCGATTCCATGCACGACTTATCACACTTCGCGACACATTTAGCCTCATAGCAACCTCTTGTTGAGTTATGCCTTGTTGGATCCAACGAACTAATTGCTCGAGCTGCACTAATTCTAAACGTCTTTGCGGTATAATGTTTTTGTGATAAATAGATTTCTTGACTTATTCTTGACAACTGGTAAAGACTACAAACTACAAAGACTTTTATACGAATGATATATTCATGTTTGGAACAACATTTCTCTCTTTGTACGAGATAAGGGCCGATAAGAATAGGGAGAAAAAAACCACATGCAAAAAATATTGGCAATAAAGATAGCATATAGAGTATAGTACAGGCAATTATTTTAAAAATAGTTTTATATGTTAATTTTAGGAATTTTAAAATTATCCACTTCAATTGTTGAGTAGTGTATTTTTAGCATTGTGTTTGGAGCAACCACAAAGTGTATACAGAATTTACTCTAGAGGAATGCATAGCTATCTATAACAGATCACACATGAATAAAATAATTGTATACGACTTTACACTTAAAGATAATATTATTTGATACAAATTCCTTACATATTTAATAGCAAACAATGTATGTATGTGAAAGATTATAATATGTAAATCTAATTTTGCTTATCTTAAAAAATTGCCAATCACGTCAGTTTTTAGGGGAATGGAGGAAAATGCAAAATATCAAAATTTACAATGTGTTTTTTCGAATCCTGAGAAAACTAATAAATATTTTTGACAAATTTAAACGCCGAATGAAAAATTTAATTATTACTCAGGGCCAAAACTCCCTGGAAACTTCTCATATAATTTTTATTTTAACAAGTTACAGGGGTGAAACTGAAAGAGAAAATTTAGTGTGATTTTTAATATTAAATATTTCATTCAAAAGAAATTTTTATTTATGTTAAGGGACTTTCGGCCCTCGGTAATAAACTAGTCTTTCATTCTACGTTTAAATCTTTTTAGAGCACTTATTGAAGTTATACTTCTTTACACGCGATATGAGGGTGAATTTTTATATGTTAAAACCTACTATCCCGGCGCATGCGCATTATAACTTTGTTCTGATTGTATGTTCAAATGACATGTCAAAAATTATCCAATATGGCAGCTGTAGCGCAGCTGTGGTTTGGACGGTTGACGGTTTGGTTATGTATAGTTGTTGCGTTTTAAAATTTTTGGGGAGAGAAACAACAAAGGTTAGTTGATAGTTATACTGCCTTTTTAAATAGTTTTCATATTATATTTTTGAAGTTATACTTCAAAATGTTTTAATTTATGTATGTATCAGTCCAGAAAAGGTGTGGACAGAATATATTAGTGTTTTTAAATATATTTTTCTACAAACGTGTTAAAAATGCAATTTTTAGGGCTCCATAGGAGCGTTAAAAATGCTACTTGAAGGCACTAGTGCTTTAAAAATTTTAAGGCACTGCAGTTAAAAGTTAATTGTCAAATTGTGAAACGTCAAAATATTTATATTTCATTTATTAACATTAATATTAATAATACAACTTGCGCAATTTGAAAAAGGTGGTTTAAAAGGTTTTTTATTATAATTTTGTGTCTTTGGATTTGTCAAAAATGAATAACCATTTTCAATTTCGTTGCAAAACGAAAACACAGCCGAACCATATTCTAGTCCAATCAGAGAGTGCCGCAAGCACCCCTACCTGTTTCGAAACTTATTAGTCTCTCATCAGGAGGCACATATGCTGCCCTCCCCGATCCAACCAAAACAAACCCCAGCGTGCAGTCCCGGATTGCAACGAACGAAATGGCATAGATGCCCTAGCGGCAACTGCTAGCAAGAAGACTAAGTTTTCACTCTAATGGCATATAAAACAACATAATGCTATTCCACATCCCACCAGAATGAAAACAATGGGAACCTTCTCTGGTTACACCTCCGAGGCTTCTACAATTTGCAAGCCATACGGATACTGAGACTAAGGAAGATGAGGGAATTCTACAATTTACAATTCACGTTCCATCTGCTCAGCGCGGTAAAGTTCCAACAAGAATGGTTCCCTTCATACTCCACACAGAGTAAATGTAAATCAAAAATGAATAACCATTTTCAATTTCATTGTAAAACGAAAATACAGCCGAACCATATTCTAGTCCAATCAGAGAGTGCTGCAAGCACCTCTACCGGTTTCGAAACTTATTAGTCTCTCATCAGGAGGCACATATGCTGCTCTCCCTGATCCAACCAAAACAAACCCCAGCGTGCAGTCCCGCATTGCAACGAACGAAATGGCATAGATGCCCTAGCGGCAACTGCTAGCAAAAAGACTAAGTTTTCACTCTAATGGCATATAAAACAACATAATGCTATTCTACATCCCACCAGAATGAAAACAATGGGAACCTTCTCTGGTTACACCTCCGAGGCTTCTACAATTTGCAAGCCATACGGATGCTGAGACTAAGGAAGATGAGGGAAAGCTTATTTAATTTACCTAATAAGTTTCGAAACCGGTAGGGGTGCTTCCGGCACTCTCTGATTGGACTAGAATATGGTTCGGCTGTGTTTTCGTTTTGCAACGAAATTGAAAATGGTTATTTATTTTTGATTTACATTTACTCTGTGTGGAGTATGAAGGGAACCATTCTCGTTGGAACTGTACCGTGCTGAGCAGATGAGACGTGAATTGTAAATTGTAGAATTCCCTCATCTTCCTTAGTCTCAGTATCCGTATGGCTTGCAAATTGTAGAAGCCTCGGAGGTGTAACCAGAGAAGGTTCCCATTGTTTTCATTCTGGTGGGATGTGGAATAGCATTATGTTGTTTTATATGCCATTAGAGTGAAAACTTAGTCTTTTTGGATTTGTCTTCCTTGGGCGTAAAATAATAAAACATCTATTTTTATATTTTACTTGTCACCGTGATGTATAATTATGTATATCTGAAAGGTAACTACCATGCGACTTGATGGCCTTGTTTGTAGAGCATTGGACCAGAGATCAAAAAATCGCGAGATTGCGGGTTCAAATCCCGGACGATTTATATTTTTTTCTTTTTCTTTTTTAATATTTGGCATTGTTAAAAGTTTTGGTTCATTTTTGGTAATTATTGTTAATTTTTTGTATTGTAACTGTTAAGTAGGTATATTTATTTCGTTGAAATTATATTATAATAGAAGTATAACTTCTTACGTGCGTACAAAGTACACACACATTCTTTTTCATTTTTATCAGGTTTTGATAAAAAAGAATACATTTAAAACACATTGAAAATTTTGACATGTGTCAAAATTTTGCATTTTGATCCGTTCCCTTTTAGAGAGAACAGTAGCGCGTCATCAATATTTTTGTTTTTCGAAAGTTTTGCAAACTTTCAATAGTGCGGCAACAGTGCGTCGATAATTCGGCACTGACAGTGACTATCAATAGTCAATATCAGAATACAATCAAAAACAATAATTTTTATACTCATAGGCGCGAAATATTGCCGAGTTAGTCACGTTCGATTTCTTGTTATAGAAAATCGATTTTTAGTAGATCCAATGTGACAAAATCTAGGCATGGGATAAAAAAGTTTATTTGAAGAAAGTGTATTTTTTCGTCTTTCTTAATGGCGGTGCTGGCTCCCTTTTTCAATATTTTATTTAGTTATAGAGTAATTTCCACATACTAACATATTTCTGAAATTGAACTCTATACCGAAATTCTTTATTGTATTAGGAATATGTGCAGAGGCGGCTTTACCTATTGTGCAGGGTGTGCGGTGCACACGGGCACCGGGTTGTTGGGGACGCCGAGCGCCAAAGAGCGGGTCCTTTACTTTGTTTCAACATAAAATATGCTTTAAAACGATTAATGAAAAATTACATTGGCACTTAAGCACGATTTATAGATTGCCACCCGCCCGGCTGCCCGTCCAACGGACGGGCGGCAATCTTTTGATTCATTTAAAGACAACGACAATGTGTCCGAAATCGGTTGTGTAATAAAGGTCAAATTGTTTTGGACTTGCCGGGCATTTTCAAAGGTGTTTGTACACTTGTCGCGGGGTAATTTTGCGAAATAAGCTTTGACAGAATGTATTAGGTATTATATTTAATTTAACATGTACCTAAATATAAATTAAAGCGGCTTTTCTTGGCATTAAAATTATTTAAAAAGAAGATTTTCTTTTATTACTACCACAACTATTGCAACTTTCAGCGGAGTCGGAGCGCGGAGTCAACACTGTCGCAAAGTCGATTGACAAATTTATCACTAGTAGTTAAGTATTGAACATCATCATTCTCTTTGCCTTATCCCTATGCGGGGTCGGCTTCCCTAATTGCATTTCTCCACACAATTCTATCTTGGGTCATATCAATGTTAATCCCCTTTACCAACATGTCCTGCCTTATCGCCTCCCCGAGGTCTTCTTTGGTCTTCCTCTCTTACTCCTTCCAAGAAACTGCACTTCAGCTATTCTTCGTATTGAGTAATTAACCGCTACTTCAATACAAAAGGGCCACAAATCAAAATCACAGTTTTTACAGAGGAGCTACTTAAAGTTTTGATATTAATTTTTGGTTCATTTTTCTTTTATTTTTTATCATTTATATGCAAGTAATATATTGATAGAAAGGTAAATTTAAACTGTATCTGATATTGTATTTAGATAGAGTGTAAGTATTTTCCTGAGAGAGATATTAGCAGATATGGCCCTTTTGTATAAAAAATATTTCTTATGTCATGATAGGAATTTGAAATAAACGGACACATACCAAAAAAACAAACATTTTAATCAATGGTTTTGTCACTAATTAATGTAGATTTTGAGTAAAATTATTACAAAAAGTCTTATCTTATCAAAAAAAAATATTACAATGTCAGTCTACAAAAATAACAAAAGTTAATTCCAAAACTACTACTAAAAGGTACAATTTATAACTTAATGTCTTAACACTAGCTGGATAATCAAAAATGTATCAATGTTTTACAGCTGTTTAGTGTCTCCAATAAAAACAGTTTTTAACAATTCAACAAAATTCAGTGTATCAATTGTCAACGGTTCCTAGGGCAAGTTATTAGATATAATAAATAAATCTGGACCTCCGAGGTAAACTTCATAGTTACTGTTCAACAATGTATTTTTACCAGATTTATTTATGACTATCGGATGTAATAAACCTTACTCAACAATAATAACCCATAGAGAGACAAAAATAGTGCCGAAATGAAATTTTCATTATTATGAGTAAATTTAGTCGAGGTAAAAAAATTTGACCAATGTTTATAATTTTTTTACTGAATGGGTGTTTGTAATATAATCAAACAAAGTGTATTAATCAGTTTACTACATCATAAAATATACAGGGTAAATTTTTTTCTTACAATTTAAGCAAAAATTTTAATGGTTGAAAAAAATTAAACTTTTAGTATCCCATAAATAGGTCTAATGGGTTAATGGTCGCTCGTGTCAGAGCGTGTACAAAATTGCCAATAAGGCACGCTCTCGTATCAGAGCGTGTACATTAAGGGGTTAATAAACTACATAAGAGGCATCAAAACATTTCAATATTATTGCTGTCTGATATAACGAGATCTGCTTATAACGAGAGTCTTGGTCCGCCATTTCAGTTCTCGTTATAAAGAGTCTACTGTGCAAGTAAATAAAACAACGGCAGTTTACTTTCTAATAATAACATTTGACTGTCATAAAAAATGCAAAACAGTCGTATCCCAATATATGGCTTTTTTATTTTAAATGATATACTAACTACGAGAATATCATAAGCAAAATGAACGTATTCTGTAATACATCCTTTTTGATTGAGAAAAAAAATATATATTATGCGAATATTTTGTATAAAATGACAGTATTTCGTTACACATCTCTTTTGCTTAAGAGATAATAATGTACTTACGTGAATCTTCTGTGCCAAACGGACGTATTTTGGAATGTGGCACTTTCGTTTATAAAAACGGTAACAACGACTAGCGTTTTTTGAAATGTGGCTCTTTAGCACAAAGGAAACGTGCGTTCACTTCGACTGCCAGGACACAACTAACAAAGTGGCGGTTTTGTCCATATTTTTTCTTTCAAACACAAAAATGCAAAAAGGGCGCAAGTGTTATTTCGATATTAAAAAACGTAAAATACATGGGGGTTTCAGTGGTATATAAAAATATGACTGCTTAAGGTTAGATTTTTTTAATAAACGCGATTTTCGTATTTTTTGATTTGTGGCCCTTTTGTACTGAAGTAGCGAGTCTCGACGTTGAACATGACCAAATCATCTTAACCTATGCTCTCTCATTTTGCAATTCATACAATGAAAATTGCATCTGTTGTTGATCTGCCCTGCATAAAGCCAAATTGATTATCGGATATATCGGTTTCTTCACGTATCCGTCTATCAATTACTCTCTCCCATATTTTCATGGTGTGGCTAAGTAGTTTTATAGCCCTGTAGTTTGTGCATTGTTGTATGTCTCCCTTGTTTTTGTATACAGGTACTAGTTAAGTATTGAACATGAAATAAAAATTGAAGTAAGTGATATTATTCAAGATTTTGCTACTGCAAAAGCACTTCATCTAACCAATTCCTTCCTAAAAATACTATTTACTCGTGAACCTACTCAAAACTGTCACATTTTCGCAATCAATTTTCAACCTTACCTCATAGATAAAAAAGTTCTTTTTAATTAAATATTTTTAACAGATTTTGGTAGGTTGTTCTGACGCCGTGTCATTATATTTTTGTTTACATTATAAGCGTACCTAATACCCTTTGTACTAGTGCTTGGTAGGTACCTATTCGACTATTCTATTTTGACTGCGCGTCTACCAAAGGGCGCCAAGGCATCGACTGCACACGGGCGCTACATGGGCTAGAGCCGCCTCTGAATATGTGTGCCAAATATCTCGACAAAATATTCAAAATTCTGTTCAAAATTCAAAAATAGGCTACTGTCAATGGAAATAGGATTTTCTAGACACTGTTACAGGCTAGCAATTAACGAAAAAATAAGAAATGACCAGATACGAAAAAGAATAGGTGTTAAAACAACAATAATTGATACCATTGAACCAAGACTTCGCGTTAGTACGGACATGTAAGACGTATGAATGGAGACAGGTAGTGAAACAAAAAGGTAGAGTGGAGACCAATACATAGAAGAAGAAGAGGATGTCCGAGAAAGGCATGGCAGAAGGGTATCAAAGCCATGACCAAAAAGTATCAAGAGGATGATAGATAGAAAGCGGTGAAAACTAGAATGCGAGAAACTGCTATGATGTAAATGTCTTCTTCTTTTTACGGCACCTATCCATTCCTGCTGTTCGGAACAGTCCGGTTGTCGATGTATTTTGAAGCCAAGATAGTCTTCTTCTCCCTGGACTTCTTCTTCCAAGCACCTTGCCCTGAAGAATGAGTTGCAACAAGCCATATCTCTGTTCATTTCTCATAACATCGCGAAGATATTCTACGTTGCACTCTTTGATAATATTAATAATTTTGCATTTCTTGTCCATTCTACGTTTGTAACATCACAGCTCGAATTAACGTAGAAAATAGATAGCATCTGATGATAGAGATTTTGGTACCATGTAGTAAATCGTGACTTCTTAAAAGAGACTTCGTCATTATGAACGCTGATCTCGCTTTTCCTATGCGTTGTTTTGTCTCACTAGAGTGGTCCCATTAGATGTTTATGTTCGCACCAAGGTATGTGTAGCTGTCCACCCGGTCAATTAGTTGTTGTTTAACCAAAAGCCGTGTCTTTAATATTTCGCGCTTCCTTACTACCATGTATTTTTTTTTTTTCATATTGAGATCAAGTCCATATTCTCTACTTATATCTGATATTCGCGACATTCCTTATTCTTTGCAATCCATCTCGGCTAACTGCAAAAAACTACTGCATCGTCGGCATATCTAATGTTGTTTAGACGCACTCAGTTGACTAATAAGCATTCCTGTAGTTCTTCTACGCTTGCTCTTCCAAGTTTTCGATCTACATTGATCTTTTATATTTTAAATATATATTATAATACATAGTACATTCATTTAAGCAATTCACCTCGCAATTCTAAAGGCATTCATGGATTTGTTTGAAATTTTGACAGTAGCTCAAAAATGATGCAAATAATAAACCTGACTTGGCGCCAATGTATGCTTCCACCCGGGGATTGAATGCAACTCTTTCTCGGGGGTGGAAATTTAAAATTTCAAAATGACACCGGAAATCGATAGAGAATTTAATTTGATGAAGAAAATGTAGAATAAATTTTTTTACTTAACTTAAGAATTTTTGAGTTACTCGCGATTGAAGATCCCAAAAAAAACACGTTTTTCAATAGTTTTTCGCGAATAACTCGAAAATTGCGCAGTTTCTCGAAAAAATCATTCTTATTAAAATTGAAGCTGATAAAAAACAAATAAACTGGTTAGTTTTAATTAAATTTTTAAAATAATGTTAAGCAACCTATGAGTTATTGAAAACGAATTTTTTGTTTGTCGTAAATGTATGCAAAGATATGAGCTCAAATAACGGAAAAATGATTAATTTTTCATAGAAAATGGTAATAAAGATTTTTAGCGCCAACCTCCACCAAAGTCATTCATTATTGTACTCATTTGACGCCATTTGCGGCAGTAAAGTAACACTTTATTGTACTGAAAGAAGGACTTTACTTTACCTGCCGCGATTAATCAAATTATCTGAGGTTGAATGTAAGCGGTCGATGGCAGTAATCGATTATTTATTTAAGTGAACTTAAAATGTACTTACGTTAATTATTAAAAGTATTGTACAAAACTTACGTTATTATTGATTAAATTTATGTCAGAAAGTGAAGTCCATGTGGTGAAACCGCTCCCGTCTGGAAAAATTTCTGATTCGGTTTCTTTGTGGATTCCTACTCAAATTTGAAGGGTGCCGGGCGGAATTTTTGGGCAGAAATTGTTTAAATAATTTTTTTAAACAAATACAAAAGATCATGCTTTTTGCTCTGGAACTTATATTTCTAGATTTTTTGGGTCAATCTAAACAAGAAAGGTATCTTGTAATTTTTCTCAGTAATTGATAGTTTTGGAGTTATAGGCGATTTAAAATCTGAAAAATGCGAAAATACGCATTTTCGAGGCTCAAAAACTCATATTTAAATTAGTATTTTTGAGGTTGCCAGATACTTAGATTGAAAACTAAACATTCAGCTTCAAGATTCTGAAGAGTGGTCGCGTGTAACTTTAATTTATAACGTTATTTTTTAATTGTTAATTATGCGTGTTTATCCGATTGTTTTGCCGGTGCGGTGAGCTACATTTAAAAAGTCTCCTATTTTCCTCCGAAAAATATTTTTTCTATATTCTTTGTGATATTATTCTAAATAAAATATGTGTAATAATTTTTTTAACCATCAAACTTTTGGTGAATAAAAAACTCAATTGTGTTTCTCTCTGTAAGAAAAAGGAACTTTATTATTTTATGTACAATATTAACGATTTACAAAAACGTTACCTGTAAGAAAAAGAAACAACATTTAAAGCTTATATTCTAGATTTTAGTTTATAATGCTCAGCAGGTAACAAATATTTCAATCATCGAAATTAATTAATTGTCACTGTCAAAACACCTCACACGTCATAAGTCATAAGTCAACATAAAAATAAAAAGAAGAACTTAATGTTTTGACAGTGGCGTAACAAAATGAGAATATAAATAAAAATTAAAAGAAAAGCTATTAAAGAAAAATAAACAATAGGTTTTCTTTACATCTCCCCCCCTTGGAGAAGTTTCAAAACAAAAATTGAACTTGAGTCCAATTGAGTAAGTTTAGTTATATGGAAGAGGTTTGATTCTGTTTTCCTATGCCCAGTATCAACTTCGTAAATTGAATTGGAAATCTTCTTTAGTATTTTGTATGGTCCAATCCTTAATTCGTCTAACTTTTTTCTATTTAGACGGTTACCGTTCTCCACATATACTAAATCCCCAATGTTCAAATCAATTTCCTTCCTATGTCGATCGAACTGCTTTTTATTATAATCATGTGATTTTTTTGTATTTTTCAAGGCAACTGTTCTATCTATTTCGAGATCTGCATCTGTGACTTTAGGTTTTAGTTCGTTTGGTAGGATGCTTACACTTTCTCCTTCTACTAAATATTTTGGTGAAAATTTTGTGATGGTATGTTCAGTTTCATTATATTTTTCTATACATTTTTGAGCAATTGTTGTCCATGCTGTTTTCCTGTCACCTTCATTTATTTTGCATCTGATTTTATTAACCAATGTTTGGTTTAACCTTTCATTGATACCATTTGAAAATGGTGCATCAACGGCAATAAATATCATTTTTATGTTATTGAACATTAGGAAATTTTTGAATTCTTTTGAGTTGATGCCAGGATATTGATCAGTCATCACAGTTTTAATTTTGTGATCTTCTGTTACCTTTTTAATTAACTTTATAAAGTCATCAGAGTTTTGTGTTTTTGATGTCAAACAATAGGCATATCTTGAGAAATGGTCTACTAGGAGATGAAGATATTTTTTTGTTGAACGAGATCCTCCAAAACCACCAATGGTGTCAATCGAGACAATTTCAAATGGATATGTCGCTGGTCCTAATTGTGACATTAAACCATAGTCAGGTTTCCTTCTTGATTTATTTTTAATGCAGATATCACAGTTCTCACATATTTTCTTAATGTTAGTAGTCATATTGTTGGCTGTATAAAATGGTGATATTTTATTTAACATCTGGTTTGTTCCTAAATGACAGTAAGTATTGTGTACACTTTTTATCAATGTTTTACTTAAATCTTCAGATAAAATAATTTTGCCTTTTCTGTTTGACTTTTTATAATAAATATCATTCTTGAAACTGTATTTAGTCTTATTATTTTGTAGATCAATATTTGAGAGTTAGTCAATTTTTATATCTTCCAGATTAATCGAGTTTACTACTTTTAATACTTCATCTGTATTTTCTTGAGATTCTAAAACTGGATTTCTGCTTAAACTGTCTGCTTCTTGGTTATATTTTCCTGGATTATACTTTACTTTAAAATTATATTGAGATAAGTAAAATGTCAAGTCTCCCAATTCTTCATCTGTTCTAGCTTTTATGTTTAAATTTTCTAAAGGTTTGTGATCTGAATATACTATAAACTCTTTTCCAATGAGCAGATGTTGCCAATATTTTATAGCTTCCTTTATCGCTAGACATTCTAAATATATTGCCTTCTTTTTCTTTTGACTTTCCATTAATTTTTTGGAAAAATATGCCACAGGCTTGCTACATCCGTTTTTATCAATTTGTTTTAATACAGCTCCTACTCCTTTTATGCTGGCATCTGTATATATATTAATTGGCAAATCAGGGTTGAAAATACTTAATATTGGTTCCGAACAAAGTAATGCCTTTATTCTATCGAAAGATTCTTGACATTCCTTAGACCAAATAAAGTCAACATCTTTTCTCAATAAGTTGTGCAGCGGGTCTAAAATGATTGCAATATCTTGGACAAACTTATGATAATAATTTATTTTTCCCAAAAATTGACGTACATTCTTTCTAGTTTGTGGAACAGGGAAATTTTTCACAGCAATCAAGTAGTCTTTTACAGGTCTTATGGAATTATTCTCTATTATGTGTCCTAAGTATTTTACTGATTTTTCTGCAAAGGTACATTTCGAAAATTTTAGTCTAAAACCTTCATTTAATATTGCATCAAATAACTTGGACAAGTGTAATATATGTTCGCCAAAAGTTTTTGAAAAAATTAGGATATCATCTATATAATTGACTGTGAAATCTGAAAGTTTATATTTTCTTATAGTGCTGCTTAAAATACGTTGAAAAATTGCTGGAGCCGTTTTCAAACCAAATGGGAGGCAAGTCCACTGGAAATGGCCTTCTTGTGTCACAAATGCTGTTTTTTCTTTATCTTGTACTCTCATTGGAATTGACCAGAATGCTGAATTTATGTCTAAAGTAGAAAAGTACTTACAATTGCTAGTTTTTACCATTAAGTCCTCGATCAATGGAAAAGGTTGCGATTGGGGAACAACGATTTTATTTAGTTCCCTAAAATCTATGCAGAGTCTGGTCTTTCTGTCCTCTCCTTTTTTGAATGCTAGTGTCACTGGAGCCGCAAATGGACTATATGACTCTTCAATTAAATTATTCTTCAAAAGTTCTGCTATCTGACTTTCTATCTCTTTTCTATCTTCAATGGTACATATATATGGACGTTTGGAGCAGTATTTATCTACAACTAAGTCAATATGAGCTTCATACTCTCTTATAGTACCTACATCATATTTGTCTTTAGCAAATGCTGATTTATATTTATTAATCAATTGTTCAATTTCTGATTGCTGATTTAAATCTAAATGATTAATTGCTATTTCAAAATTGTCAGTATTTATACTCTCATTAAAATTTATTTCATATTTGAATATATGATTAATCTTTTCTTTAGATGCATTTAAATATATGTTACCTGGAAACTCAGGAATGCTTACTTTATCAATAGTTGACACATTTTCAATTTCTTTAGAGCTGTTGCATTGTGTGATCCTTAGATCCTCATTTTGAATTAATCTAAAACTTTTAATACAATCTAACCCAATTAAAAAATCATAATTGAAATTTTCATCATCTACAATAAATACATCCATTTTTTTTTCAATGTCATAGATTTTTATCTTAAGTGTTACTATACCATTTGTTTTTGTCACACCATTAATTGTCCTCAAGTTTACTATTTGAAGGTCACCCCTATTATGTGCCTTTTTCTGTAATAAGTTTGCATTAATCAATGATATATTTGATCCTGAGTCATATACTCCATAGATCTCTAAAGTGTCATTTAATAGTAACTTGATTCTAATTAGTGGTGGAATTAACAGTTTTTTGGATTTGTTTCGTTTAATTCTAATTCTAGTTTATGGTTGTTGACAGTTCTTACCTCTTGATTTTTCGGGACTTCACTTTTGCTTCTGTACCAGCAACTTGATTCCAGATGATAACGTAAACCTTTTCCTTTTTTTCACAAATTTTGCAGGCTTGTTTTTTCTTAAAGTATGGTATTTCTTTTTTTTCTGAAGTCTTCATTTTTATTAAGTGTTCTAGACCTCTAATTTCATTGAAGAGATCTTCCGTTTCTTTCAAAGTGTCTCTATCAATTCTATCAGCAATATAATTTGGGAGTCCAATAGCTATCAAATCAATCATAATTTTTTTATTCAATGACTTGTTTATTTGTAGTAAGAGTCTTTCCTTTTTAAGAGCATATTCTAATAAAGAACCATTCATGTATTTGAACTCAAACGCATACCTCACTGGAGTCCACCCTTTGTCTGCATAGGTATCACAAAATTTGTTTTTCCATTCATCCCAATCAGAATTTATTGAATATTTTATCAGCATTGACCTGTACCAATCCACACATGATCCTTCTAAAAATAGTCTTAGAATTTCAATTTTTTCAGTATTTTGATCTATTTGCAATCTTGTGCACTCATTTTCAAATGTTTCCATCCATTGTAAAACATTCACATTTTTTCCTGTAAATTTTTCTATCACAAATTGTTCTGATACTTTTTTTTTTTATTAAAGGATTCAATACGTTGTGTTTCATTTGACTTTGATACTCTCTCTAAGATCTGTTCTAACGTATCTAGTGAGATACCAGGTGTGGATGTTAAAGATTCTCTCCCTTGAATGCTTTGTTGTTCTAAGAGAAAATCATTGAATTGTATATTCCCATATTCGTCCATATAAACTTTCAAAATATCTTCATCTGCGATCCAAACTTTTCTTGTAGTGCCCCGTTTTGTTAGAACCCGTTTTACTTTCTGGAAAGCTGCTGTCGTCTGGATTTTTTCATGATAGGAAATATTTTGCATATCATTAGGTATTGAAAAAATTTCATTTTCCTCAGTTTCAATTGAGGTGATCCTGATGATATTTGTTTTTGTATCAGTCTGCAATGATTTAACGGTAAACTCAAACCTCAGTTTTGCCATTTTATAATGGAAAATTATTATATTTCTATCAGCAAAAATGTTGTTTTGTAATAATGTTTTTAACCATCAAACTTTTGGGGAATAAAAAACTCAATTGTGTTTCTCTCTGTAAGAAAAAGGAACTTTATTATTTTATGTACAATATTAACGATTTACAAAAACGTTACCTGTAAGAAAAAGAAACAACATTTAAAGCTTATATTCTAGATTTTAGTTTGTAATGCTCAGCAGGTAACAAATATTTCAATCATCGAAATTAATTAATTGTCACTGTCAAAACACCTCACACGTCATAAGTCATAAGTCAACATAAAAATAAAAAGAAGAACTTAATGTTTTGACAGTGGCGTAACAAAATGAGAATATAAATAAAAATTAAAAGAAAAGCTATTAAAGAAAAATAAACAATAGTTTTTCTTTACATATGTTTCTTGCAATTTTTCTCAAAAGTTAATAGTTTTAAAGTTATAAGCGATTTAAAATTCAAAAATGCGTTTTTTTGTCATTTTTCGGATTTTAAATCGCTTATAACTTAAAAACTATTAACTTTTGAGAAAATGGAAAAAAACATATTTTATTTAGAACATCACAAAGAATCTAGAAAAAATATTTTTCGAACGAAAATAGGAGATTTTTGAAATGGAGCGCGCCGCACCGGCAAAAAATCGGATAAACACGCATATTTAACAATTAAAAAGTAATAAAAAATATTCTTTGTGATATTATTCTAAATAAAATATGTTTCTTGCAATTTTTCTCAAAAGTTAATAGTTTTAAAGTTATAAGCGATTTAAAATTCGAAAATGCGTTTTTTTGTCATTTTTCGGATTTTAAATCGCTTATAACTTAAAAACTATTAACTTTTGAGAAAATGGAAAGAAACATATTTTATTTAGAACATCACAAAGAATCTAGAAAAAATATTTTTCGAACGAAAATAGGAGATTTTTGAAATGGAGCGCGCCGCACCGGCAAAAAAATCGGATAAACACGCATATTTAACAATTAAAAAGTAACGATATAAATTAAAGTTAGACGCGATCACTCTTCAGAATCCTAAAGCTGAATGTTCAGTCTTTCATCTAAGTATCTGGCAACCTCAAAAATAGTAAATATTACCCGTCATATTCCCCGTATGCGCGCCAATGGAGAATATAAAATCTTTAATTGCATGTCAAAAAATGTGCAATAACTGTATCTTAAAACCTACCAAATTTCATTTTCATTTCTCAACCGGTTTTAGAGCAATAAATAATAAATCGTCAGTTTGTAAGAAAATAATTCAAAATCCAGTATCTCGGAAACGAAGCATTTGCCGACATGTGTTTATAAAGCAAACGGCCATTATTTTTTTATGCAGATTTGCCCCTTAAAGTTTATCGCACTTATTTAGAAACACCCTGTATTCATGAAGAACATGGCTAGTTGTTAAAGTACCTAACTTTTTTATTATCCAACATAAGCGAATGAATAAAAAAACAGAATGTTAAGAAAACCTGCGGCTATATATAGTTAAGTTTTAATTTCAATATTTTATAAATGCTAGAATATTACACAGGGTGTGGTGAACTTTGAGAATAAAACACAGTTTGATTGGTACACCCGGTATACAATGATCATTTACCTGTCTAGCAATAATTTTATTTCGGCAACATTGTTAAAGAATAAGGCTATAAAATGTTAAAAAAATCACTTAAATCGGACAACCGATTTAGAAAATGCACGACATCAAAAATTACCCATTTTGTAGGGTGACCATTTTTTGTACCGCTCAGTGAATTTTCATATTAATTAAATTAATTGAATAAAATTTGGCTATTTTTTAAAGACTCGTAAAAAAATATTGTTCCTAACTCTTACAGAAAGTCTCTTTTTTGCACTCGACTGCTTGTCGAACTCCCGCTTCGCGTCGTTCGGCAAACTGCAGTCGCGTGCGGAAAAGTATGACTTTCTGCACTTGTTAGTAAAATAACTATATTTCGTTGAAATTATAATAATAGAAGTATAACGTCTTACGTGCGTACCAAATACACACACTCTTTTCTCATTAGGATGTAATTAAGTTAGTGTTAAATAAGTGCTAATGTTTTTTATGATTGGTGCTAAAATTTTGTATGCAGCACGTCAGTAAAGACTCTTTACTGACTTGATACATAAACAACTATTAAAGTACTTTGTTATACCTTCAAAATAAGCTTCGATAAAAGCCTCTATCATGAAAATTAAGCGAGTTACGATGATTATTTCATTCCTAGGAGATTCTGACCAATAGAAAGCTACAGAAATCTAAATTAAATTGATTATTTTTTAAAGATTTTAACTTCCAATCTTATAGTAAGTTATTAGATCACGTGTTTAATTCTGATCAATCAAATTAAAATTATACTGAGAATTATCTACTGTAGAAAGTTACCGATAGAATTTTTTTAAGTAGATTGTTTCTGTTTAATGGCAACCAGTTTCCTAGTTTTGACAACAGTCACATTTAAGAAAATATCCATGGTATACGTATTATAAACTAATCTTACGAATATCACACGACAGTAAGAATAAATAAGAAAATAATGCTTCATTTTTACTCAAATTTGTTGTCATTGGGCAATAGCCGCTCGAGCCCTGCGGGCTCTCTTGTCTATTGCCAGACAACAAATTTTCGAAAAACTGTCGCAATATTTTCAATTTATTCTCACTCTTTTGTGATATTATACCCGATAATTTTTGATAATTTCCAGTCGTCAAGTATATTACGTAGATGCCCTTCGTTGCTACGAAAAAATACATTCAGTGACATTAATGACAATTAATATTTTAAAAATTATAATAAAAGTGATGACTCTCAACCGTCAAATATTTATAACAACTGTGTGTTTAACTGTACTAATTTGTACTTACATAAATAAATTACAATAAAATTTTGCTTTTGAACAGTTTTATTCATGAAATAATCGCAACAAATTGCACTCGATCTCTAAAATTAATATAGAATTTTAGAGCTCTTGTGGAATTACTACTGAAAATTAGTCATATACCTCGAATTTATAAAAGAAAAAATGACGGTAAAATGTATGCCATGTGCGTCAAAATTAATATTAATCGTAGCCGATGTAAAATTAATTTTATGGTAACTTTTTGCAGTAACTCGAGCGCGTCAGATTATCATATGGTGAGAAACCTGGTACCCTGTAAATGTACCTCTACCATATATTGGCTCTAAACACAGGGGAGTTCGTTAAGGGGGGCCGAAAAATAAATCTATCCTTAGAAAAACCCGAAATCGTCAGATTAAGATAAGGTAAGTTAAGTACATGCAAAACAGAGTATATTTCCAAAATCTGACGATTTGGGCGGGGCGTAAGGAAATGGGTGAGTCACAAAGTTTCACAAGAAAAAAGCGAATATTTCACGAAATAAACGATAGATCTAAAAACTAAAAAATACATGTTCAATATTTGTCAAAAATGTATGGAATGATACCAAACACGTTTTCCTACGGAGAGGGGTGGGGGTAAATTTAAAATTTTAAATACGAATCCCGCGATATTTCGCGAAATAAACATCAGGTCGAAAAACTAAAAAATACACTCATTCAATATGTTTGAAAAATCTATCGAATGGCACCAAAGACGACCCCCCACGGAGGTGAGGTAGGGGGTTACTTTAAAATTTTAAATAGAAGCCCCCATTTTTTATTACAGATTCGGATTCCTTACGTAAAAATAAGTAACTTTATTTGAAACATTTTTTCGGATTATGGATAAATGGCGCTATAATCGGAAAAAACGATTGTTGGAAATGGAAAATTAAATTAAAAATGGAAAGTCCCCACTAAAATGGAAAACTTTACTTAACTATTTTTGGTTTTAGAACCTACTCTTCACAATCCAATAGGTCCGCAAAGCGCTCGAGTGACTGCACATTTAGCACACTTTCCTCCCCTTCTATTATTTATGTTCCGACAATACGTTCCAAAAGTTTGAATTATACAGGGTGTTTCATTAATAATTGTCTATATAGTTACTGGAGAAACCTTAGCATAAAATACGAAGATTTAACCTAAAACACTTAAATAAAATGTGGTTCCTTACTAAGTTACAGGGTGTTTTATTTAAAAATTTAAAAACTATTTTTGCTCAGCATTTTAAAACTATTGGACGTATCCTTTTCATACTTGGCAAAAAGTGCGACTACTAGACACCCTACTAAATTATGATAAACAAACGTTTCTAGCTACTACCAGAGGCGTACGACAGGGGATGGTGAATGGTTGACCCTTCTCAAATTCTACGCCGCTGGAGGAATTACTATTTTAGTGCCATTTTTAGATTCTCCAATACTTTCTACGTAAATAATATAGTCTTCGTTGGTAACGATAAAGTCATTAGTTTTCGAGATATTTGAAGTTAAATATGAAACGGCACAGTTATATTGATTAATTTATAAAATATGATTCATATGACTAAAATTTAAAAATTATTTGTACCCAGTACTTTAAAACTGTTTGGCGTATCCTTATCATACTTGGCAGAAAGTGTAGGTACTGTACACCCTACTAAATTAAGATAAATAAACGTTTCTATCTACTACCAGAGGCGTACGACAGGGGATAGTGGCTGGTTGACCCTTCCCACATTCAACGCCACTGACGAAATTGCTATTTTAGTTGAATTTTTTGATTTTGCAATACTTTTTATGTAAATAATATACTCTTTATCCGTAACGATAAAATGATTCGTTTTCGAGATATTTGAAATTAAAAGTGAAGCGACACAATACATTAATCAAAATAACCGTGTCGTTTCATTTTTAACTTCAAAGATCTCAAAAACTAATGACTTTATCGTTACAAATGAAGAGTATATTATTTTCATAGAAGGTATTGAAGAAACCAAAAATTAAACTAGAATAGTAATTTCGCCAGTGGCGTAGAATTTGTAAAGGGTCAACCATTCACTTTCCCTGTCGTTAGCCAATGGTAACAGCCAGAAATGTTTGTTCAACATAATTTAATAGTTTATACAGTACCTACACTACTTGCCAAGTATGAAAAGGATACGTCGTTTAAATTTTTAGATAAAACACCCTGTAATTCAGTAAGGAGCCACATTTTATTTAAGAGTTTTAGGTTAAATCTTCGTATTTTGTGCTAAGGTTTCTCCAGTAACTATATGGACAATTATTAACGAAACACCCATAGAACAATTACATTATGAAAAAACTTGTTTTAAGTAAATTTCTTTTTTTTTTCGATTTTTCAAAAAATACGTTATTTTTTCAAAATAACTTAAAAACTATTGCATTTATGAAAAAAGTGTTCTGACCAAAAATTTAGCTTTTTTATACTGTAAATTATGTTTTTTTTTCATAACTCACATAGCTTATAAA
This sequence comes from Diabrotica virgifera virgifera, assembly GCF_917563875.1. Lineage (NCBI taxonomy): Eukaryota > Metazoa > Arthropoda > Insecta > Coleoptera > Chrysomelidae > Diabrotica > Diabrotica virgifera. Next base: position 114,643,677 of record NC_065450.1, read on the forward strand.
TTAGCGAGATATAAGCGTTCAAAATATTGATGTCAATGCGAAGGTAGCGTCTTTTTAGCCCTTTAACAATAAAATTCTCTGTACAAAAGGGTCTAGAAAGATTGCGGCTCTCACTATCTTATAGCTTATGAAATTTCCTACAAAATGATGTGAGAGTGAGTGCAAAATGCTTAAAGGGGAGTCTAGTTATTGTTAAAAGAACCCAATACATTTTTTTAGAAATAATGTTTATTCTTTTATATATGCAGTGTCTACGTATCGGACAACAAAACTCTTAATTTTGCTGATTGGGGATGGACAAAAGTGAATTGAACCTTGGTACTAAACAAAATGACGGATATTCCTGCACCAGAAGAACTACTTTAAATGATATTTTGCAAGTGCAAAACAAGGATATGGCTCAACTTGTGGGTGTCGCAAATTTGGATTATATGGCAATCAAAATTACGTTTCTTGCTCTGGTGATAGCTGCCAAAATTGTCCTTCTGTCGACCAAGAAGAAAAGGAAGTTGATGCTGAAGAAATAGACGAAATTGGAAGTTGAAGTTAAATTATTGATATATACTTTAAAAATCAGATTAATTTTATACTTAATTTAATGCTGTAAAATAAATATTTTTCTTTCTCATCAAAATGTGAAGTTTAAAAATTTAATTTCCCTCAAACCTACATTTTTAAGGGATACAAATTTTCTTAAATATATCATTCTAATATCATAAAGAACAAATAATTTTCATTTTCTTAACGAATTCCATTACTTCAAGCATTCAAAAAGATTTTCCCCAATTTTTATGAAAAGGGGTAGTTTTTAGGTGTTGATTCAAATTGAAAACTTGAATAAGGTTTTTTACATTTAAATAATATATATTTTCTCTATTTAAGATCGAAAATAAAAGGATTTCATAATCTCAGCCATTTTTTTAATAACTGTATGAGGGGTAGTTTTTAAGGGTAGTTACATATAAAAATATCGAACTATTAGTTACATTGTAAAAAACAACAAGAATTAACATGTTTAAACATATTGATATCTATAACTGCTTCCATTTATTAATTTTCAATTTTTTCCCAAGTTTCATTGTTATGGGTGGTATTTAGTGGTTGCATTATTAAAAAAATTAAATCTCAGACTTCTTATACTTGAAGGAAAGAAATTCTCCCACTACGATCCAAAATATAAAAAAAATCATATTTCTTGAACATATTTTTTAAATAATCTTTGTCTGAGTGGTTCTTTTTAAGGGTTGTGAGCTGTAAAATGTCATGATATTAAAGTCATGACTCAAAACAATCGACATTTAACATATTTGAATCTAATTATAGCCCATTTCCGCTTTAATTCATCGGTTTTCAATTTATTGGAGTAAGGGGTAGTTTTCACCCCTTAAAAATAAAAAGCATACTTTACGATCAAGTCAGGTTTGAAAAAGAGGATAAAATGAACTTATTTCCCAATTTTGAAGAAGATCGATGAAGGCAATTAGAATTGCGAGGTTTGGATCCATTTTAAGCATGAATGATTGTACTGATAGAGAATAGAGGATTTTTAAATAATAAATTAGAATACAATACAAAACTTCTATTCTTTTTGTAAACATTTTTAAAATTGCATACTCTCTGTGCAACCAATCAAGGTACCTAAAAAAAGGGAGACCAAAATGATCGTGAAATAAGTATTTAAGTCAACAAGAAACATTCTTCTACAACTGCCTACATATCTACAATCTTCAACGCAGCTTAGGCTTAACTGGACGTTAAGATGGATCGTGAATAATTCAGTTTAAAACAAAATGTTTTCAATGCTTTATCAAATAATGCATTTTTTATTACGGAAGGGATAAATAAAAAATTTCAAGTTAGTATTACGTAAGTTAAGTTTTATTGTTTTCAATTTAGGAACTAAGAAGTTGACTTCACAGGTTATCATGGACGTCTGCTTGGTGGAGGACCTGGTGGTCTAGGACGTCTGCTTGGTGGAGGGCCTGGTGGTCTTGGACGTCTGCTTGGAGGAGGGCCTGGTGGTCTTGGACGTCTGCTTGGTGGAGGGCCTGGTGGTTTTGGACGTCTGCTTGGTGGAGGACCTGGTGGTCTAGGACGTCTGCTTGGTGGAGGGCCTGGAGGTCTTGGACGTCTGCTTGGTGGAGGGCCTGGTGGTCTTGGACGTCTACTTGGTGGAGGACCTGGTGGTCTAGGACGTCTGCTTGGTGGAGGGCCTGGTGGTCTAGGACGTCTGCTTGGTGGAGGACCTGGTGGTCTAGGACGTCTGCTTGGTGGAGGGCCTGGTGGTCTTGGACGTCTGCTTGGTGGAGGGCCTGGTGGTCTTGGACGTCTGCTTGGTGGAGGGCCTGGTGGTCTTGGACGTCTACTTGGTGGAGGACCTGGTGGTCTAGGACGTCTGCTTGGTGGAGGGCCTGGTGGTCTAGGACGTCTGCTTGGTGGAGGACCTGGTGGTCTAGGACGTCTGCTTGGTGGAGGGCCTGGTGGTCTAGGACGTCTGCTTGGTGGAGGACCTGGTGGTCTAGGACGTCTGCTTGGTGGAGGGCCTGGTGGTCTTGGACGTCTGCTTGGTGGAGGGCCTGGTGGTCTAGGACGTCTGCTTGGTGGAGGGCCTGGTGGTCTAGGACGTCTGCTTGGTGGAGGGCCTGGTGGTCTAGGACGTCTGCTTGGTGGAGGACCTGGTGGTCTAGGACGTCTGCTTGGTGGAGGACCTGGTGGTCTAGGACGTCTGCTTGGTGGGGGACCAGGTGGACTTGGAGGCTCTGGTGGACCAGGAGGATCAGTAGGGGGTGGTGGTGTTGGTTCTGTTGGCTTTGAGTCTATTATTGATTGAATCAATATTTTGTTATCTTCAGAATTAGATAAAATAACGTCATTTAGGTCATTTTTGACATCTAAAAAAGAAATTAGGTTCTATGATCAATATTAAACTGTGTTTAATATAAGAAAATTATTTAAATTATATATAATTTTATAGCTTGGTAACTTGATACATTACTCAATTAAAATGTTACATTTTTTAAGCCATACCTTGCATTTGTTACAGGAGTCAATTTTATTTCTTTAATGTGTAGGGGGATCAGTAGAAGCTTAAGTTCAAGTTTTTGGGGTCGCCACCCTTGTCCCCCGGCCGCCATCTTGGGAATGGGGTGCAAAGGGGTTTCGCGCTAGATCTCGTAAACTACTAGCCCTACGGAAAATCTAATTAAACATAAAATGTAGCAAATAAAATTTTCTACAATTTTGTTTGTATTACTTTTTATCGTCAAGTGACTAACAAAAAGATATAAACAAAAATATGTAAAAAAAATTTTAACGAGTTTCCTTTTGGAGGTTATAACTTTTTTTCAGTTCATTTTAAAATAAAATATTATTATAGCAGTTTTGTAGAGGGTTTTTCAGCGAACAATATCCAGTAAAAAGTTGTTTAATTCTGTTTATTTATATAGGTTTTACATCGCTCCAAACTTGACCAGATTCTCCAATGCTCATAGGGATGCAATAAAAAAAAAGTTAGGCTTACTTTTCTATCTATACATATTTTTTATTCATACAATTTATTATGATTTTAACATTCTTATGCTATTATTAATCTGTGTTTGACCTTTCTCCCCACTATAAAACTTATAACCCTAAGCATATATAGAAAAGGCCCAAGAAGTTGTTTTCCGGTTCAGAAGAAGAATGACGCAATCGCAAAATGCAAAATTCTCAAGAAGAGCAAAAAACGAATTTTTGGTATCAAAATCATAAAGTATGATCAAAATTAGCAATTCACCACACCGTCGTCAGGATCTCGAGATACAAGCGTTTTTTGGGGTGTGCCGCTTGTCTATGAAGTAACATAACTTTTTTCCTATTGTATATTTTGACTTAAAATTTTCCCAAAAACTTCTTCATCATGAATTATATTTTATTGTTGTGTTGTTTAAAATTATAAACTAAAAATTTGTCACTCAACTTTTTTAAGTAAACATGAAACTAACGAAATATGATGACAAAATGTTTAAAAACTAACAACTCCTGTTTTAATGTGTTTAAACATTTTGGACCAATTCCATTGTTATTTACATACTTCAAATATGACGCAGTAAAATTTTCAAAAGGAAATATTTACAGCGACTAAGGATACAGCGAGGTAAATTTTAAAAGTCGTCAAAACTGATTTTCGGCATTTTTGTATAAAACTTTGATTTTTAAACATATTCCACCAAATCTAGATAAAAATAAACTTCATATTCGGATTCAGCGACCTCGAAAACATAAAAATAGACCAAAATTGGTCATTCACCTTAAATTTGATTTTCGCGGTCGGCATAACGATTGCTGCCGCTCGACTAATATATAGATAGAAAAGTATTTTTTTTTTATTGTATTCCTATGAGAATTCGAGAATCTGGTCAAGATTGGAGAGCTGTAAAACCTAGATAATAAATAAAATTAAACAACTATATAGTGAAAATTATTCATTGAAAAATCCTCTACGATATCACTATTATGTTATTTTATTGTGAAATGAACGGAAAAAAAGTTGTAACCTCCAAAAGGAAACCTCTTACAAAATTTTCTCATATTTTTGTGTATAAGTTTTTTGGTGGTCACTTGACGATAAAAAGTAATAGATATAAAATTGTAGAAAATTTAATTTGCTACATTTTATGTATAACGGAATTTTCTGTATGTTTGCTAGTTTAGGAGATACAGCGCGAAAGCCCTTTGCACCCCTTTTTCCAATATGGCGGCTGGGGGACAAGGGTAACGACCCCAAAAACTTGAACGTAAGCTTCTACTGAACCCCCCTACACAATAAAAAAAATAAAATTGACTCCTCTAAGAAATGCAACCTAAATGTAACATTTTAATAGACTACATAGTTTTTACAAAATTTTGTCAAATGATTGCTTACCTTTTGCATAACTGACACCAGCCCAAAGGACTAGCGTCACAACTAATATTTTCAACATTTTGTTTGTAACTGTGTATAGGTTTAACTAGAGGAATCTTTATTTATAGGAAAATTCTTAGTTATCAGAAAAAGATAAAATGCAAATACAATTGTAATTTAATATACACTTAAAGATAATTTCTTATTCAAATTCCACTAAGTTTTGAAAAGAAAATATGTAGTGTGAAAATATATTGCAATGCCAATTTGGTTTGTCCTAAAATTGGACTATACCAGTTTTTGTATATTAACGCGATATGTTCCTTTTTTTTATTTATTTTCTTGACTTTCGTCTTTTTAATCTGTTATAAGTTTACTATAGTTATTAGTTATTTATGATATAAATGTTAAAAGTACAATTTTAAGGCACGCATGTGAAGGCAATTCACACGAGTGCCTTAAAAATGTACTTTTAGCACGTATATCATACAATATTTTTTCTACAAACGTGGTAACAATGCAATAATACAGTTTAAATTAAATTTTAAAAATCTTTTAAAAAACGTTTATTACATTGAAAGGAGATCTAAATGATCACCAACAACGTCTGAAGATATTATGCCCTCAACGTCGACTGGAAACTCAGTTATTTCTACTCATTCCGTCTTAACCATGGAAAACGGTAAAACTGCAGTGCAAGAAATTCATTTTTCAAATTGTGCAAATTGTACTATTAATATTAATGTTAATAAATGAAATACAAATATTTTGACGTTTGCTTTCAAAATTTTACATTTTACTTTTAACTGCAGTGCCTTAAAAATTTGAAAGCACCCAGTGCTTTAAAGTGACTTTTTAAGGCTCCTATGAAGTGCTAAAAATTGCATTTTTAACACGTTTGTAGAAAATAGTTATTTATGAAACAGTTCGTGAACTATGCTTTTTGCGAACGCAGGCGATGTGTAGAGCACGAGCGACAGCGGAGCGAGTGCTATACATTGCGTAAGTCCGCAAAAAGTATTTCACGCACAGTTTCATACAATATTTTATCTACGATAAACAAATAAAAAACTGTAACTCTTCGTTACTGGAATTCACTTCTATTCTACAATTTTTAGAACTTTGACATTTAAAAATTCTAACTTCTTTCAAACCACGAAACTGTCAAAACGCTTGTCGTAATTTATTGCTGACAAAAGTCATCACGATGACCACGCGAAAGTTAAGGATATTTAATTATATGAAAGTGTGTCAAAAACAGTGCTAAAAAGTTAATCCGATTTAAAATACATTGTTACTTCACGCACACTTTAAATCCTTTACGCACTGCTATCTATAATAACAGTTTTCACAAACTAAAAATTTATACATAATATGAAATAGAATAGATAAAAATAAGTTATTGAACAAAATAACATTTTGTAACATTTATTTAGGTGTCCATTTTTTCAAGTATGATATTTTCCAGCACAATGGAAGTTAGCAGACATTATACTAATACAGAAACCAAGAAACCCTACTAAAGAGTAGGGTAAATCGTACAGGCCAATAAACATATTACCTAATATGTTTAAAATGGCAGAGGAAATTATAAAAAAAACAATTATTAATAGAAGTAGATGAACATGAACTAGTCTCATCGCATCAATTTGGATTTCGCCTTAAACACTCGACCATTGAACAAGTGCACAGAGTCGTTGACGTGACACAAACTACATTTTAGGAAAAGAGCTACTGCAATGCTGTGTTCCTGGGCATAAGTCAAACTTTCGACAAGGTTTGGCATCCCCCGATTGCTTTATAAACTACAGAAAAAGCTATTTCAGCTCCTCTACATTGTGCTCAAATCTTATCTTGAAGAAAGGCGCTTCCAAAGGTAGTTATGATGACTTTATAACAAACATTCATCCTATAAAAACTGGTTTACCCCAAGGAAGTGTACTTGGTCCCATACTTTATACTTTGTTTACTGCTGACTTTCCAACCAATGACCATCATCTATCAACTGCATTTGCAGATGACGCTGCAATTATGGTGAAAGACAAAAATCCCAAAATTTCAACCCACACTTTACAAATACGATTAATAGTGGAGTGCAATCCGAACGAAAATATGCATTGTTTCGGAAAAATTCAAAAAAGCTTATATTTTTCTAAAACTTTTTTTGTTAGTTTATATACATGTTAAAGTAAAACGTTTTACTCGCAGATTTGGCCGCTAATTGCTTATTAATTGTTTAAACAATAACAATTGTTTTGTATAAATAATTTTAAAAATATCGTTAAATTCATCATTTTACTTTGATCAAATATGTTTCTATTTTGTTTTTGATTATGCTGAATCCGAATATGGCATTACAATTTGAAAATTCTTATACAGAAGCTCTTATACAGTGTGTCTGCGTAGCTAGGAATCACCTGGAAAACTTTTTTATTATCAATTTTACGAAAAAAAGTTATTCTTAATAAAATGCTCTGGATAGTCAAAAATCTAAAACCCCAACCATCAGATATCAAATTTTATCAATTTTATACGAGTTATGTCAAAAATATGAATTTCGTTAAAGGGTAAAGTACCTTTATATTCCAGAATATCAAAAAATGCTATTATGAAAAGTTGTTTGAAATTAGAAACTATTGTACAAGAATTCATCTGTACTCAGTAGATATATCTTAAAAACACCCTGTAATTATCTACGATAATTACTTTCAGTTATTTATGTCATCATAACAATATTACAACCTTCATTCGATTATATAAATATTGTTATCCTAGATCACGATTCAACTAATAATTGCAGAGTCAATTATAAACACTTTTCATGGTCGATGCTGAATAGGCATTTCTAAATATATAAACAGTAAAACTATAACAAGGGAATTCATAATATTATATGAGACATTCGTCATTCTATTTTGGTGATCAGACGTAATATTTCCACATTAAAGATAGTGTCTCTTTCTACACGAGACGTTCTTTGGGTGAGGTGCTACCAGCTTATGCTAATGCGAGTGTAAATAAAACAACTCAACAAGTAAAAGCGTATCAGTTATTCCACCCCTCGGATAAGGGATAACCACCCTCACCGGGAGAAGATAGCCTTAGTGCCCAGGGCTGTCATATGGCGATCCAGAACCAGGGAAGAACTCAGGACTGGTGAACAGGACAGGTATGAAGAAACACGTCAATGTTCAGGCACCTAGACCACCTTAGACAACAGTGTGGTATGTAAAATGGATGGAGACATCAGGCCGACGCGGAGCTGAAAAGGGAATAGTATGGAGATGGAACATCGTGGGACAATGGAAAATGGACAATGCTATGGAACGTGCAGCGAGGATTTCCTGATTAATATAAAGTATAAAGTATAAACATTATGTGCTACCTTAATTACATTAATATATGTTTCAAGTTTACCTATTTTTACTTAATTATTCTATTCTATTACCAATATTTATCAATATACAAAGATTTTTTTTTACTCTCATATTAAGTTATTATAGGACGCAATGATACAATTTTATATGATTTTTACATATTTATCAACGTATACTTTATCCTTGCTGACTTTTATTCATTTATTATTTGACTACTGATTTTTAGTACATTTTTGCAATTTTTTATGATTTTAATATTTGCTATCGTAAATATACCTATCAAAATAAATATACGATATAACAAATATACGCTATATGCATAATACATTTAAATTATTATTCTAGCTACTTATTTACAAGGGTTAATATAACGTTATTTATTTTTGAATTTTTATTACCACTGCAATTTTTACATATTTTTACCATATATTGACGTATTATTTTATCTCTATATTTTTTACTATATATCTATATACTACATATCTATATACACCGTAAGACTATCGAATTTATATTTTCGCTAAGAAGTGCAGGAGCTGAAAAAAAAATTATGTATAAATGAGTAGCAACAAAGTTACTTGGGAAGATTTTGTCAAAATAGTTGAGGAAATTGCACAAGAAATAGACAGGCAAAGCAGAAGAGTCTTAAAGAAAAAAGTTCCGAAATCTAAGGACATAAAGGAAGAAGTAACGACACAGCTAATTAAAGCTTATAACAAGTTCACACAATTGACTAGGAAAAACTGGGAAGCACTTTCGGACAAACAAAGGGAATCGTGCAACAAATATTTTGGAAAAATCAGAGACAAAGTTATACGATCATTTCAAGCAGTAAAGGTGAGAACAGTGGTTCCAAGTTCAATACATCAACCAATCGACAAGGAAGTTGAAGAGGAACAAAGCGATGAGGAAATAGAAGAAGGAAAAAGCGACGAGGAAGGAGAAGAAGAAATAATTAACGACGAAATAAAAGAGAAAAAAGGTGACATAAAACAAGATATAACAATATTAAACATGGCTTTGACAATCAATGAATTTTTGAATATCGCAAGCAAGATATTGCCCAACGAGTTCGATGGAAGCGCAGGGAAATTACAACCATTTTTAGACGCATTAGAACTACTTGGAAAATTGGCAGAAGGTCATGAAGACACAGCTGTAACGCTAATAAAAACGCGACTCACCAATAAGGCTAGGAACCTAATAACCACAGAAGATACGATTCCACGGATAGCTGAAGCACTAAAGAAAGAATTAAAAGGTGATAATCCGAAGAATTTAATAGCCAAATTAGCCAAAAAAAGGCAAGGGCATAGAGATGCAGCAGTGTACGCATCTGAAGTGGAAGAGTTAGCAGAACAATTAAAAGTAGCATACATAGCGGAAGGAATGCCACTTGACTTAGCAAAGAAATATACGACGGAAACAGTAGTAACAACAATGAAACGAAACGCTAATGCAGAGAAAGCTAAGCTAATACTGGAAGCAGGTAACTTTACATCACCGCAGGAAGTAGTATCTAAATTTTTGTCGATCGATACGACTGAAGAAAATGCACAAGGAAGAGTCTTAAATTATAGGACAAACTACGAGAATAGGAGAGGACAGCAGCAATACAGAAGAGGATACCATAACAAATATGACAGAGGAAGAAGAAATAACTTCGGACAACGGAACGAAGGAGAAGCAACGGACAATCAACGAAATTATTCGAACAGAGGATACAGACAATTTAACAATCAAACATACAGAGGAAACCAGAGAGGCGGACGTAACAGGAACGTAAGGTTACTAGAAATAGAGGACAGTCAAGAAGAGCAAGAAAACCAGCAGTTGGGGTTTTGAATGAACAAGAAGTTGGAAGCACACAGGCAGAAATAAAATATAACATTTACAACTTCGACCTAAACCTAACGAACTTTGTACGAATGAAAACAGGAATTCTTGAAAACACAAGCACTTTTATCATAGTTCACATAGTATAATGTTCACAAGATTTTATGAAGGAACAGGTGAAACCAAACACAAAGGCGAAAATAAAAGGAGTCACTAAAGGAGAGTTGCAAACAATGGGAGAAGTTGAGACAACACTCGAAGTAAAAGGAACTCGATTCGAACACATCTTTCAATTGGTAGAACCTAACTTTCCAATTCCAACAGACGGAATCATTGGGAGAGACTTTATTTCTAACTTTCAATGTATACTAGATTACGCAAACCTTAAAATGCACATTAAAGAGGACAACGATTGTTACATTAGTACGAAAATTCTGGATAATATAGACAATGACACCATAATAATACCGCCTAGATGTGAAATTTACAAAATCGTAAAAATTTTTCAAACGTTAAAGAAAGACAGGATAGTGGAACAGCAAGAAATACAACCAGGAATATTCATAGCAAGAGCAATTATTTCAAGTAATAATCCTTACATCAAAATTTTGAACACAACGTACGAAACAGTAAATGTAGACGCAAGCACAATCAGGACGTTGGATATTAAACTATTCAATATATATAGGCTAGTCAACGACAGCAAGGACAGAAAAAAAGAATTACGAGAATCACTGAAATTAGACATACCAGAATACATACGAGACAACTTAGTATCGTTATGCGAGGAATATTCGGACATATTCGCCCTAAGGCATGATATGTTAACCTGTAACAATTTCTACGAACAAAAACTAAGAGTTAAAGACCAAACTCCGGTATATATCAAGAATTATAGGACACCTCATGCGCAAACAGAGGAATTAAATCGACAAGTACAAAACCTAAGAGACCAAGGAATCATAGAACCATCTACATCCGAGTACAACAGCCCAGTAGTACTGGTACCGAAAAAAGCTATAGATGGAGGAAAAGCATGGAGATTATGCATAGATTTTAGACAACTGAACAAGAAGATAGTTACAGACAAATTTCCATTACCAAGAATAGATTCGATATTAGATCAACTAGGAAGAGCAAAATGGTTTTCAGTTATAGACTTAATGTCAGGCTTTCACCAGATACCATTAGAAAAATCATCGAGAAAATACACATCGTTCAGCACAGAAAATGGAGCATTTCAATTTACCAGATTACCTTTTGGATTAAATGTAAGCCCAAATAGCTTTTCAAGAATGATGTCAATAGCATTTTCAGGATTAACACCAGACAAAGCATTTCTTTACATGGACGATATCGTAGTAAGTAATTGGAATATCCGAAAAACATCACTTAGACAACCTGAAAAAGACATTCGAGACATGTCGAAAATTCAATTTGAAACTTAACCCAGGAAAATGTCAATTCTTTAGAAGGGAAGTAACATATTTAGGACATGATCTTTCTCAAGAGGGAGTATTACCAGACAAAGCGAAGTATGCAGTAATTGAACAATATCCGACACCTCAGACAGCGGAAGAAACAAAGAGATTTGTAGCATTTTGCAACTATTACAGACGTTTTATTAAAAATTTTGCGGAAATATGCAGACCACTCAACAAATTATCGAGGAAAGGAGTAGAATTTTCGTGGACCGAGGAGTGTGAAGAAGCATTCAAAAAGCTTAAAGCATCTCTGACGAAACCACCAATTTTAAAATATCCTGATTTCAACAAACAGTTTATCTTAACAACAGACGCATCCAATGAGAGTTGTTCAGCAATCCTAAGTCAAGATTATAACGGAATTGACCTACCTATAGCATATGCATCAAGAAGTTTTAGTAAAGGAGAATGTTTATCAACTATAATCGTTAAGGAATTACTAGCGATTCATTGGGGCATTAATTATTTTAAATGTTATCTATATGGAGCACCAACATTCAAAGTAAAAACAGACCATAAACCTTTGACACACCTATTTGCAATGAAAGAACCAACCTCAAAACTCACGAGGATCAGATTAGACCTAGAAGAATATGACCTCGAAATAGAGTATATAACAGGGAAAAGTAACTACGCAGACAGCCTTTCAAGAATAACATTGCATCAACTAAAAAACCTATACATAGACAACGCCCATATACTAGCCATAACAAGAGCTCAAGCAAAAGAAAAGGAGAAAGAAGCAAGACAAACAAAGGCTGAAAGTGAACTCGCACTACAGCCAGAAGCCACCAAACAGACAGTAAGGAAGGTACTAAATAATTTAGAGGCGCATAGACTACCAATTTTGTCCTTTGGAGCAGAACTAATCTCACCAAGACTGAGCATTAGGGCCAAAAACAAAATAAAATGCAGCAAAAGCATAGCCACAGGATTGAATCATTTCGATTTAAACCAAGCGTTGGTACAGCTTGATAAGCTGGCGGTAGAGAATGCAGTACGTAAAGTAAAAATATACGTAAATGATATTATTTTTAAAATGTGCACAATTGATGAAGTTATTAAAGAAGGAAATAAAAAATTGAAGAATATAGAAATATACATATGTGAAGTACCAGAAACAATAAAAGATGACAAAGAAAAACACAGATTAATAGAAGAATACCATAATCACCCGATGTTCGGAGGACACTTAAAGAAAAATAGACTAATAAAGAAGCTAAAAGCAAGATTTAGATGGAAAAATTTAGAAAAAGACGTAAGAAAATACGTTAAACAATGCCATGAATGTCACATTAACAAACCGAATAGAACACTTGTCAAAGAAGACGTGATATCGGACACTTCTTCGAAACCAGAGGACACAGAATACATAGATACGATAGGTCACCTCACTAGAAGCAATGAAGACAAAAAAGAGCGGCAAGAAGAAAAGAATAGGCTCAAAGCAACACCACAACACTTTAAAATAGGAGACCTAGTCCTTGTAAAAAGGGAAGAGAATGGTAAGTTTGATAGTCTTTATGTAGGTCCTTTCACGATAACAGAAGTAAATAACGTCAATTGTAAAATCAGAATAGAAAACAATAAAATCAAGGAAATACATAAGAATAGATTATATGCTTACAATCCGAAAACACAGTGAGTGACAAGTGTTACGAAACAATGTTGTTAAACGAACATTTTATATTATTTATGTATTTGCGTAGGCTTAGGAAGTTTGTATATAAAATAAATTTTTTGTATTGATTACAACACAGTATGGGTTGGTAGCACGACTTGCAAATTTCCCTCCCCGTAGTCGGAAAATTCCTAAAAAGGGAAGGTGTACAAGAATTCATCTGTACTCAGTAGATATATCTTAAAAACACCCTGTAATTATCTACGATAATTACTTTCAGTTATTTATGTCATCATAACAATATTACAACCTTCATTCGATTATATAAATATTGTTATCCTAGATCACGATTCAACTAATAATTGCAGAGTCAATTATAAACACTTTTCATGGTCGATGCTGAATAGGCATTTCTAAATATATAAACAGTAAAACTCTAACAAGGGAATTCATAATATTATATGAGACATTCGTCATTCTATTTTGGTGATCAGACGTAATATTTCCACATTAAAGATAGTGTCTCTTTCTACACGAGACGTTCTTTGGGTGAGGTGCTACCAGCTTATGCTAATGCGAGTGTAAATAAAACAACTCAACAAGTAAAAGCGTATCAGTTATTCCACCCCTCGGATAAGGGATAACCACCCTCACCGGGAGAAGATAGCCTTAGTGCCCAGGGCTGTCATACTATGTCTAAATATACAATTACATTATTCTAATCGAAAAACTTTTTTTAAATTTTTTCTCAAATTACAGATGCTCGTCATCATTTTGTTACAATTATGATAACTATTTTAATATCACTTTTACGAAAAAAAGTTACTCTCCCTGGTCTAAAATCTAAGAGACAACCATCAGATATTGATGATAGCATCTTAGATTATATACGATGCAGAGTATTTTATAAAGAATAACTTTTTTCGTAAAACTAATAAAAAAAGTTATCAATAGGTTCCAATTTACGCAGACATACTGTATAAGAGCTAAAAAAAAGTTTTGCTGAACATTTATTTTCTGTTGAAGCTTATTATTAAATGTATTTTAGGTAAGTTTTACAGAAAAAAGTTTTGATCACTTTGTATAAACATTTTTTTAGCTGGTAATTTTCAGTTTTTTTATTACATTTTTGTTATCTTTCTAAATTTTCTTAAAAATAAATAGTTTATTTTATTTCTAAAGTAAAATAATTCAGTGCATTTTAAAGATTACATCCTAAGCTTTAAAAAAGCACTTATAAAACTGTAATAGATTTGTTCCCACTTGAGTAATACCGTCTTAAAATGGTGGTAATTTTATAAAACTACGAAGATTTCAAAAATTACATTTTTTGAGACGTCATATCATTTGAATTAAATTTTTGAGATTTTTTTTTTAATAAAACGTCATTTAGTAATATGCTTGTAAGGTAAGTTGTGCAAAATTGAGAGTTTTATAAGAAAAATTGTATTAGTTACACATTTTTAAGTCATGTTTAAACAAAATTCATGTAAGGCTCATTTTCCGTCCACACCGTACTTATGCCCATACATTTTATTTCTTTCTATTATAACTATAAGATAGCTTAATTATTCTTCTTTTATGTTCAATTTGTAAAATTTCATTTGCTCCATTAGTTAAAGAATTACATTAAAATAACTCAACCGTGCACTTTGCTGTACGTTAGTTTACAGTGCGCCAATGTTTGTGAGAAGGGTGACTTTAGCGTTATAAATAAAAAATTATAGAAGATACAGATTTAATTTTAGAAAATTCTTTATATAAGTTTTTTTTGTAAAATTTTCTGAATTTGTAAATGGTCTTAAACAGTTTCAGACCAAGTCAATTTTTTTCTAAAATCTATATTTTCGGAGTTATTTAAAAAAAACATCTAATTTCGTAATTCATTTGTTTAATAAAAAATGAAGCACCCACTTCTCGAGTATAACTTTTTGATATGTCCAACAAAATTCTTTTTGAATTAAATTAGAAGAAAAGAAGAATGTGTGTAATTTATTTAATTCAAAATACATTTTACTGCTCTCAGAAATCAGAAACAAAAATGTTTATTTGTTAAATAAACATTGCTTTTCGTATTATTTAAATATTCGAACTGCCAAGAGGCAGGTGTATGAACCTTGAATTTAAGCGAAAAGCAATGTTAATTTTTCGAATTCATTTTTTTTTTGTTTTCTGACAGTAGTAAAATAATGGGTATTTTGAATGAAATAAATTACATACATTCTTCTTTTTGTTTAAATTAATTTAATTCAAAAAGTTTTTTTGACACTCTAGATAAATAATTATGTTAATGTTTATACAGTAGACTCTCTCTATAACGAACACAGTTATTACGAGGTTTCGCTTATAACGAGGTATACTAGATGTCCCATGAAATTCCTATTGAACTGAACACCTCTGTAACGAGGCATATTTGGATATAGCGAGAGAAAATTAAATCGTAAAATATGTATCTTTATTATTATTTATCTATTTTTAGCGCTGTAATGGGGCTATAAGTAAATATCCCAACTACCTGTATACATATATCCCCAACAACAGTGCGGTTATCGAGGGTAGTGCTGTAATAAAATCCACCGCCTATCTATAATAAACTTCTTCCTGTTCTGTTTATCTATTGACTGATACTGAATATTGTAAAAAAATTATAATTTATGATGGCGAAACCCTATATTGTCGAGGAAACAATATTTAGCATTGTATATTGCTCTGAATGGCTTCACTATAGAAAGATAATATTTTAGAAAACTGTATACACTATACTCCCTCTATAACGAGAACTGAAATGGCAGACTAATTACCTCGTTATACGCGGATCTCGTTATATCAGACAACAATCATATTGTGCATACATATGAATATACAGTTTTCTAAAATATTAACTTTCTATAGTGTGAATAAATGGCGAAATTCATATTGATTACCGCGGGATTGATTAATACGATGAATTCTCTAACATTGTCCGCGAGTCAGAAAGTATGCCACGTATTCAATGAGGAGTTTTCGAAAAAAAAAAATAAAATAATTATCTGACTGCCGAGTGGGAAAAGAACTAAACTCTCGTCTCGCCTAACTACCAGATCCCACTTTGGTTTAGCACTTCTTTGCTCTTTGCTCTTTGCTCGTGCTCTTTGCTCTTTACTCTTTGCTCTTTGCTCGCACTCTTTCCTTTCTCCACTCTGAACGTGAACTAAGGAGTCTTCAAGTGCACTCCAACAATATTGTAATCGATCTGCTTGACAACAGTTTACAAAATAACAGACTAGATATTCGTAGTCCACTGGATTTACCCTATAAACTATAGACAATAGACAAGTAAAAGTTTAGAATAAGCTTAGATTAAGTGGTGAAGTAAATAGATATAAGTCGTACAAATGTATACCCAGTTAAAAAAATAATCAACCAATAGAGTTATAGCCACTGGGCGGTCACTCTTAATGTTAAAAATCTGTGAAACAAAAATGCTAAGGGTTTACGATTTGAAATAAACAGATGGCGTTTGAAACAATAAAGAAATACAGGGTGAGTCATGAGGAACTGTACATACTCCTACCTCGTATAGAGGCCCCTATGGGGAATAACAAATGACCATTAAAAAGTGTCTGCTCCCATTGTTTAATAATATACAGGGCGAGTTTCGCATTTTGACAGAAATTTGTATTCGTCATAATTTTTGAACGGTCAGATCGATGTGTCTCTTATTTTGGTCAACCGTTACACTATTGCCACCTAATCAACTGATTTATTCAAACTAGAAAAAAATCAGGTCCGGCTTTAAAAAAATTAGTTCGTTTGGGTCTTAGAAAAAATTTCACCCTGTATAAGCTTTTTGAAAACTATAATATGAATTTTACAAATTAGACAAATAGGCAATTAAAATAACATATTTAGTTTTTTCCGCACACGATTGCTTAATTTTTTATAAAAAAATTAAATTTGATTATAAATTAAAAGTTTGGTAAAGTGAACCATAGATTTAAAAAAATTAACTTTTATTACCAAAATTAATTTTTTTTAACAAATATTTAATTTATGTTACCACCAATCAACTGATTTACTCAAACAAGAAAAAATCAGGCCCGGATTTAAAAAATAAGTTCGTTTTGGTCTTAGAAAAAATTTCACCCTGTATACGCTATTTGAAAACTCTAATATGATTTTTACAAATTAGACAAATAGGTAATTAAAATGGCATATTTATTTTTTTTCCCCACACGATTACTTAATTTTTTATAAAAAAAATCAAATTTGACTATGAATAATTAAAAGTTTGTTAAAGTGAACCATAGATTTAAAAAAAAATAACTTTTATTACAAAAATTAATTTTTTTTGAACAAATATTTAATTTATGTTACCACCAATCAACTGATTTATTCAAACAAGAAAAAAATCAGGTCCGGATTTAAAAAATAAGTTCGTTTTGGCCTTAGAAAAAATTTCACCCTGTATACGCTTTTTGAAAACTCTAACATAAATTTTACAAATAAGACAAATAGGCAATTAAAATGGCATATTTATTTTTTCCCCACACGATTACTTAATTTTTTATAAAAAAAATCAAATTTGACTATGAATAATTATAAGTTTGGTAAAGTGAACCATAGATTTAAAAAAAATAAATTTTATTACAAAAATGAATTTTTTTTAACAAATATTTAATTTATGTTATCACCCAATCAACTGATTTATTCAAACTAGAAAAAATCAGGCCCGGATTTAAAAAATTAGTTTGTTTGGGTCTTAGAAAAAATTTCACCTTGTATACGTTTTTTGAAAACTCTAACATAAATTTTACAAATAAGACAAATAGGCAATTAAAATGGCATATTTATTTTTTACCCACACGATTACTTATTTTTTTATTAAAAAATCAAATTTGACTATGCATAAAAAGTTTGGCAAATTTTTGCATAGATTTAAAAAAATTAACTTTTTTTACAAAAATTAATTTACAAAAACAACGTTTTTCTTAAAATTGAAAGTTTTACCTTTTTTTTTTTCTATAACACGTCTAGATTTAAAACTTCCCATAACACTTCTTTTGGACTCCATAGTTTAACATAGACGTAATCAAATGGATAAATTTTAAATTTTTCCACCTAATTTTTGCGATTTAAAAGTTTGCAACTTTTACAAGAAGAAGACTGAAAGTCTACAACAATTTTCATAGTCTTCATAATGGTAAGAGCTATGTGCTGTAAAAATTTCAAAAAAAAAATATTAAAATGGAACAGAGTTGTAGCGAGTTAAACCGTGAGTTCATTTTTTTTTTTTTTTTTCATTTTTAGAAAATTCCGATTTTGACAAATTTGATTTTTTAATAAAAAATTAAGTAATCGTGTGGGGAAAAAAATAAATATGCCATTTTAATTGCCTATTTGTCTTATTTGTAAAATTCATATTAGAGTTTTCAAAAAGCGTATACAGGGTGAAATTTTTTCTAAGACCAAAATGAACTAATTTTTTAAATCCGGACCTGATTTTTTCTAGTTTGAATAAATTAGTTGATTAGGTGGTAATAGTGTAACGATTGGCCAAAATAAGAGACACATCGATCTGACCGTTCAAAAATTATGACGAATACAAATTTCTGTCAAAATGCGAAACTCGCCCTGTATATTATTAAACAATGGGAGCAGACACTTTTTAATGGTCATTTGTTATTCCCCATAGGAGCCTCTATACGAGGTAGGAGTATGTACAGTTCCCCATGACTCACCCTGTATATATTATTACAATCGAATCCGCTTATTAGAATAACCTTCGTGCCCAGGAAAAGTATTCTTATAACCTGGATATTCCAATAAGCGATCATTGTTGACTAGTAAAAAGGTTTTGGACCCCACATTTCTAATTTCAATTCTTTAAGCCGGGATATTACTATAACCTGTATTCTAATAAGAGGGTTCAACTCTATACAGGGTGTTTCATTGGGAAAGTAACATACGTTAACTGTAGAAAGAGGACACCTAGGTGGTCTCAAAAATGGGTCAAAAATGGGGAACCTTAATGGGTCTTACTTCATTAATAACAATGATACTGGGTGTTTTATCTATTGTGCCATTTTCTTATTTGGTTCATAACTTTTTAACCAGACTGTATATTTATTTTATATTTGGCACACAAATATTATTTAAGGTGTACAATCAATTAGTTCATTTAAAACTGTAAAAAATCCAGGTCCGGACTAAAAAATATTGGAAAAATATTCTGACCCAAAAACAACACCATGTACATTATTTTTTTTAAAAATAGATTTTGCATTTGAAAAGAGGATGAAAAACTTAATTTAATGGTATACTTTTAATTTTCGGCAAAATTATTTTTTGATCAAATTTTGAATTTAAAGTCTGAAATTATATGAATTGCGAAAGCTCTAAGTAGAAAAAAATTGAAATACAACTTACAATTTGTTAACCACACTGTATATTTATTTTATATTTAACACCGGATATTTTTAAGGGACCCAATTAATTAATTTATTTACAATTATAAAAAATCCACGGCCGAATTAAAAAATATTGAAAAACTGCTCCGACCCAAAAAAACACCCTGTGCATTAAATTTTTTTAAAATGGATTTGGCATGTTAATAGAGGACGAAAAACTAAATTTAGTGGTATACTTTGAATTTTCGGCAAAATTATTTTTCGGGTAAAATTTTGAATTTGAATTCTGAAATTATGTGAATTGCGAGAGCTCGAAGTGAAAAAATTATAATGTGACTTAATTTTAAGCAATACCATTCTTTAATCTAAATTGGTAAAAAGTTAATATTTTAATATTTTTTTATTATGGCGACAAATAATTCATAACAAATATTCACCTTTAATTAATGAATAAATAATAAAGAGTCCACAAAAAATACATAAATTTAATCAACAAACTATCTTAAAAATTAAAAAAAAAACAGAAAAAAATTGCTGAAAATAACTTTTGAAATAGTAGGGACGAATTTCTTGACCGGATTCGAGACGCCTTCCAAAAATGAAGAATAACCCGGACGAGATATGAAGTCAGTCAGACAATTAACAAAAAGAGCAAGACTTTGTCTTCAAAATGGTGGTGGCCATTTTGAACAATTACTATATTTTTAATAAGTTATTTTTTGAAAAAATTATTCTGTTTTTTTTTTTGTTAATTTTTAAGGGAGTTCGTTGATTAAAGTTATGTATTGTATTTTTATGGACTTTTTATTATTTATTCATTAATTAAAGGTGAATATTTGGTACGAATTATTTGTCGCCATAATAAAAAACACTAAAATGTTAAGATTTTACCAATGTTGATTAAATAATGGTATTAATTGGTATTAATTAAAGTTAAGCCACATTTTAATTTTTTTTACTCCAAACTCTCGCAATTCACATAATTTCAGATAGGTCTGGATCCCGCGTATGAAAAAAAAGTTGAGCAAGCTGAAAATTTGTTAATAACTTAAGGGTGCCTAGTCGGATGAACTTTGATATATAGGAACACTGGAACAGGGGCAGTTTTAATTGTGGAACAAGTTAAAAATTTGGAACGGTCACACCACGAAAACGGCACATTTATTTTGTCCGACAGAACAGACTTAAACTCTCTGAACAGAGATTAAACTCTCATGCAAAAATCAGACTGCTATTTATCACCTGTCATAATTCCTGGCATTTGACATATTCTACATGTTCCACTCATTAAGACGCCCATTTGGTGATAAATAGCAGTCTGATTTTTGCATGAGAGTTTAATCTCTGTTCGAAGAGTTTAAGTCTGTTCTGTCGGACAAAATAAATGTGCCGTTTTCGTGGTGTGACCGTTCCAAATTTTTAACCTGTTCCACAATTAAAACTGCCCCTGTTCCAGTGTTCCCATATATCAAAGTTTGTCCGACTAGACACCCTTAAGCTATTAACAAATTTTCAGCTTGCTATTAATCAACTTTTTTTTCATACGTGGGATCCAGACCTAAGAATTCAAATTCAAAACTTTACCAGAAAAATCATTTTGCCGAAAATTCAAAGTATACCAGTAAATTTAGTTTTTCATACACTTTTTAAATGCAAAATCAATTTTAAAAACATTTAATGTACAGGGTGTTTTTTGGGTCGGAGCATTTTTTCAATATTTTTTAATTCGGCCCTGGATTTTTTATAATTGTAAATAAATTAATTGATAAATGAAAATAGTTTCTGTCCTTGTGGGATCGGTACTCACCGGAGGGACCGCAGTCGTTCGGATACAATTAGCGTCTCTTAACACACACACTACACATTACACCTGAGTTAGTGATAAGTTATACAATTACGTGGCTAAAGGTTCTAGTTCTAAACCAAGGCCAGAATCAGAGAAAAAAAATTAATTGATTGGGCACTTTAAATAATATTCGGTGTTAAATATAAAATAAATATACAGTGTGTTTAATAAGTAATAAGTCGTATTTCAATGTTTTTTCTCCTTCGAGTTCTCGCAATTCGCATAATTTCAGAATTCAAATTCAAAATTTTACCAGAAAAATCATTTTGCCGACAATTCAAAGTATACCACTAAATTTAGTTTTTCATCCTCTTTTCAAATGCAAAATCCATTTTAAATAAAATTAATGTACAGGGTGTTGTTTTTGTGTCGGAATATTTTTCTATTATTTTTTAATCCGGACCTGGATTTTTTACAAATGTAAATAAATTCATTGATTGTACACCTAAAAGAATATTTCAGTGCTAAATATAAAATAAATATTCAGTGTGGTTAAAAAGTTATGAACCAAATAAGAAAATGGCAAAATAGAT
This sequence comes from Diabrotica virgifera virgifera, assembly GCF_917563875.1. Classification (NCBI taxonomy): domain Eukaryota; kingdom Metazoa; phylum Arthropoda; class Insecta; order Coleoptera; family Chrysomelidae; genus Diabrotica; species Diabrotica virgifera. The sequence continues at coordinate 114,665,645 of NC_065450.1, forward strand.
AAAACACCCAGTATTTTTGTTATTAATGAAGTAAGACCCATTAAGTATGGTATTTTTGAGACCACCTAAGTGTCCTCTTTCTACAATTAACGTATGTTACTTTCCCAATGAAACACCCTGTATAATTATTATAATTATAAATAGTTATCATAATTGTAATAAAATTATGTTGGATATTCGTAATTTGAGAAACCTTTGCAAAAATTATTGGTTTAATTAGAAGGATATTAAAACATAGTTTTTAATTAGAAACAACTTTTCATAAAAACAATTTTCGATATTGTGAAATATAAACAAACTAAGTCACATTTTGACGATTTTGAGTTTATTACACCAACATGAATTTCTGTGGGCCTAAGGTGGTTTCAGAAATATACGAATATTTTAAATCGTTATAAAATCAACTACGATTACGGGGCTCAGGTGTATTCTGCATTAAATTGTGTGTAACCCACAAAAATACATTATGTTGACGTAATAAGCTCAAAATCGCCAAATGTGACTTATACTCTGGGCTAATTAGCCAAATTCATGGAAAAGTTATTTACCAGCAATTTTATTGCTGGAATCGAATTATAAGATCCTATATATTAATAATATAGGTATGAAAAGTCCGCAGACAGTGTGCTACTTTTTTATAAACAAAATGGCGCCGACAAATCGTATTTTTTTCAGTTATTGCTCCATAACTCCGAAGATTTTAACTTTACAACAAAAACACTCAAATAAAAATTCACCGCAATTAAATTCTGCATAGAGATGTGTTTTTCCCGATTTGTTTCGACGAAAATGTTCCTCGGAAAATGCGGGTTTTCCCAACAAAAATTCTAATTTTCAAATAAAGTTTTAGGTAAGTAATTATTAATCAATAATGAAATAACTTAGTGACATCAAAGCTTTCTTGGTACAGATTGTAATTCCAGAAGCCGGTGAAAATTAAACAAATATTTTAGCAACAATTCAATTGTTAATTAACAATTTACGATCGCAATAATAACCAAAATAATCATGATTCATTGATCAAACTTATAAAGATTATAAAGATGAGATGCTTATTTAATATTTTATCGACAAAATATAATTTTTTCTTTTTTTGCATAATCTTTAAATTTTGAAAAAAAAATAGTTATAATACGCTGGTCTAATTAGTAAAGTACAAAGAAAGGTTATTTACCAGCAATTTTATTGCTGGAATCGAATATTAAGATCCTATATATTAATAATATAGGTATGCAAAGTCCGCAGATAGTGTGCTACTTTTTTTATTAACAAAATGGGGCCCCCAAATCGTGTTTTTTCAATTATTGGTCTATAACTCCGAAGATTTTAACTTTACACCAAAAACACTCAAATAAAAATTCACCCCAATTTAATTCTACATAGAGGCATGTTTTTCCCGATTTGCTCCGACGAAAATTTTCCTCGGAAAATGTGGGTTTTCCCAACACAATCTCGAATTTTCAAATAAATTTTTTGGGCCAGTAATTATTTATCAATAATTAAATAACTTGGTGAAATAAAAGCTTTCTTGGTATAGATTATAAATGCAGAAGTCGGTGAAAATGAAACGAATATTTTAGCAAGTCACAATAATAACCAAAATAATCATGAGACATTGATCAAACTTAGAAAGATTATAAAGGTGTGATGCCTATTAATATTTTGTCGACAAAATATAAATTTTTCATTTTTTTGCATAATCTTTAAATGTTTAAAAAAAATAGTTATAAACAAATTAACATTTCTCAGAAATTGTTTATTATATTCTAATTTTAAAAAATACTTAAAATGCGTATTTCAAAGGTCTTGAAAATAAATGCTTTAAAAATTGTTTCCAACCATTTGCAAAAAAGTTATGAAACAGCAAAGTAAATATACGATTGCTCCGTTGTTTATAATTTGTTTTAATTGTTTCAAAGCTTAAAAGTGAGTCTGTGGTACAATCTAATTACTCACAAAGAATATCGAATATTAGTTCAATGGTTATATTTTAATCAAAGATTAAAAATACTTTTTTTGTAATTTTTAGCTCAAAAGTAGGCTTGATACAGAGCCGGAGCTAAAATGTTCACTCGAAGCGACTGACACGCAGCATACATAATACTATAATTTTATTTATTAAAAGTGTACGTCGCGCGGCCGGTCGTCGCGTCGGGTGAAAATTTTAGCGACAGTACTGTATTAGTCTACTTTCGCTCGTGTAAATTACAAAAAAATATATTTATAATCTTTAATTAAAATATAACCATTAAACTAATAATCGATATTTTTTGTAAATAATTAGCTTGTACTTTAAACTCACTTTTACGCTTTGAAAGAATTTAAAAAAATATAAACAACGTAGTAATCGTATGTTTATTTTGCTATTTAATAACTTTTTTGCAAATGGTTGCAAAAAAGTTTTAAAGCATTTATTGTCAAGATATTTGAAATGCGCATTTTAACTATTTTTTAAAATTAGAATGTAATAAAAACTTTCTGAGAAATGTTAATTTGTTTATAACTATTTTTTTTTTAAACATTTTAAGATTATGTAAAAAAATTAAAAATTTATATTTTGTCGACATAATGTTAAATAGGCATCTCCTCTTTATAAGATTTCAAAGTTTGATCAGTGTATCCTAATTATTTTGGTTATTATTGCGACCGTAAATTATTAACTAACAATTGAATTGTTGCTAAAATATTCGTTAAATTTTCACCAGCTTCTGGAACTATAATTTAAACCAAGAAGGCTTTTAAGTCACCAAATTATTTAATTATTGGTAGATAATTACTTATCTAAAACTTTATTTGAAAATTAAAGATTTTGTTGGGAAACCCGCATTTTCCGAAGAAAATTTTCGTCGGAGCAGATCTGGAAAAACACGTCTCTATGTAGAATTTATTCACGGTGAATTTTTATTTGAGTGTTTTTGTTGTAAAGTTAAAATCTTCGGAGTTATAGAGCAATAATTGAAAAAAACACGATTTTCGGGCGCCATTTTGTTTATAAAAAAAGTAGCACACTATCTGCAGACTTTGCATACCTATATTATTAATATGTAGGATCTTATAATTCGATTCCAGCAATAAAATTGCTGGTAAATAACTTTTCCCAAAAATGGCCTATTCTCCGATAATCAGCCCAGACTATTAGGTTTTTTCTGAAATAAGCGATTCAAAGGTACTTTATACTGGAGCGAAATTCACATTTTTTGACATACCTCGTAAAAAATTGACAAATTTAATATCTGATAGTTGTATCTTAAATTTTAGACCATGCAAAAAAAAACATTTAATAAAAAATATCTTTTTTTTTTTTTCGTAAAATTATAATAAGAAAGTTTGGTCCCAAGTTACTTAGACATACCTAAGTAGGTAGATACTGCATGAGTGCTCAAAAAAAAATTTAACTTTCAAATTGTAATTGTAAATGTCAGGTATATTCAAATGGGAAATAAGCCACAATTTTACCTAAAAATGATTTTATTAACGTTTCGACGCCCAAGTCGGGTGTCGTTGTCAAAATACAAAATAATACTAAATAAACAAAAATGTTGTTGCTTAGTAAAAAATTCTTCTAATAATTTATTTAATCTGACTCATTTATATCGGCAATTCAGACACGTATTATACATTTTAAAGTAGACGACTTTAAAATGATATTGCCAATATTTATCAGTTGCGTTCCTGGGACGACTTTACTAAAAGATAGTTCATTCGATTACATGAAATCAATCCCAACTCAAGAATATCCGCCACAAAAAATCATAGCATGTGATCTGTCTTTAAAAAGACAACCAAATGCAACGGTGGCACTGAAATTCTCGCGTTAGAGATTCCATAGAAAATCACGAGGGAAAACCAGGAAAAACCTCGTGATACTATCCCGACATCGTAAGTATTTGGGTTTACATTTAGTTTACTCTCAAAAAACTAATACCAAATTCTGACTTGATATTTTAAATTTTAAATAATACTAAAATACTAAATATGTACTAACTCGATATGTTACTGATTTACTAATTGTGGTATTTTCTTTCTATTGACTTCCTCCTTTAATATGGGTAACCACATCCTACTGCATTCTACCGAGGAATTTGCGACACAATTGGTTTCATTTAGCATAATTAGAGCCGCTTCTTTGATTTTTCTCTTTTTACTATCTGCTTCTTTTAGGACTATACTTGAATCTCTCCACTGAACTCTATGTTCATTATTCCATGCGTGTTGACATATTTGAGATCTATCAAGTTCTCTATTTTTTATATAAGACTGATGTTCATTTACTCTAACGTCTAATGGTCTTGATAGTAAACGCAGATAGTAAAAAGAGAAAAATCAAAGAAGCGGCTCTAATTATGCTAAATGAAACCAATTGTGTCGCAAATTCCTAGGTAGAATGCAGTAGGATGTGGTTACCCATATTAAAGGAGGAAGTCAATAGAAAGAAAATACCACAATTAGTAAATCAGTAACATATCGAGTTAGTACATATTTAGTATTTTAGTATTATTTAAAATTTAAAATATCAAGTCAGAATTTGGTATTAGTTTTTTGAGAGTAAACTAAATGTAAACCCAAATACTTACGATGTCGGGATAGTATCACGAGGTTTTTCCTGGTTTTCCCTCGTGATTTACTATGGAATCTCTAACGCGAGAATTTCAGTGCCACCGTTGCATTTGGTTGACTTTTTAAAGACAGATCACATGCTATGATTTTTGTGGCGGATATTCTTGAGTTGGGATTGATTTCATGTAATCGAATGAACTATCTTTTAGTAAAGTCGTCCCAGGAACGCAACTCATCAATATTGGCAATATCATTTTAAAGTCGTCTACTTTAAAATGTATAATACGTGTCTGAATTGCCGATATAAATGAGTCAGATGAAATAAATTATTAGAAGAATTTTTTTACTAAGCAACAACATTTTTGTTTATTGAGTATTATTTTGTATTTTGACAACGACACCCGACTTGGGCGTCGAAACGTTAATAAAATCATTTTTAGGTAAAATTGTGGCTTATTTCCCATTTGAATATACTTGATTATAAAAATGCCACAAGAAAATAGCTTCAGAACAACATGTAAATGTCAGATTCGGATTCAGTATAATCAAAAACAAAATAGGAACATGAATTCACCGATATTTCTAAAATTATTTATACAAACAGTTTTAATAGTTTCTTCTTCTTTTTTGTTTTTGGTTTCGCTGCAAGGCGATTACCAGCACGATTTATAAGCGATCTTGACGTAGTCTGGCTCTAAGCCATACCAAAATCGCTGACTATGTTCTTGTAAGGAAGCTTTTGATGAGGTGTGATGATTATAATTAAATGAGATTAATTGGGTCAGGTTAAGTATGATTAAAAATTAAAACATAAATTAAATGACAAATAGCAACATAATATAACACGGATACATATAAACAGTTGAGCCTTGCAATTTGTAAGCTTATTTTGTTAATTGCTAGAAAACGCATTGCAGTTTATAAGCTTATTTGGTTAATTGCAAGAAAACGCATAATTACATTGACTGATTCTTCCGTTAAGGAACTTAGAATATTGTATATAGAGAGCGGTGTTTTGAAGTTCATGGAAATAAATTTTGTGTATATATCAAAATTAGGAATCACATTAATCGGGCATTCAAAAAAGATGTGGTTTAGATCCTCGAGACGACCACATTCACAAAAAGGATTATCTTTTATATTCATTTTATACAGATGTTGTTTTGTTAAACAATGGCCTGTGCGCATTCTAATGATGGTGGTAGTGTGTCTTCTATTTCTATATGGAAAATTTGAATACCAAGGTTTTGTAGTAAAGAAGTCTTGAATTGTTTTGTATTGCGAAGTATTCTTCTGGACTAAAGATTTCCATTTTTCTTGGTACTCTTTTGTAATTTTTCCTCTGATGACTGATAGGGCATCCTGGGAATTCAGTTGTACTTCCATGGGTACATTCAGGTCTCTTCCTATTTTTGCCAGTATGTCAGCCTGGGTGTTACCAAATATATTAGAGTGTCCAGGTATCCAGGAAAGGAGAATTTTGGTACCATTCTCATTGGCTGAAGATATAAGTTTCTTTGTTTTTAGGGCCCTTATATCTGCTGAAGCAGATATGTTACATGTTTTAATATTGGTTATTGCATTGAGCGAATCAGAAAATATTATAGCTTTCTTTAGATGTTTTGTAGTTGCGACTTCCACCGCTTGATGTATTGCTATACTCTCTGCTTTGCTTATGCTTAGAGCTCCAGGAAGTCTTGAGGAGAAATTATATTCAATACTCGGGATGCATATCCCAAAACCTACCCTTTCTTTGTTTTTTGAGGCATCAGTATATATAAAGGTACGGTCTTTCCCATATTGTTCAGTAGTCATAAGGAATTTTTCTTTAATCATCGGGTCATATTTTTTGATATTACAATTTAGAATTGGAAGTGGATTCATTAGTGTATCATAGTCTAATTCATAGCATGGAAAATTTGGGCTTTTGTATATTTTTTTAAAATATGGAAAAAAATATTCTAATGCCGAAACCAAGTATGGTAGGCTTAATTAGGTTTGTTTATAAGTCTTTTACGTATTTCAATTAGGAGTAATGTTATGGGATGATTCTCAATAATGATGATTTTACTTAAAAATTTAGAGGCTAACAATAATCTTCTATGTTCTAGGTCCATTTGGGCAGACTCTGCCAAGATTGCCAAATTTGGTGTAGACTTCATGCACCCCAAACATATCTTAAGTCCCTCAAAAAATACTGCATTGAGTTTTTTGTTGCATTTTTGTGATATTGGGTTGAATAGGAAGGAACCATAATCGAGATGAGATCTGATCAAGGCATTAAAAACCATTAGGAGTGTTCGTGGGTCAGCTCCCCACCAGACTCTACATATTGCACGTAGGATGTTAATATTTTTCTTTGCCTTGAGTATAATATTGTCAACATGTAAGTCCCATGATAGATGCTTATGAAAAATTATGCCTAGAAATTTCACTTCATTTTTTAGAGGAATGGCTGTGTTGTTGATTTTGATTTCTGTTAGATTATCTCTTCGCCTACCCTTTGTGAACCATACAGCTTCAAATTTGTCTTTGGATAAGGACAAGTCATGTTCTGCAAGACAGTGTAATGTGTTTTCCAATTCTTTGTTTATTTTACTTACCATGCTTTGGATATCATATCCCTTAATATACAAAACCAAGTCGTCTGCATATCCACATATTTTAACTTCATTATTGCTAATACAAAACAATTCTGCTATATAAATATTAAACAAAATGGTACTTAAGGGAGAACCTTGAGGTAGCCCCTTAGTTGCCATGAAAGGTCCCAAAAAGTCACCATCATTAGATCTTGAATATAAAAGTCTGTTCTGTAAAATTTTGAACACAATATTATTTATTGCAGATGGAATATTTCGAAGTTTTAGTTTACTATAAAGTTTGTATATATTGACATTATCATATGCTGCTTTGATATCAAGAAAGATGGCCAAAACCGATTGGGAGGATTCAAAGGCTTCCACAATTGTGGAATGAAGGAGGGTCAAGTTGTCAGCAGTGCCTCTTCCTTTTCTAAAACCTGTCTGATGGTTGGTGAATGAACAGTTATGTTCTAAGGACCAATCTAGGCGATTCTTGATTAATATTTCTAATGTTTTAAGCACACATGAGGATAAAACTATTGGTCTGAAACTACTGGCCAAGAGTGGATTTTTGTGTGGCTTTAAGATATTTATAACATTATGGTTTTTCCAATCTTCAGGAAGGTTGTCACCATTTAGACAATTATTGTAGATATTCAACAGAAAATGTTTAGCTTGTAGTGGTAGATGTTTTATCATAAGGTAAGGAATGTCGTCCATACCTGGTGCCGAATTTTTTTTATTATTTACAGCATTGTTAAGTTCCCAGATTGTAAAAGGGGAAACTTGCTCGTTTATATCGTCAAGCTCAAAATTTGGATCAATAAAAACTGCAGACATGTTCTGTAGAATTTCTGTTTTAATGTTATCTGCTGGGTTATGAAATGTCTGGCCGTAATTTTTGTTATTTGAGAATTTTTTAACTTTATTCCAGATATAGGTAGTGTTAGATTCCTTATTTAATGATTCACAGAAGTTTATGAATTTATTTCTTTTTTTAATTCTGAGGTTTCGTTTAGTTTGGGCGATTATACGTTTAGCGTTTATATAGTTCTCTAAGGAAACGGATTGTTTAAAGTTTTGAATTGCCTGTTTGCGGCTTTTAATCCAAAGTGAACATTCTTCATCCCACCACGGATTTGAAGGTTTACCCTGTGTTCTACAGTTTTTATAGGGAATTGAGTTATCTGCTACTTGATTAACTACCTCCAAAAACTCATTGTAATTAGAGTTTACCGGTAAATCAAGCATTCCTGTTATCATCCCAGTGTGGAATGTATACCAGTCTGCTCTTTTAATATTTCTCATTTTGTATGTTTGTGTATAGATGCTATCATTTTTGTTAAACTCACAGTTGTTTATTATGACAAAGGTGGGGAAATGGTTGCTATTTCCACAATCTTGTATGACACCCCAAGTAGAACATAGCCCCATATTATTACTTGCTATGGCTAGATCTACAGCGCTAAGATTATTATTAGGAGGTTGAAACAATGTTGCTGACCCATCATTTAGGATAATTAATTCTTTATCAAAAATAAAATCATAAATATTTTTTCCTCCCTTATTGGTAGGACATTTATCCCATAGGGGATGATGAGAGTTTAGATCACCTAGTATAATTAAGTTTTCTGTAGGTATGTTTTCTATTGTTGAGCTCAAGAAAGGAAGAGTTATGGCATTATTTGTATTGGAGTAAATGTTTATTATGTATAAGTTACCAATTTTTGTTGTTATGTATTGGATTTGGTCTGAGTTGTATTTCTGAATTGTAGAAAAAATAATAGATTTCTTGATACAAGTAGCTACTCCACCATATCCGTCATCTCTGTCCTGTCTGACAACATTATAATACTTCAAAGAAAAATTAAAATCTTGTTTAAGCCAAGTTTCATTAATAGCAATTATGTCAGGGTCTTCTTTGAAAATTAAGTTCGTTATGTTTTCCCTATTTGATTTAATACTTCTAATATTCCACTGAATAATTTTTAATTTCTTTTTTGAATTCATGATTATGTGATTTGATATATGTTTAATTAATTAAAATCAGAATCAGATTTATCCTCTTGGTCCATATAGGACTCTACGTTTAATCGGGAAAATAAATGGTTTTTAAGTAAATTTAAGTTTTCTGATGATGTATTACTAATAAAATTTAGGCATGAGTTTAAAAAGTCATTTGAAGAAAAGGTATCAATATTTTGAAAGTTTTGCGATGCACTGGATTGCCAGGCTTGATTGGAGTTTTGTGATAAATTAGCTGAGGTTCTTGATTTGAAAGGTTCTGAACGAGAAAATGAGCTAGTGGGGGAAGAGGTTGGCTTTTCTGGTCTTAATTGCTGTGTATATATACTCTTTTCATTTGGTTGCTTATCTTGACGTTTTTGCACGACTCTCCGTTTGTTGTCGGAGTTCAGAACCACCTGTTGAAAGGAACGTTTTACTTTAGATGATCTAAAATTGTTTGTTCTTCGTTGCGATGGTTCTATGGTGTTAGAATTATTTGTACTGGTACTTGGAGTATTTTCTAATGGCCTGCTGTTATTTTTAAAATTTGGAATATCTCTCGGGTTATAAATAAATTTATTATTTGAGATGTATGATTTTGGAATGGCTTCACTTGCCTCAAAAAATGTCAAATTTTCATACGCCATCAGTTCTTTAATATTCTTTTGTCTTGTATATTCTGGGCAGCTCTTGTCAATAGATTTGTGAGAGTCCTTGCAGTAAAAACATTTTGTCATGCATACGTAGTGTGACCAACTAGCCCGAAAAATCTGGGGCATGGCCCGAATTACGAAGTCGTGTCCCGCTGTCCCGGGCAAGGCTTTCGGACCATCCGAATTTTCAACGTTTTGGTAAAATTTTATTTTGAAATTTTGAATACGTTATTCTTCTAAGAATTCACATCAAATTGAACTGGTGGGACAAAAAAAAGTGGACAATTTCTAGAGTGTAATACTAATACCACATCCAAAACGCATGCATTTTATATCGTGGTATTATAGTTCTATACGAAAACTAAAACGGTGGACTTTTTTCGTTTCTGTATTTTAATTATCGTCTTCTGAAAAAAAAATGGCCCGATTTGCATTGAAAAGTCCCGGATTTCAAGTATTTTTTTCAGCCTTGTCCCGGATTCGACTGAATTGGAGTTGGTCAGACTATGCATACGTTTTCATGTTTGTTTTCCCCGCAATTAAAACATCTTTCTTTCCCTTTACAGTTTGTTTTTGTGTGGCCAAATCTAAGACAGTTATAGCACTGTGTCACTGGGGCAATATATGTGTCCACTAGTCTTGGTATGCCATAAAAAAACACAGTTTTGGGCATAAGAACGCCTCGAAATGTAAATAGTGTCGTACCTGTGGGTTCATAAGAAGTTACTCCATCTTTAATTACTCTTCTATTTAATCTTTTTATATGTAAAATTTGTCGGTCTTGACGGTCCAGTTAGCTGGGGCTCAGTCGATCGACAAGTTTAGTGGATTTGCGATTTGCGGTCGCTGGTTCGAGCCTCAGCTAGGTCATGAAATTTATAAAAGGCCAACGCCGTAGTATAAAACTCAATAGAGTCTACGGCTTGGTCTGGAATAAACTGGCGTCTGATCGACCTATGGAGGAGCGGTACGGGAAGGGATAAGGGCTTCCGGCTTGGTGATACTCCTCCATAGATCCCTACCGAAGGGCGTTGACGCCTAAGAACGGTGTATACATACATATGTAAAATTTCAATGTCATTTCCTGTATCGCAACACCGAAGAAGTTCTTTTTCATCAATATCTGTATCAATCTGTCTGACGATACCTTTGCAGGTTACGAAGTTAAAAGGTATATATATCTTGTATCCCTGATTTAGAAGTTGAGTGTTCTTAAGTAGCATGTTAGCCGAGTGAAAATTGGCAAATTCAACTGAAACTCTATTGAGCCCTTTACTATCTATTTTTTTAACGTCATTAAGTTTGAGGTTGAATATATCTCGAGCTATTTTAATTGTATTGAATGTGCCAATTTTTATATTCGGTATATTTGTAGATTCAAGATATACTACAAAAGGTCCATGATCTTTTTCGGAGTATGTATTAACCTTTTTTTCTTCCTGAGAATTATTGTCGGAAGTCTGATTTTGATTTTTTTCGGAATTATTAGTCATTGCAATTTTAGCCGGAGAAGAAGTATCAGGATAAGGGGGGACTGAGCCCCCCTTTTCCTCACTCATTGTAAGAAAAAACCAGTCAATGAAGTATTAATAACTAGAAAGCAAAAAGAAATAAAAAGAGCAAGCAAAATAGCATAGAAGAAAGCCGCTTGAAAAAAAAATATAAGCAAAAATGCTCAACTTACCTATATGCAAACACTTAAGCAACAACACCGGCGGTTGTTAGCTAGGTTAAGACCCTAAACTAGTGGCAAACTTTAACTGCTGCAAAACAGAAACTGTTCACACCTCGAAAGCGTAATGTCTAGTTTAGAAATATTAAATTTTTGGAAATTATTTCTTAAATTTAAAATACGCGGTCTGACGTTTCGTATTTTATTTGACCAAAACCTATTAATTTGAAAACGGAAATGTTTTAATAGTTTAAACAATTATCTGCTAAATCTATTAGAAAAATATAAGCCTGTTTGACTGTTTCCGAAACAATGCAAGTTTTCGATATACATTGTCTTCCCTATATTTTAAAAGGACTTTTACAACCTTTAAACCCTACTCATATTTAAAATTATACTTACACTACCCTGGGGTCTAGTACCCCAATAAAAATAAGTCAAAAAGTAATGTTTAAATGAATTTATTAAAAACAACCTTTTTCTACAAACGTGTTAAAAATTCAATTTTTAGCACTCCATATGAGCCTTAAAAATGTCACTTTAAAGCACTGGATGCTTTAAAATTTTTAAGGCACTGCAGTTAAAAGTGAAATGTCAAATTTTGAAAGCAAATGTCAAAATATTTATATTTCATTTATCAACATTAATATTAATACATAGTACAATTTGCGTAATTTGAAAAATGAATTTCTTGCACTGCAGTTTTACTATTTTCCATGGTTAATGCGGAATGAGTAGACATAACTGAATTTCCAGTCGAAGTTGATTTTTTTTAATAGTCCAGAGAAATAAGGAAAAAAATATCCTGTTGGTGACACAACCCCCTCCAGGCCGAAACCAGTTTTTTGAGTAGTATGGACATCTGTAATAATAACCTATATGTTTCCTGCAGCCGATTTTGATGATATACATAGTTATAAACAAATGAAGATCAAAAAACGCTAAATTTTCGCTTTTTTCGTCTATTACCAAAAAGTTAAGCACTTTATACAAATTTGGGAGTAAGAAACTTATAAATCATATAAAAAAACTTCAATATGGCGTCGTTGAATATGTCTATCCCTATCGGTTGCTTAGAAAATTGCAAAATAAGTCATAAGTTTTCAGTTTTTATAAATATTCATAACTTATGTAAAAATTAACTTAGAACCTTCTTATTACACGGATTGCTGAGACCTCTGATGCTTAAATTATACTCTAAATTTCAAAGCAATTGGTCAAATAGTTTAATAGTATATTAAGTATGGAGAACGGTAAGGGTTTTATACCGATCGAAGACAATTGTTTGGAGGAGGAGCGGAGCGACGTCTCCAATTATTGTTTGAGATCGGTTACCCTTAACGTTCGACATGCTTATAAAGTTTTTTGCACGATTGATACCATTATAAATTATAAAATTAAACATTTTCGTCATATTGACTAGTTTCATTCATTTTATCAAGATAGATACTTTGGTTGTTAGGTAGTAACTAGGGTGCATAACAAAAATGGAGAATTGAGTTTTTATTTAGTTGTCAATAATTTTAAGTACAATTTTGATTATTATAAATTAAAATATGAGCGAAAGTGAATTTGAAGAAATTGAACGGGCTTGGGAAGAAGGGTGTTCCGCAATTATTCCCGAAAAATCCAAAATCCGTTATCAAAATACCTACCAAAGTTTTAAAAAATGGTGCGAAGGCAAGAATTTAAGAATCGAAGAAAAGACTCTACTGGCATATTTCGTTCAAAAACATATGCAGTTGAAAGCTCCTGGAAGCCTCTGGGCAGAATATTCAATGATTAAATCCACCGTTTTTCTTTATGATGGCATTGATATTTCCAAGTTTTCAACTTTGATCGCGTATTTGAAGAGAAAAAATGTTGGATACTACTAATGTATGCGATTCTTCAGGAGTTTCTGTTAGAAGTGAAACCACAGCCCAAACAAGTGGGATTTCATTAAATAATTTAACAAATTGTACCATAAGTTTCAATATTAATAAATAATTCGTTAGTTTTCTTTATTCTTTCAAAAAATAAATTAAAATTAAGAGATTTTTTAACTCGACGGTAAGTGAATTACTTACCGTCGAGTTGGAGTACTTACCGTCGAGTTGGATTACTTACCGTCGAGTTGGATTACTTACCGTCGAGTTGCTAGTAAATGTCACCTACTGACGTAAAATCTGTCACGGTAAACAGTCAAAAATGATCAATCGTGCAAAATAGTATATTAAATATGGAGAACGGTAAGGGTTTTATACCGATCGAAGACAATTGTTTGGAGGAGGAGCGGTGCGACGACTCCAATTATTGTCTGAGATCGGTTACCCTTAACGTTCGACATGCTTATAACGTTTTTTGCACGATTGATACCATTATAAATTATAAAAATAAATTAAAATTAAGAGATTTTTTAACTCGACGGTAAGTGAATTACTTACCGTCGAGTTGGAGTACTTACCGTCGAGTTGGATTACTTACCGTCGAGTTGCTAGTAAATGTCACCTACTGACGTAAAATCTGTTACGGTAAACCAGTCAAAAATGATCAATCGTGCAAAAAAGTTATTTAATTTGTTTATCCCAAATTAATTTGTTTGCAACACTATAAGTCAGAAAATGATGAAGTTACAGTAATAGTTTGGATAGTTTATGAAAGAAGAAGATTTATACTATTAATTTAATTTAAAAAAATTACAAAAAGTAATTCTAAATATTCCAAAATTATTTTGCAAGAACATGTCGATTTTTTGCTTATAAACAATTAGAATAACTTTTTAACCATTACCCGTAGAAAAATTATTTTTTCACATATAGAAAAATGAATTTTTATACAAATTGAAAAAAAGAAAAAATTGTCGTAGGACAATTGGCCCGCCCATTCTTTCACATTTGAAATAACATACTTCAAAATTTTAATGTACCAAATATAAAAAATATATTCTTTCAAACAAATCGTCCACAAAGCTTTAAGAGGATTGGTACGTATTTTCGGCTGCAATGCTATTCAAATGGGGATTCATTTTTTTTTTTCGAATCCTAAGAAAACTAATAAGTATTTTTTAAAAATTTAAACGCAGAATGAAAGATTACGTTATTAGCGAGGGCCGAAAATCCCTGAGAGCTTCTATAATATTTATTTTAATAGGTTACAGGGGTGAAAAACTAAGAGAAAGTTTAGTGTGATTTTTAATTTCAAATATCTCATTCAAAATAAACTTATTATTTATTCTAAGGGACTTTCGGCCCTCGGTAATAATTTAGTCTTTCGTTCTGCGTTTAAATTTTTTAAAAGTATTTACTAGTTTTTTCAGATTAATTATTTATATGGGAAATAAGCCACAATTAAAATGAAAAAAATAATTTTATTAACGTTTCGACGCCCAAATCGGGTGCCGTTGTCAAAATACAAAATATTTTATTTTATTATTTGCTTATTTCCCATATAAATAATTAATCATAAAAATGCCACAAGGAAATAGTTTTTTCAGGATTCGAAAAAAATGGACACCATGTCCGTGGTAATATTTTCCAAATCTATCTTTGTCTTACAACGCACTCAGTCGAATAGAATATTGTCAGTCAGACATTGGCAATCAGTGACAATTTTAAATATTTGACATGGTATCGGGAATATTTTGAGTTGTTTTTTAAATAATATTGATATATAGTGTATTTGATAAATAATTGATTGAAGACGTGAACTTTATAAAAAGTTATTTATTGTGTATTATTTGTGGAAGATCCAAGAAGGATATTTTTAGGATGACTTTGTTGGCAATCATAGGAGTGGATGATTTGCATAATTATATTCAATAGCTTGTAATAAATAGGTAACTGATAATTGTTATATTTTTTATTATTATAACTAACTTTCATAATAATAACTTTTTAATAATTTAATGTAACTTTTTCATAATTATAACTTTCAATGTTGTAAGATACAATTATTATAATATTGTAGAAAATTTCTGCAAATAATTTTGTTCTTTTTGTCCTCTCTCTAATTTTGTACCATTTCATTTTTCATTTATCTATTTAGTAGCATGTTTATCAAGAAATAAAACCTAGTTTATTTGAGATTTTTATTTTCAATTCAATATTATAAACCAATGTTAGTTTAAGGAATAATTAGAAATAAAAAGATATTATTTCGAATTGTGGTACAAAAAATTTTTCTAACAAAAACAAATCTGGCTTATATCTGAGTACATAGAAAAACTTCTTTCGCCATCAAGTGATGTAACTGGGGAATTTTTTAAATTCACCCTAATAGTTGGCTAGTACTTCCACCAAAAATGTCCCAGCTAGTATTCGAAGCACTCCTATTTTTTACATGGTTATTTAAATTTTTGGAAAGTTTACTTTCCAATATGTATTACTTTTAACGTTTTGACACAATGATTCAAATTCTTTTATTAAAAATGTACTGTCTAACAATGATAATTTGGAGGAATCCAATTGGGTAATAGTTTCCTGAGAAAAACTGTGGCTTGATTTTATGAATGACACTGAACTGTTTATTTTCGGCATTTTCAAAGCACAATAATTACAGAGGGGCATATACTAGTTCGCTCCGGCGGCCAGATTTTAATACCCTACAGAAAAGGGGCATAGGTAAATTCGCTCCGGCCATATATTTCCTAGAAAAGATAGTATAAAAATGCCTTCACTGGGTACATAATGAATAATAATGAATAGCCAGGGTCAGCGTATATAGACAATGTTTCTTTCATAAAGCAGGTACTTTGATACATTTTATTAATACAGTGTTTAATAAATATTTCTGAAACTATGTATTTACCTAAATATAAAAACACTTCTTACTTAAAATTATATTAAAATTATAACCATATATGTATCACTTAAGTAGTAGATATGATGTTAGAGCTCATATTCCCTTGTTCAATATTTGATTGGGTTTTTTCCTATAAGAAATTACAAGGGATATAACATTATTACTTTAGTTACCTACGGTTTGAATGTCTTTAGTTCATGATAGAGAAATCTGAAATAAGTGAAATGTTAAGCGAAAAGGTCAAGTCTATGTTATTTATTGACAATTACAAGTACCTGTAACCTCCATAAAATGCTTGCTAATAATATTGCCAGTGTGTAGAAAGAAGTTGCAAAGCATTTGTTAAATAAAACTTATACAGTATGTCTCATGATCATTTTTCAGTGCGTAACAAATGATAGGAAAAAGGGTAAGTCCGTGATAATACACATTTATGACATTTATTCTAACATGACATTTTAGTTAAATCTGACAGTTGTCACATTTTATTTTCAATTTTAAATAAAAACCAATCAAAATTGTTTCTTGCATTTATAAAATGGTATTTTCTTTGATTTGTATAGTCTTATAAATTATACAGATTATATTTGTAATATTATTATCTAATTAAAAAAAAATATTTTTTTATTATGGCGCCATCTATCGACAACTAGAATAAATGTTATAAAAATGTCACCGACGAAATATAATCACCGACGTGCCTTTTTTTCTGTCACATACAATTTAATGCGTTAGAAAGAAATCGAAAAACCGTGACGCACTGAAAGATGATCATGGGAAATACTGTATATTTGTAACAGTATAGTTAAATATAGTGATAACCGCACCCATGAAAGTTTATCAAAAACAGCGTTAAACCGGCAAAAATTCAGTAATGGTGTTAAGCGGAAGGCAATGGACGATTTGTGTGGAAAACCATTGAAGTTGATACGAAGCGAAATTAAACAAGCTGTATTTTTGCTAAGCATATTCTTTTTTCAACAAAATACTTATTTTTTCAGTTATTTGAGAAAAAACGCCCGAAAACGTGTTTTTTGTCGAAAAATAACATTTTTACTCGCAAATAACTCGAAAATTATTTACTCGATTAAAAAAACTCTCTAGAATAAAAATTCCTTAGAATTAGTAAATTCATCAATTTCTGGACTTATTTTAAATGTATGTTTTCTCACCCATGAGAAGGCGTGGCTTTCACCCCTCAAGTAAAAGCAACCAACGGCACAAGTCCAACTTTAAAGTGGAGGGTAAGTAGAACTTGAATCCAGATTTTCAAGCAAATCCGTCGTAACGAGTAAAATTACACTTCAAAACGGTCCCTTATTGATCTAAATCTAAATAATAAATCTAATTGCACTGTCTCATATTATATACGTAACAACCAATATTTTATAAATATTATTTCTATATAAAATACAAAAGTCACAGTACCAATTTTTCCGATATTAATTTTCCTAGAACTTAAAAGATAAATACTTAATCCGCTTAACCATGGGAGCGAACTAGTATGTAATTAAGAGGGTTTTTTGACCTTGGGAGCGAACTAGTGTGCTCCGTTACAGGGCAAGGTGTTCACAGCTTATTTTACAACAAAAGTTAAAAGGACCGTCAAAATAAAAATGTTTACCTAGAGATATAAACTGGCAGATTTTGGAACTGTCTTTTATTAAAATGAATTTCGTGATGGTGTAAATTTGTCTTCCTCAGAGCCTCCTACAACAGGTAGACCTAGAAATAGTACTATCGGAGGATGGAGGGAGACTGATTTAAATCAAAACGAAACCGAAGATTTTCTTATTTTGTCTTTTATTAGTTACGATACCAAAAAATTGAATACCAAGAGATTATAAAACAAAATAAATATTGAGATTTCCAAGATATTGGTAACATGAATATAAAAATACATACATGTATACAACCAAAATTTCAAATTATATGCACTTTATGCCCATTTATATAAAAATATGCAGAATTTGAGATTTTTGCATTTTTTATGCATAATATACAAAATATGCAATTTGCATATTTGCCTAAGTCTATTAATTATAAATAATATGTACGTTTTACAATAAAAGTTAGATAAAATATCTAGTCCTGTCGCCAGGGGGGGGGGTACAACGGCCTCCTTAATTCAGATGGACTTACCCAAGTTTTTTTTATATATTTTGACCCGCAGAATACGAATTTTTTGGGTAACAGTTGATCCGGATGTCGATAAGATTGTTATAGACAAAGAACTTGAGGAATTACATAACAGTGATTTCTCGCAAAACAAAACATCTTTTTGTATTTTTTGAGTCATTCTAGGCAAAAAATACTCTGACAAGTTTTTTCGTCGGATGCATAGTTTTGGAGATAACCGCGGTTGAACTTTCAAAAAATCGAAAAATTGCAATTTTTGAACCCGAATAACTCTTGATTAAAAAATAAAGTAGCAATTCTGCTTACCGCATTTGAAAGTTTAAGTCAAATTATATCGGTTTTGATTATTTGCATTGCTAAAAATTTATTATTTTATTGTTAAACAAAGCTATAAACAGCTAGTGCGTGAGTGATGTTTTCAATGATTTCTCATTTAAAATCGAACGAGTAGGTAGAGTAGCTACAAGTGCAAGCGAGGCAATTTCTACGTAGCATGCGTTAAAACGCATGTATTAGGCACGGAAAACACTATGTGTTTATAGCTTGTTTTAACAATAAAAAACTTAATTTTTAGCAATGCAAATAATCAAAACCGATATAATTTGACTTAAACTTTCAAATGCGGTAAGCAGAATTGCTACTTTATTTTTTAATCAAAAGTTATTCGGGTTCAAAAATTGCAACTTTTCGATTTTTTGAAAGTTCAACCGCGGTTATCTCGAAAACTATGCATTCTACGAAAAAACTTGTAGGAATATTTTTTGCTTAAAATGACCCAAAAAATACAAAAAGATGTTTTGTTTTGCGAGAAATCACTGTTATGTAATTCCTCAAGTTCTTTGTCTATAACAATCTTATCGACATCCGGATCAACTGTTACCCAAAAAATTCGTATTCTACGGGTCAAAATATATAAAAAAAAACTTGGGTAAGTCCACCTGAATTAAGGAGGCCGTTGTACCCCCCTGGCGACAGGACTAATCATTTAAAAGATTGAAAAAAAAATTGTTTAAACAAATTTGACGGTGTATATAACAATTAATTTATTTAAATAATGCATATTCGTAATGTACGTAAAAAGTACATACAAATTAAAAAAGAAACATCGAAATAAATAATCGAGAACCAGAGATACAGTTAACAGCTCCTTCCCCTTCTCATCGCTATCCCATGTTTCAAGGCCGGCAGATTTTAGGGGCCACATTTTTAAGCGTTGTGGACGATTTCCTTGAAAGAAAATCTTTTTTATATTTAGTACATTAAAACTATGATATGAAGTACGTTCTTTGAAATGCGGCTAATTTTGTTTCTTAATTGGTATATACAAAGTTGCTGTGAATTAAAAAAAGAAGGGAGCTAATTTCGTCCCTAATTATCCTAGGACAATTGTTTTTCTTTCTAAATGTGTATAAAAATTAATTCTTTCTAAACATGAAAAAATTATTTTTCTACGGGTAGGTAATGGTTAAAAAGTTATTCTAATTGTTTATAAGCAAAAAATCGACATGTCCTTGCAAAATAATTTTACACTATTTAAAATTACTATTTGTCATTTTTTTTAATTAAGTAAATAGTATAAATCTTCTTCTTTCATCAACCTCATCGTTTTCTGACTTATAGTGTTGCAAAAAAAATTAATTTGGGATAAACAAATTAAATAACTTTTAAACTATTTGACCAATTGCTTTTAAATTTAGGGTATAATTTAAGCACCAGAAGTCTCAGCAATCCGTGTATCAAGAAGGTTCTAAGTTGATTTTAGGGGTATTCCCATCTCGGCCCACTATAATCCTTTAATACTTTATGATACCCCAGGTACATTTTAAAAACCCCCAGCTCGGCTCGAATATTAACAGGTAGGTATTAGGGTGTATTCCCATCTCGGCCCACAAATTTATCTTGGAATTATAGATTAGGGAAAATATACTGTTTGGGTATCTGCTACGCCACTGCTCATGTAGTCAAAAACAATTATTTCTAGTTGAAGATACACTAATGTCACTGTTAAAGACTTATTTGAAAAAACCTTCCAAATTAATTAGAAAATAATTAAATACTGACAATAATTTAACCAATTTGGCAACAAATGATTTACATTGTGCAAAAAAAAATCTGTATTATGCTCGTCGGAAGTCACAACCAGCTTTACCAAAATCAATTTTTGAAGTTCATGAAGTTTTAAGAAAATTAGAACAAAAAACAAATAGAGGGGAGAACTTTTTATTAGTGAATGACTCGATCGACAATTTAGTGATATTTTCATGTGATAGTAATTTAAAATTTTTATGTGAATCGAAAATTATTTATATGGATGGTACATTTTCGTACTGTACAAAGTTTTTTAAACAAATGTTTACAGTTCACGGCTATTTTAATGGTCATTATATTCCGTTAGTATTTTGTTTACTGAAATACAAAAGAGAAAATTCTTATAGACAATGCATTATGAACATTTATCAATATTGCGTGAGTAGAAGTTTAACATTTTCGCCACAAGAAGTATCATTGATTTTGAAATTGCTATTCATAATGCTGTAGTAAAAATTTGGCCAAATTGTAAAATTACCGGTTGTCGATTTCATTTAACACAAGCTTGGTTTAGAAAAATCCAAAGCTTAGGTTTGGTTAATGAATATAAAAATAAAAGTTCAGATATAGGAAAATGGCTGCGTTACTGTTTTGGCCTTTTATTTTTAAGTCCCGAAGAAATTGATGATTTTTATTTTTTTGAACTTTATGAAATTAAACCTGAACATCCTAAATTGGAAGAATTTTCTGACTACCTTTTACAAAACTACTTAATATCTGATTCAAAATTTCCGCCAAAAATATGGGCAGATGCTTCCGCGGCTTTAAATAAAACTACAGATGCATGTGAATCTTTCCATTCCCATTTCAATAATTCAATGTATCAAACTCATCCTTCATTATTTATATTTTTATATACTATGGTATATTACGTTATGGGCAGTGACTATGCAGTGACAATGAGGGTCAAGTTATGAATATTTATGAAAACTCAAAATTTATGATTTATTGTACTTACCATTTTCTAATCAACAAATAAGGATAGGCATATGCAGTGAACGCCGTATTGAAGTTTTTTATATGATTTATGAGATTCTTATTCTGAAATTTGTTTAAAATGCTTCACTTTTTATTAATAGAAGAAAAAATGGAAAATTTACCGTTTTTTGATCTTCATTTGTTTATAACTATGTATATCATCGAAATCGGCTGCAGGAAACATATCGGTTATTAATATAGATGTCCATACTACTCAAAAAATTTAGTTTCGGCCTGGAGGGGGATGTGTCACGAGAAAAATATTATTTCTCTGGACTATAAATCTTTAAAATTGCGAAGGTCCGTAATATACGATGCAATTTAAAACTATCTCCTTTCAATGTATTAAAGGTTTTTTAAAATTTAATTTAAACTGTATTATTGCATTTTTAACACGTTTGTAGAAATAATATTGTATGATACACGTGTTAAAAGTCCATTTTTTAGGCACTCATGTGAATTGCAGAATTGGTAAAATTGTACTTTTAACACATATCATAAATAACTATTTATCACAAATACAGGGTGTCCAGAAACTCTACCGACAAACGAACACAGGAGATTTCACAGGTAATTTTAAGACAATTTAACTAAATTCACCTAGTCCGAAAATGCTTCCTAAAGGCGCATTTAAATCAAAGCGAACACGAACGAACGAACGAATTCGTTCGTTAGCTTTATTGTATTTGTACAGCGAATCGAGCACGACCGAACTAATTCGTTTGCATTCGCACATGTTCCAACCGATGTCGGTAAGTTAGCAAATCATTAAAGGAAATCGTTGTTCAATGTGGACAGTGGATAGACGGTAGCTAACGAATTCGTTTAGAAGTAGGTACTGATTTAATTTATTTACAAACATTAGTTTGAGAGGGCTATTGTTTATTGTGTAGGAGTGAAAACATAATTTTTGAATATGGAATGGACCAATGAAAAGATACTTCAATTAATTGAGTTATATAGAAATGAAGAATGCTTATGAAACCCGAAATCGAAGCTATATAAAATAATAAACAGAAAAACTTATGCTTGTTTTAACATTTCTGTAGGAATGGGTTGTGATGTCTCTGAACTAAAAAAATTAATTAGCTTCTGGCATCATCTAGACGAGAAAGACAAAAAAGGGTTCGAAGTGGTTTGCTTTTTAAAAGCCTAATGTTTTTATTGGATAAATTTCAACCCAGAAAGACTAATGAGGTAGGTAAGCAAATCAAATTAATTGCTAAAATTAATTAAAAGCAAATTTAGTTTGATACACTAATTTTATATATATATATATAGTCTTTTGAGTCCCTTTTACTTTTCAGTGTCGGGACTGGCACATCCTTTCACGTGTGTACAAATGTTGACCATTGTTTCTTATTGTATGCTAATCGGCTTGCTTCTGCTATTGTTTTCCCCTTCCTTTGGATGATTTTAGCGACTACTGTATCCCAATCTTCTCTAGGTCTTCCTCTACTTCTTTTCTTTTGTATCCTGGCTTCCCATATTTTCTTCACCGGTATGTTGTTTTTCATTCTTTTCATGTGTCCCCACCAACTTAGTTGTTTTTCTTCAATATACTCAAGTACAGATTTCGTCTTAAGATCTGTGCGTATATCTGTGCTTCTTATTCTGTCTCTCATTGTCACTCCTCTAACTCTTCGTAAATACTTCATTTCTAGGGCTTGTATCTTGCTTTTTAGTTTTCTAGTTAGTATCCATGATTCACAGCCGTATGTAAGCACTGGTCTATATATGATGTTAAATACAGTTAGTTTGGTTTTTCTTGTGATTTCCTTTTTTACAATTTTACACCAATTTTACAATTTATTATTTGAACATAATATAGTCATAATACCAAGAGTAAGCAACTTTTAGGAAGAATTTTAAAAAAGCTGGTTCTTTAATATATTATTCTCTATGCTCCCTCAAACAGCGTATAATACCTGCTACCTATCTGCTGATACAGATTGCGTTCATTAGTTCGAAGCACATTACAGGTACCTACCAAATACCTATATTGAATTTAAAATTATTTTAAGATAATTTTTTTTTGTCATTACTTTTGTCATTATTAGAAATATGAATACAAATATTTTGTCAGTAATATATATGCTAAAAAGTGTTACATTTGACCTGTGCTCTTGTGCGGAATGGAAGCATGGACGTTAAAGGCCAGCTCCATTAACAAATTTGAAGTGGCGCCTACGTCGAATGCTTAGAATATCATGGACGGACAGAGTCAGAAATGATTAAGTACTAAGAAGAGCGGGTTTACAGGATAGGGAACTTTTTAATTATGTTAAAAGTAAGAAGACTGCATATTTGGGGCACATTTTACGAGGGGACCGATACACTTTTCAGCAACTGATACTCGACGGAAAGATAGAGGGTAAGAGGGGTCTGAGAAAAAGATGTCATGGCTGCGTAATGGCCAGCTCCAGTGGACAAGAATCCACAGCCATGAAATGCTTTGCAATCCTGCTAGAAACAGTAATATTTTATAAACAAGAATATGTACGGTAGACGACTACGCAGAAATGCACGGCATCTTAAGAAGAAGAAGAAATATGCATTTATAATTGCTAGATATTTTTGAACGTTTTATTTATCTCAAACTTTAGTTGATTTGATTATGCCAGATTTAAATAAAATATTAATAAATAAAACTTATTATCAAAATTTTCAACAAAACAATAAAAAATACCTGGATAAATTATTTTTGAGTCTGGAAATAATTTTTATTTTATTTTAATTGTTAAAATTAAATTTTTTAAATTAAATAGATAATTATAGACTAGAGACAGGACAAAATGAAATTACTGAAGTCGTATCAAAATTTAAACTTATATTTATGAATATGACATATTTTTCCTTACAGAACGCACATTGCATTTTATGAGCTATTATTGTATTAAAATTTACCCAACAAGAAACACGACAATAAACTTAAACACAATGTGTGACTGGCCCATCTTAAATACATCTGCGGGCAATGTGCATCCCGATCAACAACGAATGCGAACGTTCGCTTCAATATAAATGATCCTACTTTCTAGAGAACGAATGACCAAGAGCGAACACCTACGAGTTCGTTCCTTCGTTCGTTCGTTCGTGTCCGCTTTGATTTAAATGAGCCTTAAGGGAGCTAGAGCTGTTTGGAAATGGCGTCTTGTAATTAGTTTTTCTTAAATACCTCCAGAACGCTTATAGTTAGAAAAACAAAAATTGGTATGCATATTTATCTTCCAGAGATAAGTCGATACCATCTATTGCGAATTTATAGTACCGGCCATAGGCGTCCGTTTTGGGTAGGGTAACGGTTATTTTATCGCATTTTTTTGTCTTTAAATTTTAAGCATTTTTCACTTAGGATTATTAAATTGTGAGGTATGCTAGTACTAAAAGGTACTCTTAATTTAAGTCGGTAGGACACACCGTTTTCTAGAAAAATCGATTTGAAAATTTTTCGTCTCTTGAATTAGAACAAAAATTGAAAAAATTAAAAATAAAATTAAAAAAAAGGTGTATTTTTCAAACCTAAAGCAAGCGTAACTTTTACTACTAGAACACCTCATAATTTAATAATCTAGTGTCAAAGATGCTTAAAAATTAAAGACAAAAAAGTTATGCGATATAATAACCGTTGACCTACCCAAAACCGACGCATATGACTGATACTTGAAATTCACAATTAATGAAATCGATTCACCTCTCGAATATAATTAAACGTACAAATTTTTGTTGTTCTAAATGGTTTTTCTGAAATTTTTTTTTTGAAATTTAAAGAGCGAAAAATTTTCAAATCGATTTTTCTAGAAAACGGTCTATTCTATCGACTTAAAACAAGAGTATCTTTTAATACTAGAATACCTCACAATTTAATAATTTAGAGTCAAAAATGCTAAAAAGTTAAAGATAAAAAAGTTATGCGATAAAGTAACCGTTGCCCTACCCAAAACGGACGCCTATGACGGGTACTAGAGATTTGCCATGGATGGAATCGATTTATCTCTGCGAGATAAATACGCATATCAATGTTTGTTTTTCTAAATAGAAGCGTTCCGGAGGTATTTAAGAAAAACTAATTACCAGACGCCATCTTCAAATAGCTCTAGCTCCCTTAGGAAGCGTTTTCGGACTAAGTGAATTGGGTTAAATTGTCTTAAAATTATCTGAGGAATCTCCTGTATCCGTTTGTCGGTAGAGTTTCTGGACACCCTGTATAACTAACAACTTTTAATAACTATGTGAACATTATTGTTTCTCAGAACATTCTGGACAAACTTTAATTTAATGTTCTGTACAGATGAATTTTTTGCACATATTGCACCTCGTTCGGCTCTTACGATCTCGGAATCGCACACAGAAACTGCATCTGGCTGAATTTGCATGAGTTTCTTCTTGAGTATTATTAGGTCCACTTTCCTTCAAAATACCCTTGAAATCTTCCGGAAGATATACTGGTAAAGTTGGCCAAGCCAAGTACTACTGTACTTCAATACGTCTATGTAGCGTAGCGTATCGGGAGCAACTGAACAAAGCATACACTATGCTGAGCCTAATAGCATTTTAGGAAGGCAGATGGAGAGTCGGCGCTGAATCCTTAAAATTACCAGTACCCCGGGTAAAGTTAAAGGTTAAATGCTAAATTAGAATACAGTAGGAAAATGAAAGTTTTTGTGTAAAATTTTTTTAAAATTGCATACTGTCTAAAAGGCAAGGTCCCTAAAAAAAGGAGACGAAATGATAGTGAAATAAGTATTTAACTCAACAAGAAACATTCTACTACAACTGTCTACGTATCTACAATGCAGCTTAGATTGAAACCGACGTTACGATGTATCGAGAATATTTCAAGTTAAACCAAAATATTTTCAATGCTTTAGCAAATAATGCTTTTCTTATTATGAAAGGCATAAATCAAACATTTCAAGTTAGTACTACGTAAGTTAAGTATTTATTGTTTTGAATTTAGGAACTAAGAAGTAGACTTCTCGGATAATTATGGACGTCTGCTTGGTGGAGGACCAGGTGGTCTAGGACGTCTGCTTGGTGGAGGACCTGGTGGTCTGGGACGTCTGCTTGGTGGAGGGCCTGGTGATCTTGGACGTCTGCTTGGTGGAGGGCCTGGTGGTCTAGGGCGTCTACTTGGTGGAGGACCTGGTGGTCTAGGACGTCTGCTTGGTGGAGGACCTGGTGGTCTTGGACGTCTGCTTGGTGGAGGACCTGGTGGTTTAGGGCGTTTGCTTGGTGGAGGACCTGGTGGTCTAGGACGTCTGCTTGGTGGAGGGCCAGGTGGTCTTGGACGTCTGCTGGGTGGAGGGCCTGGTGGTCTTGGACGTCTACTTGGTGGAGGACCTGGTGGTCTAGGACGTCTGCTTGGAGGAGGACCTGGTGGTTTTGGACGTCTGCTGGGTGGAGGGCCTGGTGGTCTTGGACGTCTACTTGACGGAGGACCTGGTGGTCTTGGACGTCTGCTTGGTGGAGGGCCTGGTGGTCTTGGACGTCTGCTGGGTGGAGGGCCTGGTGGTCTTGGACGTCTACTTGGTGGAGGACCTGGTGGTCTAGGACGTCTGCTTGGAGGAGGACCTGGTGGTTTTGGACGTCTGCTTGGTGGAGGACCTGGTGGTCTAGGGCGTCTGCTTGGTGGAGGGCCAGGTGGTCTTGGACGTCTGCTTGGTGGAGGACCTGGTGGTCTAGGACGTCTGCTTGGAGGAGGACCTGGTGGTTTTGGACGTCTGCTTGGTGGAGGACCTGGTGGTCTTGGGCGTCTGCTTGGCGGAGGACCTGGTGGTCTAGGGCGTCTGCTTGGTGGAGGGCCTGGTGGTCTTGGACGTCTGCTTGGTGGAGGACCTGGTGGTCTAGGACTTTTGCTTGGTGGAGGACCTGGCGGTTTAGGACGTCCGCTTGGTGGAGGACCTGGTGGTCTAGGTCGTTTGCTTGGTGGAGGTCTGGGACGTTTGTTATATAGGGCCTCCGGTACGTCACTTGGAGGCTCTGGTGGACCTGGTAGATTGATAGGAGGTGGTGGTGGTATTTCTGTTGGCTTTGGGTCTATTAATGATGGAAACAATATTTTATCATCTGCAGAATTAAATAAAATACCGTCACTCAGGTCATTTTTGACATCTAAAAAAGAAATAAGGTTCTATAATCAATAATAAACTGTGTTTAAAGGAAGAAAATTACTTAATTTATAAATAATTTTATAGCTTGGTAACTTGATACATGGTTTTTGCAAAATAATATTAATGATTGCTTACCTTTTGCATAACTGACACCAGCCCAAAGGACCAGCGTCACAATTAATATTTTCAACATTCTGTTTTTAACTGTATAAAGATTTAGCCAGAGGAATCTGTATTTATAGGAAAATTCTTAGTTATCAGAAAAAGATAAAATGCAAATACAATTGTAATTTAATATACACTTAAGATAATATCTTCCACAAAGTTTTGAAAAGAAAATAGTGTAAAAAATATGTTGCAATTCCAATTTGTTTTGTCCTAAAAATTTGCCTATACCAGTTTTTGTATAAGTGAATAGGCCTGGATCCCGCGTACCAAAAAAAAAGTTGATTAATAGCAAGCTAAAAATTTGTTAATAGCTTAACAGTGTCTAGTCGGACAGACTTTGATGTACGGGAACACTGGAACAGGGGAAGTTTTAATTGTGGAACAAGTTAAAAATTTGGAACGTCAGACTACGAACACGTTCCATGTATTTTGTCGGACAGAACTTCCAATTGATTTGTTACCGTTTCATTAAACTCTCATGCAAAAATAAGACTGCTATTTATCACCAATATAATTCCTGCCATTTGACGTGTTCTTCATGTTCCACTCATTAAAATGCCCAGTTGGTGATAAAAAGCAGTCTGATTTTGGCATGAGAGTTTAATGAAATAGTAACAAATCAATTGGAAGTTCTGTCCGACAAAATACATGGAACGTTTTCATAGTCTGACGTTCCAAATTTTTAACCTGTTCCACAATGAAAACTTCCCCTGTTCCAGTGTTCCCTTACATCAAAGTTTGTCTGACTAGACACCGTTAAGGTATTGACAAAACTTCAGCTTGCTATTAATCAACTTTTTTTTCGGGATCCAGGTCTTATTTATGACTTTATACGTGTTTTTGTCATTTTTCTTATTTATGACTTTTTTCTTTTTAATATATTATAAGTTTACGAATTATCTTGATCAACACTTACATAGACGGAAGAAAGTGTTCACATACATAGAAACTTTTAAACAAAATAAAGAACATCTATAGAAAGAAATACTACCTCTATTCAGTTAAAACCAACAGAAAAATGGAAAGATCACTACGAGACTTTGCTAATGGAAATTAGAGCAGAATATACCATACAATCACCAATGCATTGAAGGCGAAGAGATAGTAGTGGGAGTTTATATGGTGAAGAAAGCTGTAACTGAACTAAAAAGCTCCAGGCCCAGAAAATATTTCAGCCGAATTAATAAAATTTGGCACAGATAAATTCTTCCTAGCACTTTTGTTTACAATTGAGAAAATTTGATATATTCTAATTGCATCTTAGTTGTTAGACTATGCAGAACTTTTTATAAAGAATAACTTTTTTTCGTAAAATTAATAATAACGGAGTTACCATATATAACATTGATGTTGAGTACGTAACCTATCCGTTATTTGAGGAAAATTTTCAAAAATTTTTTCAACTACCTTTTTTTTGGATTGAGGTGGAACGCTCTTAGCAGACTAGGGAAGGTGTCCCTAGTACTGTTGGACTAGGACAGGAGAGGAGAACACGCTAGGGCCCACAGACCAGAGTAGGTCCATGTGTCCCGCGTGCCCCCAATAACCAGCCGCCTACCAACTAAAACCACCCCCTCTTCCGACATGGGATATCCCGAGCAGTCTATGTAAGTAGGGCTACAGGAGAATATTGGCATAGGCCCTTCTATACTATTCTCGCCTTCCTAGAAACGGAGAGGCGGATAGGGGGAGGTCTTTGAGGATAAACTCATAAAAAGAAAGGACAGGCTCGCTTACCTAAGATGAGCAGACGGACAGGGGAGGTCTGTGGATAGTGAGCTGAATAGTAGTGTAGTATTAGCTATGCTATTCTCGCCTGTCTGAAAATGACACGCGGATAGGGGCAGTTTACGACTGAAGGTGGGTATTACTTAATTGATAATCGGCCCAGTAAGCCTGCCTACAAATGGTAGAAAGAACATAATTGATTAAGGTGAAGGGAGACTTAAAGATGAATATAAATAGGTAGGCCTTGAAAAAAATTTAGGGTAATGTGCCTGTGAATGTTTATATCTGTTGTGGGAGTTTTTTTTCCTATTTTTTGTCTTTTTTTTGTTTTTTAATTTTTTTTTTACTATTTTTTATTTATTTTTTATCAACTACGTGTAGCCAATCTCACCCATCTTGTTCCGCTCGTTCTAGAACCGCTCTGCGCTTTACAATACCCGTGACTACGTCTATAATAAATTCAAAGTTGGACTTATTCTCGACCGCGACGTTAATTATGTTATTGGGGCCTATATCGCCGAATCTGTTCCTGAGCCTGGCCTGCTCGCAAGCGAAGACGCTACACCGGAAAACGCAGTGTTCTGCATCTTCCCTCACGTGGCAGGTCCGGCACAGATCATCGTTTGCCTTACCGATTCTGCAAGTGAACGTCCGGAAGGACCCGTGCCCGGTTAAAAATTGGGTGAAATAAGAATTCCCCCCTTAAACTTGCAAGCGTCCCCACATTCGGTATAAGCTGCTTGGTCCATTGGGCTTTACTTATTTCCGCCTCCCATTCTGCCTGCCAGTCAATGAGTAGCCGCTCTCTGGCAGCCGCTCTTACTTCCGGTAAGTGGCCGTTCTGTTGCTCATATAGAGATTTTCTTTCCCTGGCTAGCAGGTAGATAGGAGGGGCGCCCGCTATCACTTGTAGGGCCGTGGTAGACGTAGTCTTGTAGGCACTGACTACGTTCAACAGAGGTTTCTTCTGCGCCTTATTTAACAACTCTCTGTACTTCTTGTGCCGTAGAGCCTCGACCCAGACCGGGGCTCCGTAGAGAAGGGTGGACTGTATAGTGTTGAGGTACAGTCTTCTTTTCGCACTACCTGCCCTCCGATATTTGGTGTTATTCTTCGGAGAGCTGCGGTTTGTGCCTCGGCTTTCCTTACCACTCTCGTTAGGTGTTTGGAGAACCCAAGTCCACGTTCGAGGTCTATACCCAGGTATTTGGCGCAGAAGGAAGGTTTGACCTCGTTGTTTCCAAAATGGAACAGCAGGTCTGGCCCGTTTCTAGGTTTCTTTAGAATCACCACCTCTGTCTTTGCGCTTGCAAGTTCAAGATCAGTCTCGATCATCCAAGCGTTCACCCTGCTGAAACATCCTTGAGCAATCTCAACTAACTCCCAGTGACAGTCGTGGCTGACGAAGATGGCAAGATCGTCCGCGTAAGCCACAGCCTCACAGTAGCGCCCGTGCCACAGATTCAGTACGCCGTTGTATAGTATATTCCAGAGGGTCGGTCCGAGGACTGACCCCTGGGGAACGCCGGCAGTGAGCTTGGTATTGTTTTTATTAATTATTAGGGACCTGTTAGACGGATAGCTCTTGACTATGTTGACCAAATAATCCGACAAATTGAGGGCTTCCATCCTATTTATGATGTGCCCCCAATTTGCCGAATTAAATGCGTTTTTGACATCAAACATGATCAGCGCGGCCCATCTCCTCATCGTGCCCTTGACTCCCTCGACTATATGCCTGACAGCGTCTACCGTCGATTTCGCTTTCCTAAAGCCATATTGCCTGTCGGAGATGGCATTCACGGCGTCTAGCTCCGCTTGTAGGCGGTTTTTAACTATGTTTTCGTAAAGCTTGCCTAAGTAATCAAGAAGGCAAGTCGGTCGGTAGGAGCTGGCTTCTTCCGGATTTTTTCGGGGTTTCGGTATTAGAGTAAGGCGTGCTCGTTTCAGTTCATCAGAGAAGATCTGGGACGTGAGAAGCTGGGACAATGCCGATCTCATTAACTCAGGTTGGGCCATCGTCACGATTTTTATGGCCTCCGGTGGCACACAATCCGATCCCGGCGACCTCCCTGTCTTTATCGATTCTACAGCCCTAGCAAGTTCCATGGGGGTGACAGCTTCCGGGCGCTCACATATGGCGGGCACAAACAGTACGTTAGGCCTCCTGGGGAAAAGGATTTTAGCAATGTCACTCTTCCTTACATCTGTAAGTCTGTATGGGATTTCGACTCTAAGGGTTTTGGAGACAATCCTGTAAGCCTCACCCCATATGTCATCCTCAAGCGCATTTCACAGGTTGGTCCAGCACGTACGTTTGGACCTCCTGATGGTTCTATTGAGGTTCTTTTTGGCGTTTTTGTACGCGTCCCTGGACTGCAGGGTTCTGTCCCTCTGTGCGATGCGCCTCAGTCTGAAACATTGCACGCGGTCGTTTTGAACATCCTCGTTCCACCAATACGGTACCGTATACTATACCTGGTCACTGTTTGTGCTCGCCCTATGCGCACGTATTATGGCACTTCTAAGACTAGAAAAGTCGTTTACCTCCCCTTGGAGTTCACCGATCCTCTCAGTAAACATCGTCCTATTGAAGGCCACAACCCTTCTGCCGCCACCGCTAATCCCCTTGGTTCCGATCTCATAGGAGATGTATTTGTGGTATGTATACAGATTGTCGTCTAAGACATCCCAATTTGTTATCTTGCTGGCGTGCCTATTAGATACTAGCATGACGTCGATATGGGTTCGTGAGTCTCCTCTCTCGAAATTATGTTTACCGTTATTCACGGCTAATACATCGATAGAGGAGATCCACTCATTCCATATCTCTCCTCTACCATCGTTCCTTGGGGACTCCCATAGAACGGATTTAGCATTGATATCTCCGGCAATGATAAAGGTCCTTTCTCCCAGGGCTGTTTCCACAACGCCATCCACCTTATCAGGGTAGATCGCCATGTTGACGTTAGGAGAGATGTAGCAGGCTATAATAGCCACATCAACCAAGTTGATTTTTACTACTCCCTACTTTCTTGTAACTTTATTGATACAGATGTTTCTATTAATAAGGTGGATAGCGACATCGCAGAGCGTATCCGATATTCAGCCGAACTTCCTAGCAATATTTTTATTCGGCTCTGGAATAATTACCAGATCCGCCCCGATGTCCAGGGCTTTCGCATAAACCAAATCGTGTGCCGTCTTGGCTCTCCCGACATTTACTTGGAGGACCCTGAGTGGCTTCTTGACGTTGGATGTCATCGCGAAGAACAGTAAATATCCGTCCCGACAAGTGCAGGGACAAAGCAGGGTGGGCGCTAATCATTATTGTCATCATCCATCGCGGTGATGTCAATGACATTTTCGTCTGGAGCATAGCACGGTTGTTTAGGAGGTGTGCTGTTCGCGTCTTCTTCTCTTTGTCTAGGGGGCGCGAACTTGGATTTTAAAATGTCCTCCAAAAATGTTCCGTGGGACCTACCTTGAGGTTCCGTTATTTCTTCGCTGCTGAAAATTCCTCCATTGAAGACCTCGTCGTCCATCCTCTCTCTGTCGATATCGATATGGACCGAGGCTGGGTTTGATACCCCACTAGTAGACGCCTTTTCCTCTTCCTTGAGGCTTTCGTTATAACGGTGAGGAGGAATGTATGGGGAAGGAGCCCCGGGCATCCTGTTCTGTTCCGCCAACCTCACCCTTTGAAGGGCTTCTTTGAAGGCGGGACATTTGCCACTTCCATGTCTATGTGGCTGATTACAAGTTACACAGAACTCCTTTCCCTCACAGGCCTCCATGGCATGGCATGCCTTTCCGCATTTGAAGCAGAGCCTCGTGCGGTCAGGTCCGTTGCATTTGTTTGCGTCGTGAGAGAAGCTCCAGCACTTCTGGTACCTCCTCACGTTGTATCTTCTCTCTATCTCGCATCTGGCCAGTCCAATCTTCAGATGTCCAATATCCAGAAGCTTTCTCGCCGCCTGGGAACTGAGCACCAAGGTGGCAGCCTTTGTATCATTTCTCATGGGCCGAATTTGTTTTATAACAAAATTCGGGTCCCATGTTCCTAGTTCCGGCCGGATCGCCGACTTTATTTGGGCCTCGTCCATGTTGGCTGTCATCCCTCTGACATGAACGACAGCTTGCCTTTCGGTGCCCACGAGTTTTGCCGTGAGCCCGCTATCCTTACCCATGATCGCACTTTTAATCGCAGTGGCTGCTTCCTGGTTCTTATCCAAAGTAATGAGTTACCCTCCATCCTTGGAACTCCGAAGGCTTTGTAGTACCGGCCATAGTTGTCCGTTTTTGGTAGGGTAACGGTTATTTTATCGCATCTTTTTTGTCTTTAAATTTTAAGCATTTTTCACTTTGGATTATTAAATTGTGAGGTATGCTAGTACTAAAAGGTACTCTTGATTTAAGTAGGTAGGACACACCGTTTTCTAGAAAAATCGATTTGAAAATTTTTCGTCTCTTGAATTTGAACAAAAATTGAAAAAATTTTAAAAAAATTTCAAAAAAACGGTGTATTTTTCAAACTTAAAGCAAGTCTAACTTGTACTACTAGAACACCTCATAATTTAATAATCTAGTGTCAAAAATGCTTAAAAATTAAAGACAAAAAAGTTATGCGAAAAAATAACCGTTGACCTAGCCGAAACCGACGCATATGAATAATACTTGAAATTCGCAATTAATGAAATTTATTCACCTCTCGAATATAATTAAACGTACAAGTTTTCTTTTTTCTAAATGGTTTTTTTGAAATTTAAAGAACGAAAAATTTTCAAATCGATTTTTCTAGACAACGGTCTATCCTATCGACTTAAAACAAGAGTATCTTTTAATACTAGAATACCTCACAATTTAATAATTTAGAGTCAAAAATGCTAAAAAGTTAAAGATAGAAAACTTATGCGATAAAGTAACCGTTGCCTACGAATCGATTTATCTCTTGGAGATAAATACGCATATCAATTTTTGTTTTTTTAAATAGAAGCGTTCCGGAGGTATTTAAGAAAAACTAATTACCAGACGCCATCTTCAAATAGCTCTAGATCCCTTAGGAGGCATTTTCGGACTAAGTGAATTGGGTTAAATTGTCTTAAAATTATCTGAGGAATTCCTGTCGAAATTCCTGAGAAATTATCCTGTATTCGTTTGTCGGTAGAGTTTCTGGACACCCTGTATAACTAACAACTTTTAATAACTATGTGAACATTATTGTTTCTCAGAACATTCTGGACAAACTTTAATTTAATGTTCTGCACAGATAAATTTTTTGCACATATTGCACCTCGTTCGGCTCTAACGATCTCGGAATCGCACACAGAAACTGCATCTGGCTGAATTTGCATGAGTTTCTTCTTGAATATTATTAGGTCTACTTTCCTTCAAAATACCCTTGAAATCTTCCGGAAGATATACTGGTAAAGTTGGCCAAGCCAAGTACTACTGTACTTCAACACGTCTATGTAGCGTAGCGTATCGGGAGCAACTGAACAAAGCATACACTATGCTGAGCCTAATAGCATTTTAGGAAGGCAGATGGAGAGTCGGCTCTGAATCCTTAAAATTCCAAGAATCATAATAAAATTAATTTTGCTTGGGGTACTCCAGTACCCCGGGTAAGGTTAAAGGTTAAATGCTGAATTAGAATACAGTAGGAAATTGAAAGTTTTTGTGTAAACTTTGTTTAAAATTGCATACTGTCTAAAAAGCAAGGTCCCTAAAAAAAAGGAGACGAAATGATAGTGAAATAAGTATTTAAGTCAACAAGAAACATTCTACTACAACTGTCTACGTATCTACAATGCAGCTTAGATTGAAACCGACGTTAAGATGTTTCGAGAATATTTCAAATTAAACCAAAATATTTTCAATGCTTTAGCAAATAATGCTTTTCTTATTATGAAAGGCATAAATCAAACATTTCAAGTTAGTATTACGTAAGTTAAGTATTTATTGTTTTGAATTTAGGAACTAAGAAGTAGACTTCTCGGATAATTATGGACGTCTGCTTGGTGGAGGACCAGGTGGTCTAGGACGTCTGCTTGGTGGAGGACCTGGTGGTCTGGGACGTCTGCTTGGTGGAGGGCCTGGTGGTCTTGGACGTCTGCTTGGTGGAGGGCCTGGTGGTTTAGGGGGTTTGCTTGGTGGAGGACCTGGTGGTCTAGGGCGTCTACTTGGTGGAGGACCTGGTGGTCTAGGACGTCTGCTTGGTGGAGGGCCAGGTGGTCTTGGACCTCTGCTTGGTGGAGGGCCTGGCGGTCTAGGACGTCTGCTTGGTGGAGGGCCTGGTGGTCTTGGACGTCTGCTTGGTGGAGGGCCTGGTGGTCTTGGACGTCTGCTTGGTGGAGAGCCTGGTGGTCTTGGACGTCTGCTTGGTGGAGGGCCTGGTGGTTTTGGACGTCTGCTTGGTGGAGGACCTGGTGGTCTAGGGCGTCTGCTTGGTGGAGGGCCTGGTGGTCTTGGACGTCTGCTTGGTGGAGGGCCTGGTGGTCTTGGACGTCTGCTTGGTGGAGGGCCTGGTGGTCTTGGACGTCTGCTTGGTGGAGGGCCTGGTGGTCTTGGACGTCTGCTTGGTGGAGGGCCTGGTGGTTTTGGACGTCTGCTTGGTGGAGGACCTGGTGGTCTAGGACGTCTGCTTGGAGGAGGACCTGGTGGTTTTGGACGTCTGCTTGGTGGAGGACCTGGTGGTCTAGGGCGTCTGCTTGGTGGAGGGCCAGGTGGTCTTGGACGTCTGCTTGGTGGAGGACCTGGTGGTCTAGGACGTCTGCTTGGAGGAGGACCTGGTGGTTTTGGACGTCTGCTTGGTGGAGGACCTGGTGGTTTAGGACGTCTGCTTGGTGGAGGACCTGGTGGTCTAGGTCGTTTGCTTGGTGGAGGTCTGGGACGTTTGTTATATAGGGCCTCCGGTACGTCACTTGGAGGCTCTGGTGGATCTGCTAGATTGATAGGAGGTGGTGGTGGTATTTCTGTTGGCTTTGGGTCTATTAATGATGGAAACAATATTTTATCATCTGCAGAATTAAATAAAATACCGTCACTTAGGTCATTTTTGACATCTAAAAAAGAAATAATGTTCTATAATCAATAAAAAACTGTGTGTAAAGGAAGAAAATTACTTAAATTATAAATAATTTTATAGCTTGGTAACTTGATACATGGTTTTTGCAAAATATATTAATGATTGCTTACCTTTTGCATAACTGACACCAGCCCAAAGGACCAGCGTCACAATTAATATTTTCAACATTTTGTTTTTAACTGTATAAAGATTTAGCTAGCGGAATCTGTATTTATAGGAAAATTCTTAGTTATCAGAAAAAGATAAAATGCAAATACAATTGTAATTTAATATACACTTAAGATAATATCTTTCACAAAGTTTTGAAAAGAAAATAGTGTAAAAAATATGTTGCAATTCCAATTTGTTTTGTCCTAAAAATTTGCCTATACCAGTTTTTGTATATTAAAGTGAATAGGCCTGGATCCCGCGTACCAAAAAAAAAGTTGATTAATAGCAAGCTGAAAATTTGTTAATAGCTTAACAGTGTCTAGTCGGACCGACTTTGATGTACGGGAACACTGCAACACAGGAAGTTTGAATTGTGGAACAAGTTAAAAATTTGAAACGTCAGACTACGAACACGTTCCATGTATTTTGTCGGACAGAACTTTCAATTGATTTGTTACCGTTTCATTAAACTCTCATGCAAAAATCAGACTGCTATTTATCACCAATATAATTCCTGCCATTTGACGTGTTCTTCATGTTCCACTCATTAAAATGCCCAGTTGGTGATAAACACCAGTCTGATTTTGGCATGAGAGTTTAATGAAATGGTAACAAATCAATTGGAAGTTCTGTCCGACAAAATACATGGAACTTTTTCATAGTCTGACGTTCCAAATTTTTAACCTGTTCCACAATGAAACTTCTCCTGTTCCAGTGTTCCCATACATCAAAGTTTGTCTGACTAGACACCGTTAAGGTATTGACAAAATTTCAGCTTGCTATTAATCAACTTTTTTTTTCTGGATCCAGGTCTTATTTATGACTTTATAGGTATTTTTGCCATTTTTCTTATTTATGATTTTTTTCTTTTTAATCTATTATAAGTTTACGAATTATCTTGATCAACACTTACATAGACGGAAGAAAGTGTTCAGAAACATAGAAACTTTTAAACAAAATAAAGAACATCTATAGAAAGAAATCCTACTTCTATTCAGTTAAAACCAACAGAAAAATGGAAAGATCACTACGAGACTTTGCTAATGGAAATTAGAGCAGAATATACCATACAATCACCAATGCATTGAAGGCGAAGAGATACTAGTGGGAGTTGATATGGTGAAGAAAGCTGTAACTGAACTAAAAAGCTCCAGGCCCAGAAAATATTCCAGCCGAATTAATAAAATTTGGCACAGATAAATTCTTTCTAGCACTTTTGTTTAGAATTGAGAAAATTTGATATATTCTAATTGCATCTTAGTTGTTAGACTATGCAGAACTTTTTATAAAGAATAACTTTTTTTCGTAAAATTAATAATAACGGAGTTACCATATATAACATTGATGTTGAGTACGTAACCTATCCGTTATTTGAGGAAAATTTTCAAATTTGTTTTCAACTACCTAGAAGAATGTAAGTGCATATTATAACATGATTTCAAACAACTTTTCTTAATAACGATTTTCGATATTGGGAAATATAAAGGCACTTTACTCTTAAGCTAAATTCACATTTTTTGACATACCTCGTATACTGTGGATAAAATTTGATATCTGATGGTTGGATCTTAGGTTTTAGAATATGCAGAGCAGTTTATGAAGAGGAACTTTTTTTTCGTAAAATTGATAATAAAAAAGTTTCCCATATGATTCCAGGTTACGCAGACACACTGTATATATGTATAACCTGATCAAATAAAATAAAATCAAAATGTTTTCCGTACAGGTTGGAACAAATTTTATATCAAAGTTTAGGTGAAAGCAAAAGATATTTTCAAGAAAATATCTAATGTTTATAACGGGATCAGTGTTTAAATAATTAAATTTTTGCACACAATTTACTTTTTTTAACTGCTGCGGTAATTCACTTTTTTATGAAGTTGAAGGAAAAAGCTAAAATTTGTTTTAATACCTTTTTGTGATT
This sequence comes from Diabrotica virgifera virgifera, assembly GCF_917563875.1. NCBI lineage: Eukaryota > Metazoa > Arthropoda > Insecta > Coleoptera > Chrysomelidae > Diabrotica > Diabrotica virgifera. The sequence continues at coordinate 114,704,276 of NC_065450.1, forward strand.
ATCTTTTGTGCCAATTTTTAATTATTACAATATTACAGAAAATTGTTTTTTTAATTGTTTATAACAAATTAATGAATATTTATTGCAAATAGGGTCATGCATATATTATTATTTTTATGTTATACCCCAAATTAAAAAAAAAAACATTGAAATTGGTCCATTATTAACGAAGATATTGCAAACTAGGTACCTCCTATACTATTTTCCAACCAAAAAATTTTCATTTAAGTTCGATACGACGATCCTTATTTATCAAAACATTCTACAATTATTATACCCCATTCCACGAATATACGACCCTCTTGGATTATCGCGACAACGAATATTTTACTGTGCAAAATATGAAGAACGAAAGTAAATTGCAAATTATATTGTTGTTTATTGAAGTAATTATTAGAGCAAAAGACTTTCGTCCTTCTTATGTTGCACACTAAAATATTCGTTGTTGCGATAATCCAAAACAGTCGTATATTCGTGGAATACACCATATTATATGTACCCATGAATAGCATTGTTAAATAGTGGAGTTAATACAATATACTAATGTAGTTTTACATGGTAATATTGATAAATAAACAAATTATGAATTTTTAAAACTGTAGAAGCTATCTCGGCAAAAAATTGTCCTAAATTTTTTTTTAAATGTGTGAAAAATTGTCATAAACACGAATAATGAAATAGCTTCTCAAAATTTTTATTTCCCGCGACGCCTGTATAAAATAAAATTCCCTATATTTTTGTTTATGTACATTTATATCATAATAAACGAGATAATTCAATTATTATGCTTTATCTATTGCCTCCCTTAACTCGGGAATTAACGACCGCACGAAAAATTTGCAAAGAAGAAATTGTAAGAAATCTCAATAGCAACAGTGTATGTCCTACTAAAGGGTGATTCATTTGGAGGTACTTTTTTTGGTGAGGATTTGATGGGAGGTCGTGCATGAATTGTATCACCTGACGTTGCGTTTTTATTCAGTATTGTTTGACATTTCATCCTGGAAAAATAGGCCTCCAATGAGGAATGTGTTTCGTGCGCTTAGAGCAACTTATGCTCCACATAATTGGCCTAAAGAAAGCACAATTCGCTATATCATCAGTAAGTTTGAAACTCAGTTTTCATTATTGGATATCACATGACCAAATAGACCACACTCAGTACGTACTGAAGAAAACATAGCGGCGGTAGCTGATGGTGTGCGCAAAAATAACGAAGAATCGATTAGTCGCCGTTCCAACAGCTTGACTTGTCGCATGCAACATTTTGGCGTATAAGTATTACGTAGGAACCTTAGTTTAAGAGCCTACAAAATTTAATTAGTGCAAGGATCTGAGGCCAATCGATCTTCCGATCTTCCGAGTCGTCACCGTTTCAGTCAAAGTGCTCTTGATAAGCTTGCAGGAGATCCACTGTTCTTCGAAAAAAAATCTGTTCTCCGATAAGGCCCATTTTTGACTTAATGAGGATATGAATAAAATAAATACCCGAAGAGGTTCGTTCAAGAGTTACCAATACATTCAGAAAAAACAACTGGTGTGGTTTATGGGCCGGTGGAATCATCGGTCCATTCGTCTTTAAAACAGAGGTCGACCAGAATGTTACTGTGAGTGGAGACCATTATCGTGCCATGATAACGGACTATTTGTTGCCAGAAATTGAAGCTCATAGTTTCAATAACATTTGGTTCCAAACATATGGTGCCAATTGCCATACAACCTTTGAAAGCATGGCTTTACTACAAAAAAGATTCGGTGAGAAATTTACTTCATGCTTCGGATCAGTGAATTGGCCGCCTATATCTTGTGACATCACACCTCTAGACGTTTGGGGCTACCTAAAGTTCAAAGTATACATGAATAAATCGGTTACTATTGAAGCATTGGAGGCCAATATTACTCGAGTCGTTCGTCAAATACCAATCGAAATGCTCGAACGCGTCATTGAGAATTGGAACTTCAGAATTGACCATCTTAACCGTAGTCACGGTGAACATTTGAAATAAATTATCTTTAAGAAGTAATTTTAAAGAATGATTCTTTTGTATGATAATAAAGATTTTCAAATAAAATTAATTTTTTCATTGTTTTTTCTATGTGAAAAAGTACCTCTAAATAAATCACCCTTTATTTTATCCAAAAAGTTTAAAATGGCCGAGATATTGTACAAAACCTATTCCTATGTAACTAGTAAATATTGTTAGACAAATGAGTCAGAAACTAAAATTCGAATTATTTATCCTCTGAGCTTGTTAAGATGTGAAATAATTACACTTTTATAAAAAATACTTTTTATAATAAAACGTTTTCATCATTTATAGGATGCCATATTAAATTATAAACTATTTTGTTGTTTCAATTTCTGTCCTAAAAGAATTTTTTAATCGACTATTTTAGAGGCATATTTTCTCTAGCGGAGTTAAACTTATATAAACCAAAGAAAATATTTAAAATGGTATATATAATATTTATATATAATAATTAACTTATAAAATAGAAGTTATAGAAGCCGTAAAGATTGGAGGAGACAGACTTTTAAACAACATAAAGGAATTGTTCAACTTATGTCTGCACCAAAGTGAAACACCTACAAGATGGCACAGTGCACTTAACATCGTATTACACAAAAAGAGCGATCCAACAGACCTCTAGAATTACCGGCCCATAAGCCTATTAGACCACCTCTACAAGTTATTCACAAGAATAACAAATAGACTGGAAACAAAATTGGATTTTTACCAACCTAGAGAACAGGCGGGTTTTAGGAAAAACTTTGGCACTAACAACCACCTACACTGCATAAAAGGAATTATAGAAAAATCTGTCGAATACAACCGACCAGTGATCCTGGCTTTCGTAGACTTTCGCAAAGCATTTCATAGGATAGAAATTAACAGCATAATGAGAGCATTGGAGGAAAGTCGTATAGATTATCTCTTCTCCAAACTGATAGCGAACATATACAATAATACAACCATGACCGTCCGACTACACAAAGATACCAAATCTATAAAAATCAAACGAGGAATTAAACAGGGAGACACGTTTCTCCCAAACTCTTTACGGCAGTACTTGAACAATTGGAGTGGGACGCCAAAGAAATAAATGTCCACGGTGAAAGGCTCTCCCACCTACGATTTGCAGATGACATAGTTCTTATAACAGACAACTTAAAAGAGATTAGAACTATGCTTACTGATTTAGGTGCCGCCTGTAAAAAAGTTGGTTTAAACATAAATTTTGGAAAGACACAATACATGACAAACCTGGTACCAAACGAAAATCCAAAAGTCGACGTCAACGAAATAGCATTGGTCCATAAATATAAATACTTAGGGCATGAAATCCAAATTTCCAGGGACAATCAAACTGTCGAATTACAGAGAAGGATCACCTTAGCATGGGCCGCATATCAGACATCTTCAAGAGCAACTTACCAAATTATTTGAAAATGAAGACGTTCAACCAATGGCATGACTTACGGCGCCGAAACATTATTGTTAACCCAGGCCACAGCAACGAAACTTAGAGTGGCTCAAAGAAGAATGTAACGGTCACTACTTGGACTGACTCTCAGAGACAGGTCAGAAACGAACAAGTCAGAAGAAGGACAGGCGTCACAGATGTCATAGAGCGTGTAGCATGGCTGAAGTGGAATTGGGCGGGCCATGTAGCCAGAATGAAGGACGGGAGGTGGACCCAAAAAATTACAATGTGGAGACCAAGAGAAGACAGAAGAAGTAGAGGTAGACTACCTACACGATGAACAGACGACGTCAAACGATTGCTGTGAATTGGTTGCAGAAAGCCCAAGATTATTGCGCAGAAATGTAGCGCATTCTTTAATCAACAACATATGTCTCAAATAGCTGATGAAATTTACAAAAAACTTGAGGGGAAATTTGAAAATACATAGGCTTAAAAGTGTCGAAAATGAAGTGTTGACTTTAAAGCAAGAACTGAAAAAGGTAAATTCTGAATATACCCAACTTAAAATGGCGGTTGATAATAGTGAGCAGTTCTCTCGAAACCAAAATATTCGAATTTTTTGGTCTTGAAGTTTCGGAGAATGAAAATTTAAAAGAAAAATTGTGTACTTTATTCAAATCTAAATTAAAATCAACTACCTTCTCAGACAAGGATATCAAAATTAGTTTTCGAGTTGCCGCAAAAAACCCGACTAATGATAAACCTCCGGCAGTTCTGGTTCAACTGATGGATGTAAACAAACATTCTGAAATATTAAAGTATCGCAAATTATTAAAACATACTAAAGGAAGATTCATATTTATCCTTTCGGGCACGTAGCGTTTCGTTTCCGAAAAATATTGATTTTATGGTTTTAAATATGAACAATTCATACTGTCCGGAGCGTATAGTATCAGACAACTCTTTGTAAAATCAGGTTTTTATATTTTTCGGAAACGAAACGCTACGTGCCCGAACCGATAATATGATTCTTCCTTTACATTGTGATTAAGGAAGAGCTAACTAAATATAGAGTACAATTACCAAATTCGGTGGTGCAAAAGTTCTCATCAAAAAGTGCTTAAGTGCATAAGAGGAAACAGTAGCGATCAACAGGTAGCAAAAACGCGTTCCAAGATTGCGGCTGTAATTTTGAATATTTTTTCGAGATATTTGGCACACATATTCGTAATATAATAAAGAATGGCGGTACAGAGGCCAATTTGAAAAATATATTAATATGTGGAAATTACTCTGTAATTAAATACAATATTAAAAAAACGAGCCTGTACCGCCATTAAGAAGAACAAAAAAATACACTTTCTTCAAATAAACTTTTTTATCCGATGCCTAGATTATGTGTCATTTTGGAACTACTAAAATTTTTTATTTCATTAGTAGTTCCAAAATGACACAAAATCTAGGCATCGGATAAAAAAGTTTATTTGAAGAAAGTTCATTTTTTTGTTTATTTTTTATTTATTTTTTTATTCTTCTTTTTATTTTTTTTTTGTTCTTTATTTTATTTTATATATATATATATATATATATATATATATTTTATATATATATTTTATTTTATATATAGTTTATTTTTTTGTTCTTCTTAATGGCGGTACAGGCTCGTTTTTTAATATTGTACTTAATTACAGAGTAATTTCCACATATTAATATATTTCTCAAATTGGGCTCTGTACGGCCATTCTTTATTATATTACGAATATGTGTGCCAAATATCTCGAAAAAATATTTAAAATTACAGTCGCAATCTTGGAACGCGTTTTCGCTACCTGTTGATCGCTACTGTTTCCTCTTAATCCAAGGTAGACTGTTATTCTCATAATATTTATATGCCTTGACTTTATTTGCTTATTTTTTTTTAGTATAAAATATCTCTTTTCATTATATAAACGAATAACAATTTTTAATTAATACAATTTTGTATTATTTAAAACAATACATTTCAAATATCTGTTTGTTTATTTTTCACAGACATTTTTTTTGCTTAAATTGTTTTCCATAAAATGTCGTTAATCGAAATAAATATTCCATTAATAATTAAATATTTCTTAAAATTTGTTGATTAAATGTAAAAAAGCAATTAACACCAGCATTTGTAGGTAATCTAATTAACAACTTTTCTTCTTTTGTTTTTTATATAATAATGCTTGTTTTTTTTTTGTATTAAATTTACTTCAATGTAAATAAAATCTAAAATAGATCTAAAATATATAATATAATATTTCCTCTCTCTCTCTCTCTCTCTCTCTCTCTCTCTCTCTCTCTCTCTCTCTCTCTGTGTGTGTGTATTTTCCTTCTCTAATAGTTTCTTTTCTTCCTTCTTTCTAAAATATGTTGAGCGTTGCACAAATTAATGTAAGATCGTTACATAGTAATTTTGATTTGCTAAAAGATCACTTACAAAACAAAAACTATGATATCTAAGGCACATCAAAGAAACATGAAACGTAAATCACGTTTCATGGAAATAAAACACTGCTAAACAAATACACGTCCGGTCATTTATGAAACTCTCCGAAAATAAAAATGTTTTATGAGCATGAATGACATTCGTTTCATTGGTAGGCGGACTTCAAGGTTTGTTTACCTGTGTTTTATTTTCATGAAACGTGTTTTAGGTTTCAGGTTTCATGTTTTACGTTTTATGTTCCTTTGGTACGGAAATCCAAAGCGTAGGGCACGAAGTCATAAATATCAATAACATTCGTCAATCAGGTACTAAAAAGCCATTACCACTGTTCTACGTTGAACTAAAACAAGCCGAGAATAACAAAGATATATATGAGATCGATTCATTGTTGAACTATATAGTTATTTTCCTAACAAGTGCAGAAAGTCATTCTTTTCCGCACGCGACTGCAGTTTGCCGAACGACGCGAAGCGGGGCAAGCAGTCGAGTGCGGAATAGAGACTTTCTGCAAGAGTTAGGAACAATATTTTTTCTAAGAGTCTTTAAAAAATTACCAAATCTTAATCAGTTAATTTAATTAATATGAAAATACATACACAAATTAATTCTTTGACAAGGTTGTCAAAACCAAACTTTCAATATAATTAGTTAGCATGACGACGATCTTGGTTTCCATGACGATGATTCAAAACGACTGTTATTGTCTACCGATTTGACTTTCGAATATTATGTCAAAATAATTTTATTTCATCGAATTGTCACGTTAATTTCATTAAAACAGGAACACAATAGGATATATTTGAAATAAATTAGTAAATAATATCTAAATATTAGTTTATTGCATGTATTATAATTACTTTAAGGCCATAATAACATATCTAAATTAACACACGTGCGGAAAGTAAAAACCGCGTGCGGAAAAGTAACACGCGTGCGGAAAAATGAAACTTTCTAAACTAAAATGCGTGCACGAAAGTAGAGATTTTTGTACGCTCGTAGAAAAAAGTAATTTTTGAACCTCCACATAAAAAGCGTGTAGTACCTCAGTGCATAAAATGCCAACGCTACGGCCACACCAAAAATGTTTGCTACCTTTCTCCAAGATGTGTTAAATGCGCGGGTAACCACAGATCTGATCAGTGCTCTTACAAAGAAAGAAACAACCAGGTGAAATGCGTGCTGTGTGAAGGAAATCACCCAGCAAACTATCGTGGGTGCTTAGTCCACAAAGAACTACAAAAAAGAGCATTTCCACAACTGAGAAGCAAACCAACAAATCAGCCTGACCAATCAAACCCACACTTAGTAGTCCCGAATGTAACCTACGCTCAGGTAGCAACCGCTGGTAATCAAATACCATCAAATACAGCTCCCAGTCTTCAACAATCCACTGACATGCTCGAACTTAAAAATATGATCAAACAATTGGTAGAACAAATGAGCACAATGTTAAACCTCTTACAGCTCTCATTGCTAAAAAACTCTAAGATAGAGGCGTTTCTAAAACTAGCTTCATGGAACGCCAATGGCTTATCACAACATACACAGGAAATCAAATACTTTCTACACCTTCATAAAATAGATATATGGTATAGTATAGTTGATCCAAAATATGGCATAACCCAGACATCCAAAGTGAAAGCTATCCTTCAACACCAAATTGTTCTTTATGGTCCACACAATGTCCAGAAAATTGTCACACCATTTTGAGCGTCGGGTTTGGGTGGGAGAGGGGGGAGAAATCGGTAAATTCGTAGTTTTTTAAGTTTTTCGCCAATATTTCTAAAACTATGCGGTTTAGCATGAACAACCTTCTATACAAAATTGTTCTACATTAAATTTGAAATAAAAAAAGCCCTATGCATAATCTTTCTAAAATGAATGGTTCCAAAGTTACGGAGGTAGTATAGTATAACTGGTCCAAAAAAGGCCTAACCCAAACATCCAAAGTAAAAGTTTTCCTCCAACACCAAAATGTTCTATATGGTCCACATATTGTTCAGTAAAAAGTTACACCATTTTGAGCGTCCGGTTTGGGAGGGAGATAGGAGAGAAGCTGGTAAATTAGTAGTTTTTTTACGTTTTTCGTCAATATTTCTAAAACTATGCTTTAGCGTAAACAATGTTATATACAAAAATGTTCTACATGAAATTTAAAACAAAAAATATTCTATACGTAACTGTTATAAAATCAACGGTCCCAGAGTTACGTAGGGTGAAAACTCGAGGTTTTCGATACTTTTTATATTTTTTGGGCAATATTTAGGATTTAACTATACCAAAAACCCAGACATCCAAATTGAAAGTTATCCTCCAACAAAAATTGTTAAATTGTTTTATATGGTCCACATAATGTTCAGAAAAAAGTCACACCATTTTGAGCGTCGGGTTTGGGGGGAGAGGGGGAAGAAATCGGTGAATATAAAAAGTATCGAAAACCTCCCCTTTTCACCCTCCGTAACTCTGGAACCGTTGATTTTATAACAATTATGTATAGAACCTTTTTTGTTTTAAATTTTATGTAGAACATTTTTGTATAGAACATTCCTTACGCTAAAGAATAGTTTTAGAAATATTGACGAAAAACCTAAAAAAACTACTAATTTACCGACTTCTCCCCCATCTCCCCCCCCCCCCCAAACCGGACGCTCCAAATGGTGTAACTTTTTACTGAACAATATGTGGACCATGTAGAACAATTTGGTGTTGGAGGATAACTTTCACTTTGGATGTCTGGGTTTGGGTCTAACTATACCATACTAATACTGCTAGTATCCGAAACTCATTTTACACAAAAAAGTTACCTTAAAATTCCAAACTATAGTATATATACTACTAATTATCCAGATGGATCAGCACATGGAGGCTCTGCTATTATAGTTAGAAATACAATAAAACATCATAATGCTGGCGAGTACCAAACAAATCATATTCAAGCGACCAATATTGTGGTTGAAGGCTGGGATGGACCACTTATAATATCTGCGCTGTATTGCCCCCCACGACACTCTCTCACAAACGAACAATTTAAAGATTATTACAATTCACTTGGGAGCCGCTTCGTAGCAGCAGGGGACTATAATGCCAAACATACCAGGTGGGGATCAAGACTAATCACTCCGAGAGGTAGAGTTCTCTTAAATATCATAGAGTCAAATAATATGGATTATTCATCAACCGGCGAACCAACATACTGGCCCTCGGACAGAAATAAAATCCCCGATTTGGTCGATTTTGCTGTAGTTAAGAACATCCCTAGGTCTAGTATAAAAGCTACATCATGCTACGAATTATCTTCTGATCACTCGCCTATACTATTCACAGTTGGAACCCAGGTACTTATTAAAGAAATATCCCCCTCACTTCATAACAGACGCACACACTGGCCAAAATTCAGATCTATCCTGGAGAACAAGGTGTCTCTAGACATTCCACTAAAAACCAAAGAGGACCTTTTTCTTGCTGTGGAACAACTAACTACAAATATCCAATCAGCTGCCTGGCAAGCAACACCAACAATACAAAATAAATGCATAATAAATGACTGCCCACAAGTTGTCAAAGAAAAAATTTTGCTAAAGAGAAGATTGAGGAAAAGATGGCAACAGACCAGAGATCCTGCTGATAAGCGTAGATTCAATAGTGCATCAAGGGAATTAAAAAAGCTCTTCGAAGATTTCAAAAACCAATCGCTTCAGTACTACTTGGAAAATTTAGATTCCACTAAAAATACCGATTATTCGCTATGGAAAGCCACGAGAAAACTGAAACAACCCCAGAAACCGTCACCTCCAATTAGAAAATCGGACAGAGAATGGGCTCGTAGTGCACAAGAGAAAGCAAGTTGTTTTGCAGAGTATTTCTCCGAAGTATTTACTCCCAATCAAGTGAATTCACCTGTGGAAGTAGACGTATTCTCATTTCTTCAAAGTCCATATCAAATGAGTTTGCCTATTCCGAAATTTAAATCGTCCGAAGTCATCTTAGCTATTAATAATTTAAACGATAGAAAATCTCCAGGGTACGATCTGATCAGTGGAAAAGTGTTGAAAGAATTACCTATCAAATGCATAAAACTTATAACGTTTATATTCAATGCCATATTAAACTTAGGTTACTTTCCTGATCAATGGAAAGTGTCTCAGATAATAACCATCCTAAAACCGGGAAAACCTCAAGAAGAAACTACATCGTACAGGCCACTCAGTCTCTTGCCAATCACGTCTAAAGTTTTCGAAAAACTCTTAGTAAAAAACTCGAACCCTGGATCAAAAATCTAATTCCAGACCACCAGTTTGGATTTCGATCCCATCACTCAACAATCCAACAAGTTCACAGAGTGGTAAAACATATAAATGCTGATTTTGAGGCCAAAAGGTACTGTTCAGTGGCATTTCTTCACGTTAGGCAGGCATTTGATGACAACGTATGGCATGAAGGCCTCCTATACAAGCTAAAAAGGACATTACCGCACAGCTTTTACATTCTTCTTGAGTCATATTTGTCAGGTAGGTGTTACTTTATTAAATACCAAGATGCAATTTCCAAACTCTATTCTATCAAAGCTGGCGTACCACAGGGTAGCGTACTGGGACCTACCTTGTATCTCTTGTTTACCGCAGATATACCTCCAACTCTTCAGGAACCACTAGAGGAGAGACCATCTATAGAAGAAATGATGCTAGGAACATTTGCCGACGATACTGCAATCCTAGCCTCACACACAGACCCTATTTATGCGTCGCATCTCCTTCAAGCGTATCTAGACAAAGTACAAGTTTGGTTTTTGGAATGGAAAATTAAAGTCAATGAAGGAAAATCTATTCATGTTACATTTACAACACGAAGAGGAACTTGTCCTCCTGTAACTTTAAACAATCACCAATTACCATCAGCCAACGAGGTAAAATATCTTGGTATTCATTTGGACATAAGTCTCACATAGAGGAAACATATCTGGACCAAGAGAAAGCAACTAGGTCTCCAATTCAGAAATATGTGTTGGTTAATGGGCCGTTCATCAAGACTATCTCTGGATAATAAATTGCTGCTCTATAAGGCAATACTTATGCCAATCTGGACATATGGGTTGGAACTATGGGGAACAGCCAGTCACTCCAACATCGAAATCATCCAACGCTTCTAATCAAAAACCCTCAGAACCATCACTAATGCACCTTGGTACATCAACAACAGAATTATTCATCGAGACCTTAAAACTGATATGGTACAAGAAGTCATCACAAAACGTAGCGCTGCATACATTGCCAAGTTGGAGGATCATGAAAACCAGTTTGCACTTATCCTCCTAGACAATTCCCAAGAACAGCGTAGGTTAAAGAGGTTCAAACCATTGGACTTACGATTTAGAGTAAACTTTTAAACTAATTAGTTAGTAGTTATGAAATGTAATTATTTTGTACACAACTTTATAAAAATTGTACTTTGATTTTGCCAGTAGGTAAAATCTTTCTTGTCCTTAGTCAATGTAATTACTTTTGTTTATTGTTGACACTCAACAGATTGCAAAATACTTTTAAATAAAAAAAATGTTCCTTTGGTGTGCGGCTTGCCTTTTAGTATGGTATAGTTAGACCCACACCCAGACATCCAAAGTGAAAGTTATCCTCCAACACCAAATTGTTCTATTTGGTCCACATAATGTTCACAAAAAAAGTCACATCATTTTGAGCGTCGGGTTTGGGAGGGGGGAGGGGGAGAAATCGGTAAATTCATAGTTTTTTACGTTTTTCGTCAATATTTCTAAAACTATGCGGTTTAGCATGAACAACCTTCTATACAAAATTGTTCTACATTAAATTTGAAATAAAAAAAGAATGTGTGTGTACTTTGTACGCACGTAAGAAGTTATACTTCTATTATATGATTTAAACGAAATTAATATACTTTTTATTTATATTTTGTTTAAATATTAAACTAATTTATACTTACTACTTCTCAAACATTTTTATTAGAACAGTGCCAAAAATTAAAATAATAAAAGAATAAAACACACACAAACACATTAAACAAGCCACAAATGATGTCTGAACATTAATTGTCGAAAATTTTTTTAACTAAATACGTATTTTCTGAAAATACAATTATATAATAAATATACTTACAATCATAAAATGTATTAAAAAAAACAAAAAAGAAAGTTTCTATTGGGACTCGAACCAGCGCTGATAAGAGCGGTTGGTATTGGAATTCATTCGCCTTCTCCGCTTAGCCACGGACACTATGTGTCATTATTTACGAAGATCGACTAACTAAACGGATTAAACTTGTGATATTTTGATATTTTGAAAATTGATCAAATTATTTTAATTTTGAATTGAAATGATTTAGAATTGAAAAAATACAACAAAACATAGAGTAAAAAAACAATATATTAGGTGAATATTGATAGAAATTTTGATGGTAATCAAATTATATAAATAAAAGTATTACATACTATGTATTTTGGCAGATCAAATAGGTAGGTTTATACCCATGATACATTAACAATTATTACGTACCTGTTGCTTTTAAAAACTATTTAAAAGTTACTGCAATATTATAAACTTTTTTGTTTCTGTCCTCACAACAATAAAACTAATATATTATACATTTGTTTACCTTTACCTTTACCTCCAAACCACAGCTGCCATATCGGATAATTTTTGACATGTCATTTGAACATCCAATCAGAACAAAGTTATAATGCGCATGCGCCGGGCTGATAGGTTTTAACATATAAAAAAATCACCCTCTATCGCCGGTAAAGAAGTATAACTTCAAAAAAGACTGTATGCATTTCCTTCTACAAACAAGAAGGCATTAGAAGGGACAAAAGACCCTTCTAAAATGAACGGTTCCAAAGTTACGGAGGTAGTATATATAGTATAATTGGTCCAAAAAAAGGCCTAACACAGACATCCAAAGTAAAAGTTTTCCTTTAACACCAAATCGTTCTATATGGTGCACATATTGTTCAGTAAAAAGTTACACCATTTTGAGCGTCCGGTTTGGGGGGGAGATGGGGGAGAAATCGGTAAATTAGTAGTTTTTTTTTACGTTTTTCCCGAATATTTCTAAAACTACACATTAGCGTAAAGAATGTTCTATAGAAAAATGTTCTACATAAAATTTAAAACAAAAAAGGTTCTATACATATTATATTTATTAAGCGCAACAGGCCTTGTAGGCCTAGGGCTAAAATGTTTACATTTCTGATTACATAAATAATATAGTAAATAACTTAATATAACTTACATAACTTATAAATTTTATTTAAATACACTTCAGTCTTTTTATACACTCCTTCACAACCTCTCTCCATCTCCTTCTGTCCAATGCTAGTTCTTTCCATCTCTCAATGTTACTTTTCTTCAAGTCTTCATATACACTGTCCTTCCATCTTTTCCTTGGCCTGCCTTTCCTCCTCTTTTGTATTGGTCTTCGTGAAAGTACCATTTTTGGCATTCGTTTACTTCCCATTCTCTCTATGTGCCCCAAGTATCGTATTCTCTGTGCTTTGATCGTCGTCGTAATCGTTGGCTCTTGATATAGTTCTTCCAATTCTTTATTGGTTCTTCTTCTCCACTGACCTTCTATTTTCACACCTCCATATATTGCTCTTTGCATTTTTCTCTCCCATCTTTCTAACAGGTCTGTTTCTGACTTTTTGAGCACCCATGTTTCGCTTGCGTATGTTACTGTAGGTCTGATAACAGTCTTATAAATTCTTATTTTTGTTTTTCTTGATGCGTATTTGGATTTCAATAATGTGCGTAATGCTCCATATTTTTTATTTCCTTTAGCTATTCTTGCCTTTATCTCCTCTTCTTCATGACCATTTTCATCTATTTTGGCTCCCAGGTAAATAATTTCTTTGGCTCTTTTAAACGAGTATGTTTTTTCTCCATCTATTTGTACTATGATGTTATTCTCTTTTTCTTTTTGGATCTCTCCCATTATCATATATTTTGTCTTTTCTTCATTTATTTTAAGTCCGAATTTTTTGGCTTCTGTTATTATGTTTTTCATTAACTTTTGTAGTTCTTTTTTGCTTGTTGCTAATAGCGTCAGATCATCTGCAAATGCTATGCATTGGTGGCCGTTTTTAAATATCGTTTCTTGCATGTTTATTCTGCTTTTCCTGATTATTCCTTCCAATGTTAGATTGAATGCCATTGTTGATAGTGGGTCTCCTTGTCGTAATCCTTCCTTGGTTTCAAACTTTTTGGATGTATACCCTTTCCAAGCTATTTCGTTTGTTGTGTTTTCCATCGTCATCTTTATCATCCTGACAATTTTACTTGGTATCCCCAATTCTTTCATCAGTTCGTACATCTGCTGTCTATTTACTGTGTCGTAAGCTTGCTTAAAGTCTATGAACAAAGCATATAGTACTGTTTTATGTTCGTAACAGGTAGTCTGTATTTCTTTTAAGGCAAATATTTGGTCAGTCGTTGATCTGTTGTTTCTAAAACCTGCCTGGTATTCCCCCAGTATTTTTTCCGAATAATGACTTAGCCTTTTTCTTATACTTTGTGCCAAGATTTTGTAAACTATTTCTAATAGTGCGATGCCTCTGTAGTTTTCGCATCGCATTCTATCACCTTTTTTATGTATAGGGCATATTCTTGCTATGGTCCACTCTTCTGGCATTTTTTCTACTTCCCATATTCTTTTTATCAGGTCATATATCTCTTTCTGTAGTCTTTTCCCTCCTGATTTTATCATTTCGGCCGATATTTCTGTTATTCCTGGGCTTTTGTTATTTTTCAAGCTCTTTATTTCGTTCTTTATTTCTTGTTCTGTGGGTATTTCTATTGCTATCTGATCATCTTCAATTTCATGGTTTGTTTCCTTTTGTACTTCGCTCTTATTTAGCAGTTCTGTGAAATAGTTTTGCCAGTTTTCCATTATTTTTTCAGGCTCATTTAGCAACATCCCTTTATCATCTCTCATATATGGGTTGTTTTTTTGATATCCTCTTTCCATTTTTTTTGCTTCCTGGTAGAATGATCTTATTTCTTTTTTTTGAAATTTTTCTTCTATTTCTTTCAGTTTGTTCTCGTTGTATTTTCTCTTTTTGCTTCTACATTTTCTTTTCATGATTTTTCTCAATTCTCTGTATTCTTCTCTAGTGCTTTCTTCGTCATTTGTGAGGTTCTATACATAATTGTCATAAAATCAACGGTTCCAGAGTTACAGAGGGTGAAATGTGGAGGTTTTCGATACTTTTTATATTTACCGATTTCTCCCCCCTCCCCCCACCCCCCCAAACCCGACGCTCAAAATGGTGTGACTTTTTTCTGAACATTATGTGGACCATATAGAACAATTTGGTGTTGGAGGATAACTTTCACTTTGGATGTCTGGGTTTTTGATATAGTCATACCATACATTGCCCAAAAAATATAAAAAGTATCGAAAACCTTGACTTTTCACCTTCCGTAACTCTGGAACCGTTGATTTTATAACAATTGTGTATAGAACATTTTTTGTTTTAAATTTCTTGTAGAACATTTTTGTAGATAACATTGTTTACGCTAAAGCATAGTTTTAGAAATATTGACGAAAAACGTAAAAAAACTACTAATTTACCGACTTCTCCCCCATCTCCCCCCCAAACCGGACGCTCAAAATGGTGTAACATTTTACTGAACAATATGTGGACCATACAGGACAATTTGGTGTTAGAGAAAAACTTTTACTTTGGATATTTGGGTTAGGGCTTTTTTTGGACCAGTTATATTATACTACCTCCGTAACTTTGGAACCATTCATTTTAGAAAGATTATGCATAGGGCCTTTTTTATTTCAAATTTAATGTAGAACAATTTTGTATAGAAAGTTGTTCATGCTAAACCGCATAGTTTTAGAAATATTGACGAAAAACGTAAAAAACTACGAATTTGCCGATTTCTCCCCTTCTCCCCCCCAAACCCGACGCTCAAAATGGTGTGACTTTTTTCTGGACATTGTTTGGACCATATATGTAGAACAATTTGGTGTTGAAGGATAACTTTCACTTTGGATGTCTGGGTTATGCCATCTTTTGGATCAACTATACTATACTATTTGGTGTGACTGAAACTTGTTTAAACGGCAATATAAGCGATGAAGTTTCTGAAATTACAATATTAATTTATTATTAATAATTATACATTTGTTAGACAAGATCGTTTGCTGAATGCTGGAGGAGTTGGTATTTATATAAAAAAAAATGGCTCAGTTTTACGCTCAGTCGGGTAAAATTGTGTTCTTGGGTGATTTTAATATAGACCAATTAGACGTTAACTCTTCTAGTATAGTATAGTTGATCCAAAAGATGGCATAACCCAGACATCCAAAGTGAAAGTTATCCTTCAACACCAAATTGTTCTATATGGTCCACACAATGTCCAGAAAAAAGTCACACCATTTTGAGCGTGGGTTTTGGGGGGGATAGGGGGGAGAAATCGGTAAATTCGTAGTTTTTTAAGTTATTCGTCAATATTTCTAAAACTATGCGATTTAGCATGAACAACCGTCTATACAAAATTGCTCTACATTAAATTTGAAATAAAAAAGTCCCTATGCATAATCTTTCTAAAATGCATGGTTCCAAAGTTACGGAGGTAGTATGGTATAACTGGTCCAAAAAAAGGCCTAACCCAAACATCCAAAGTAAAAGTTTTCCTCCAACACCAAATTGTTCTGTATGGTCCGCATATTGTTGAGTAAAAAGTTACACCATTTTGAGCGTCCGGTTTAGGGGGCAGATGGGAGAGAAGTCGGTAAATTAGTAGTTTTTTTAAGTTTTTCGTCAATATTTCTAAAACTATGCTTGACTCATGCTTCACTCCATGAACTTAATCAACATTTTACAGCGGCTTGTTCAATTAATCAACAACCCAGTAATGAACTTCTAAGTTTTTACAGAAATCATACTATGCATGTTCAAGAACCATTTCGTTTTAATACAGTGTCCATGGAGGACGTTGCCGAGATTATCTTGAGTGTAAAATCAAAAGCCTTTGGACAGGATGATCTTAATATAACTCTAATTCAACTTTGTTGCCCCTTTATCGTGCCTTTTATTACGCATATTGTTAATAGCTGTATCATTGAGTTTTACTTTCCGTCGAGGAAAAGAGCAAAAGTAAAGAATCTAAAGAAAGAAAGTACCTAAAGTAAAGAATCCAACTGAATTTAATCATGCGAAACTGAATTTAAACAACTGCGATGTATATCTATCCTACTCACGTTCTCGAAAATAATCGAAAGAATTATGGAAAAGCAAATGAGCAATTTTTTGGAAAAAAATAATATTATTCCTGCTAAACAATCAGGATTTAGGACAGGTTATAGTTGTGAGACAGCGATTTCTGATATAATTGACAATATACTTAGTATCCGCAAATGATAGAAAGTATGCAACAGTTTTAATTCTCTTAGACTATTCGAAAGCCTTTGATATGATCAATCATGAAATTTTAATATCAATTTTAAAACATATAGGCTTCGAAGAAGCTTCATTGAATTTAGTAACATCGTATTTAACTCTGCGTACTCAAACTGGGGTAATTGACAAATAAGCGATCAAATATATGTAATATTCTGTTAGGGGTTTCTCAGGGTCAAGAATTTATTCTGACCTTCAGGAAATTTGAACTAGCTCTAACAAACATCTACTTAAAATAAATCCCTCTAAATCGGTAGCCATGTTGTTGTGTTCTGAAAATCAACGTGAGCATCTGTCAACGAATATTGTACCTTGGTTAGATAACAACACTATCTATTATTTTTCAAGCATCTGCCAAAAATTTAGGACTTACTATGGATACCAAATTAAATTTTAACAATCACATTAATTGGTGTTTAAAAAAGGCTTACTCCATATTAAAAGTTTTATATTCCCACAGGCATTTTCTTAATTTAAAAACAAAAGCAATGCTTTGTGAGTCGTTGATTCTTTCTCACTTTAATCACTGTGATCATGGACCATTTTTAAGTTTTGTTAATAAAAAAAGGGTACAAAAAGTACAAAATTCTTTTCTTAGATTTATTTGTCGAATACGCACACGTCAGAGGGTTTCTCATAAACTTCTTGATCTAGGCTGGTTAACCCTCCGTTTCAGGGAACATCTTTCCTGATGTCAACCAATAGTTCGACGCTGTATTGTCAACATAGTCTTGGCTGACCTCATGGGAATGTCGCCCGTGCAGAGGTTTACCCATCCAGGTCCGCATTTTTTCGTCTTTAGTGAGGTGGTTTATCCGCATTTCTGGTTCCCTCAGTTTGATCGATGTTGTGTCATCTACTGCGCAAATAGGGCGATGTAGAGTAGATGTCTCAGCTTGCATCTGAAAATAAGTTCTAAAATTATCAATTTCTTTATTTAATTGCTCACCTATATCCATAAGTCCTCTTCCTCCTAGATTCTGTGGTAATGTCGTTCTTTCTACTGCACTTTTAGGATGGTGTTTTTGTGCCTTTGTGAGGTGTATTCGTACTTTTCGCTGAAGATTTTCTATATCTGTTTTTGTCCACTTAACAATACCAAATGAATAGCTAAGTGCGGAACAAGCGTAGGTGTTTAGTGCCTTAAACAAATTTTTACTGTTGAGCTGTGAACGAAGCAGCTGATTTATCCTTCGTATAAACTCAGTAGTTATCTCAGTTTTCATTTGCTTATGGTCAATTTTCCGCGCCTGCTTTACTCCAAGATATTTGTATATATCGTTTTCACCCATAGCCTCGATGTTCTGGCCATTTTGCATATAGAATCCACCGGGCTGTACCTTTCCTCTGACTATATTCAAAACACGGCACTTGTCTAGGCCGAACTGCATACTAATATCGTTAGAGAATGTTTCTACTGTTTTTAGCATCTGTTCTAGATCGTCTCGAGTAGAAGCCATTAATTTCAAATCATCCATATACAACAGATGATTAAGCTTCGCTACTACAGTATTGTTGTTTTTAATGCTAAAACCTGAGTCAGTGGAGTTTAATAGCTGTGATAGAGGGTTCATAGCCAAACAGAACCGCAATGGACTCAGCGAGTCTCCTTGAAACAGGCCCCGGTTGATTGCGATATTTTCCATTTCACCAGGTATTTGGAGGTGAATTTTAGTCTTCCAACTTGTCATTATATGCCTTAAAAATCACTATGTTATCATCGACTTTGTATATTCTTAATATATCTATAAGCCATTCATGCGGCACTTAATCAAAGGCCTTTTTGTAGTCAATAAAGGCAGTAAAGAGGTTCCTTTTTTGGTGAATGCCTGGTTAGAAATGACTGAGTCGATGATAAGTTGTTCTTTACAACCCATAGAACGCTTAGCGCATCCTTTCTGTTGAGGCTCTATGATATTGTTTAGAGCACAGTGTTGGTAGATACGCCGGGTTATACAGGATGTGACCAATTTATACAAAGTTGGAAGACAAGTAATTGGGCGGTATTTGGCTGGATCTTTGGTGTTATTTTGATCCTTCGGTATTAAATAAGTGGTTCCCTGAGTTAGAAATGATAGTATTTCCTGCGGGTTAGAAATAATATGATTAATTAATGTTGATAAGCACTCATGAATACTCCAAAACTTCTTAAGCCAGAAGTTCTGCACTCCGTCTGGTCCAGGAGATTTCCAGTTATGAAGCTCTTTGATGATATTTGAGACCTCTTCAGTAGTGAATGGTTCGTAGTTAGCTGTGACGTAGTGGTGACAGTTGTGCGTCGTATCTTCTATCCAGCCTGCATTGTTGTTAAGAGCAGCTGGAGTGGAAAGTTGATTTCCCCAAAACTCATGAATCTCTTCTTGGCTTGGGTAAGACTTGTCGACACTTTCTACGGTGGAGTTGAGTTTTCGGTAGAACGCCTTCTCAGAGTTCTCAAAAAGTGCATTGTCACATTTTCGGTTGTTACTAACTTTATACCTTCTTAATCGTCCTGAATAGACGGAGAGTTTTTGTTTTAATGTATCCAGACACTGTTGGGCTGTGTTATTTTCTGGATCGTATCTCGAGTGTCTTTCAGTGCTCCGCATTATTTGTTCAGCTCTCTTAATGACTTTTCTACTTGTTACACCTCTTATATATTCTGTGACTTGGCCAATATCCCTACGCATTAATTCAATTTTTCCGAGAAGTCTTTTTTCCCAGGGTGCAATTCTGTTACCAGTCCTTCCGTTATTAGTACCCCGTCGCGTTCTGATCTTAACGTCCATTACATTAGCAATTGCTGTTGCTGCACAGTAGATTAGCATATGCAGATATTCCAATGTGTGGGCTTCTACGACACAATTGGATAGGACTTCAGTGTTCACAATTTGTAACAGCGCACCTAGTTTCTTACAAGAGTTTATTCGTGGTAGCGGTGGTCTGCTAAGTGGATTTGTTCCATTAAACTCTTGTACGGCACGAGCCATGTCGTTTACTAGACTATCGCGCAACTCGTTGTTTTCCTGCTATGTATTGTCAGGTTGAGTTTCTGGTATGGGAACCTCAGGAATCTGCTCATCAAGGATTACATTAGGGACTTGATCTAAAACTAGCTCTTGGTTATTAATCTCCCGTTCGACTTCGCTTTTGATCGTATTGCGTCTAGTTTCTGGGATAAGGTTGTTTCTTATGATTAACCGGTATTGATCTGATACTCTTTGCTCCGATACTTGAATATCTGGGTACTCCCTGCAAAATTCGGCATACAGCTGTTGTCTGTAGCCGATCGTTTCTTAACCGAGGTTTGTCACCTTATAATAGAAGCGCAAAATGCTTTCGTTAATGGACACAGTCCATTTCATGCGCTGCCTCGGTCGTCCTGCTTGAGTGAGCGCCGGCTGATGTTCCAGCGCAGCACCTTCAGCGGGTGGAGCTCTTGCTGTTGTTTGGCTCGCTTGTGGTTGTTGTTGTTGGGCTGTAGCTAATTGTATGACAGGGGCCGCCTCCTCAACACCCTGCCACCGACGTCCCGCATGCTGTCACGTCCAGCGCTGGCTCCAGACGTGCCCTGGCGATCCCCAGGCAGCGATCCTAAACATAAATCAATATTCTCCATATTAATGGGTGTGCATTTTATACCTACTGCCAGGTGTCAGTTTTTGTTCCACGGCAAGTATCCCTGCTACCGTCTGGGTATTGACGCTACGAATACCCAGAGAGCATCCCCCATTCGCAGGGGATCGCGCCTGATAAAAGAACTGACAAAAAACTCCCACAGGTTATGGTCTCATTATTATTATTATTATTATTATTGCCAAACTGGAAGAAATTAGGGGAGGCCTATGTTCAACTTTGGATGCAGAAGGCTGGATGATGAACTTATAAAATATGAACTTAAAGTATATTAACTTTTAATTATTTATTTAAAAAAATTAAAAAAAGATACGCAACAGAGGGACCTCTCGATCTTCGAACTCGGGACCTCTCGATCTGCAGTCTAATGCTCTACCACTGAGCCACTATCAATTTGTAATTATCGATTTGTTGACGTACTTTAAAATTGAATCTAAATGTCATTGCATTAGTCACATTTTTAAAATAGTTTGAAAGGGCCTAGCCGGGTAAGATGGTGAAAAGTGCCCCCAACTCGATTTAAATTCCATATAGACCACTTTTTAGCACATATAGAGGAACTCACTTTCTAAAATTTTTAGCCCCCTAGGTGGTCACGTGACCCCCTAGAGTCTAATTAGGCTTTTTAGGTTTTTATTTTTTATCTCAGCCGCATCAAGAGCTAGCCAAAAACTTTATTTAAAAAAGTTGTAAGTTTCAAAACGATCTATATGAATTTTTTTTTTATTTTTTGGCGGGAAATTCGAATTTTTAGAACAATTTTAAACTTTTAAATAACTCTGAAAAAAAAAATAAGACACTCGTTTTTACGAAAATCAATTATAATGTGTATTTTTGCACAATCTTTCACCCTGAATTTTTTCAGATTTTTAAAATTGGTGAAACGTACCTTTAAAAATAAAAAACCGCATTTTTTGGTTTTTTTTTGTTTTTTGATACAATTTTATACATTTTTTTCAAAAAAGGTAACGCCGTCACTAGAATAGGTAAAAAACTGAAAAATAATGGAGTTTGCTTAATAAAAATTTTTTGTAACACCATCCATTTTCAAGATACAGGGCGTTGAAGAAAACAAAATTTTACACATTTTTTACGATTTTGCTGAAACTACTGGCAACATTGTAATAAAACTTGGCGGGTTTTAAGAGGTAGTTATTGTGCATGTTTTGACATACAATTAAGGATTTGATATTCATCATTGGCGCGCATAGGGGTAATGGTCTGAACTTTTTAAAGAATAAAGATAGTACGCCACTGACATATTTCAAATTAACAGTCGTTTTTGAATGCCTTGTTCAATTTGTGACAAAAAATCTATCTTCTTATTTTTTCATACGACGCGCCATTTTTATTCAAAAAATAAAAGATCTTAACCCTTACAAAGTATTCGAACTTCTAGTAGTTTCTACATCTACATAAACTCGTACATCCATTATAAAAATTAATTCGAATACTTTGGAAGCGTTAAGATATTTTATTTTTTGCAACATAACGGCGCATCGTATGAAAAAGTGAGAAGATAGATTTTTTATTGCAAATTGAAAGAGGAATTCAAAAATGATTGTTAATTTGAAATATGTCAGTGGCGTACTATCTTTTTTTCTTTGAAAATTTCAGACCATTACCCCTATGCGCGCCAATGATGAATATCAAATCCTTAATTGTATGTCAAAACATGCACAATAGCTACCTCTTAAAATTCGCCAAGTTTTATTACAATGTTGCCAGTATAGTCCTGTCGCCAGGGGGGGTACAACAGCCTTCTTAATTCAGATGGACTTACCCAAGTTTTTTTATGTATTTTGGCCCGTAGAACACGAATTTTTTGGGTAACAGTTGATCCGGATGTCGATAAGATTGTTATAAACAAAGAAGTTGAGGAATTACATAACAGCGATTTCTCGCAAAACAAAACATTTTTTTGTATTTTTTGGGTCATTCTAACCAAAAAATGTTCCTACAAGTTTTTTCGTAGGATGCATAGTTTTCGAGATAAACGTGGTTGAACTTTCAAAAAATCGAAAAATTGCAATTTTTGAACCCGAATAACCTTTGAATAAGAAATAAAATAGCAATTCTGCTTACCGCCTTTAAAAGTTTGAGTCAAATTATATCTGTTTTGAATATTTGCATTGCTAAAAATTTATTTTTTGATTGTTAAAAAAAGCTATAAACACATAGTGTTTCCCGTGCCTAATACATGCGAGTGAAGTTTCTAAGTCCAAGAAAAACGTTTTTAAAAAAAGAACTTTATTGACAAGGGACTACTTACTACAGTTAAATGCAAAATAAGAGTGACGCTATACAATGCAAAAGTTTATTTATAAGCTCGGTGACGCCGAGGTGTGGTCGAGGTGAAGCTTGCTGACGCTGTCCTTTTATTATTGGTGATTTAGCAGTTCTGGTTTCTTAACTCCTCCGGGGCTAGATGAGAACTATGGGGTAGCATAGTTCGAAGAAATGGAAAATTTTCTGGTACCTTCTTTTCTTGTTCTGTGGATTCTTTTGGTGATTCTGGATTCGTATTTTTTCTGTATATTTGCCAAATGGTGTAGACAAGGAAGATGATTGCTATGACATATAAAATTATGGTATAAAAACTGACATGTTGAAAATGAATGGGAACTGTGTCTAGATTGTCTATTTTGTTTTCTTGATCTGCTAAAGCACTTTGAACATTATTTAATTCGTCTAATTTTATTGAGTCTATTTTTATTGTTTTAAAGTTTAGATCACTGACCGGGGTTTTTAGTACCGTAGAATGGGGTGAGATTGATCTCCCGGGTGACATTGATCATTTGTCATTATATCACATATATGTAGATACAACCGGCAACAATGTAAAATTGTTTCTGGGCATGGCACTATTCATTTCTTGGATCTTGACTATGATCAGTTCACGTCGTTGTTAGTTTGCAATTGGCATTGGGAAGAAGTTCTGTTGCTTTGAAATTAACCATAGTTTTTGGCCTATTTTTATAGTTTGTGTACTTTTGATGGTAGAGAAAGAACGGAGGTAAGTTCGCTATTTCTAGTGTTATAAAATTATTTTTTATGGTTCTGTAATAATAATTTTAAGTATCTAGCATTTTAACTGACGCCAGCTTTTTCAAGATGGCGGATAATATTGAATGGGGTGAAATTGATCAAGTGATCAATCTAACCCCACGTTACGTACGTTGCAGAAATTAATTTATAATTTTTGTTACAGATTTAAGAACATCAATCAAAATGGGAAGAACGTACAAAAGACAATTAGGCAGTAGAACGTATGGCAATTTTAATGAAGAACAAGTTAATCAGGCGTTGCACGATGTATTGGAAAATGGATTATCGCTAAGAAAAGCCGCAAAAAAATACAAACTCTCCTACGGAACTTTACATAAAAAGTACCATGGAAGGAAGATTAAGAAAACAGGTGGACAATCTGTATTCACATATGAAGAAGAAGTAGCCATTATTAATAGCGTTTTAACATGTGCAGTTTAGGGATATCCTCTAAGTGCTATGGATTTGAGAATGTTCGTCAAAAGTGTTTTGGACAAAACTGGTAGAAGTGTATCTAGATTTAAGAGGAATATTCCTGGAATTGACTGGGTAAATAGCTTGTTGAAGAGACATGGAGGTATTGCTGGTAAAATATTAGCAACTAATATTAAAAAAAGCCGAGCAGAAGTATCTCCGGACCTGATTAAAAAATACTTTGACAATTTACAACAAACCATTGAAAATGTTCCAGTTGAAAATATTTTTAATTACGACGAGTCCAACGTCTCATATGACCCCGAAAAAAATTGTGCATCTACCGAAGAGGTACTAAATATCCCGAAAAAATATACAACTATTCAAAATCTGCTACATCGATAATGATTTGTGGATCCGCCTCAGGTATACTTCTGCCACCTTACGTCATTTACAAGGCGGAAAATTTATGGGATACTTGGACAGAAAATGGTCCCAAGGACAGTTCATGCTGCGAACAGCTATGTTGCTCACTGGGGACACAATATAATCGAACCTTCTGTGGTTGGATTGATATGTCAACATTCAATGATTGGTTTGTCACGCGCTTTTTACCACATGCTAGGCGACTTGATGGAAAAAAGGTGTTAATAGGGGACACCCTAGCATCACATTTTAATCCTGATGTTCTGAGACAATGTGAAGAAAATAATAAAATATTTGCATGCTTACCAGCCAACTCTACTAATATTTGCCAGCCGTTGGATGTCGCATTCTCCAGGCCCTTAAAAGAAAGGTGGAGGAACACTTTAACATCATGGAAAATGCAAAATTCCAAAACCTCTGGCATTCCGAAAAATGAATTTCCTAAGCTGTTAAAGCAAACACTTGAAATCATGAATAAAGTACCACCTAAAAATCCAGACGGAGAGAAAAGTGCTGTAAAAAGAAACTTACTTTCTGGTTTTGAAGCATGTGGCATTGCACCATTCAACCCCAATCGAGTTTTGGAAAAGTTACCACAAGGCGCTATTGATCAAGTCGAGCTTAGATGTTCTCTTACTAACTTTTTGAAAGACTTGAGGTACAATTCCGGCTCTGAAAAAACTAGACGTAAAAGAAAACTTATCAGCTGAACCTGGTCAAAGTGTTACAGCACCTAAACCATCAGAGGAGTCCAGTGACGATGATTCAAATGAAAACCTGGAATTAGATGACAGCAACAGTGACGTTGATATTAGCAAAGATGAAGAGGAGGTTAAATACTTCTGTCCTTCATTAGAAAACATCACATAAGGAAAATTCCTGTTAGTAAGATTTTTGTCTGGTTCTCGGAAAAAGACGGAATTTCGCTATGTCTGTCAGGTAAAAGGAGTTTTAGAAGGAGAAGAAATCGAAGTTCAAGGCCTTGAATCAGCAGGATCGAGGAAGATTTTCAAAATAATTGAAAATGACATATCCACTGTTCCCTTCAAGGAAGTAGTTGCTTTACTACCAGATCCGACACTTGAGACGATTTCTGATAGAATACAAAATATCATTTTCGCGGAGAAATTAATGTAAAAGAATGTTAAATCAAATTTTCTTTTTCTATAAATTGTTCTGAATTACATTTTTAGTTATTAAAATATGTTTTTTTGTATAAATAAAGAATAGTACAAAAAAATAGTGTGATCATTCTCACCCCGCGTGATCAATCTCACCTCTTTGTAAAAATTCGAAAAACTATCTGACCGAATTAGTCAGGGTTAAGATTGATCATATTCTATTTAAAAGCACTACTGTTTCATGCTATAAAATCATCATGATCAATCTCACCCCTGTCACGGGTCTAAGCTTGATCACCCTTTTTTTTATGAGATAAGTGGATTTTCTTAATAATTAAAACAAAACTAGTGTTAAATCACTACTCTTTAGATATTAATATAACACGTGAAGTGTTTAAATATAGGACATACACAAAAACGTTTAAAATATAAATCAAATAAAGTTAAAATTGATCAATCTCACCCCATTTCACGGTAACACTTCTAAATTTGGCAGTTCCATTTTAACAAAGTTTGGAGTTTTTAGTTCAAATGATTTTAAAACGTAATTGTCTATATAAATTTCGCACGCACTATTGAGTTCGATTAAGTAACTACCGTTTAATGGAATATTGTCCGAATTTTTGTCGCATTTTTGAATACTAATCACTTTGTTTAGAGTTATTACGATCCACTTATTGTTTTCAAGTTTTTGAATTTTTATATTGTTAATTTCTGTTGGCACTGATTGACATTGATTTACAAATTTTGAGTACTGTATTAGTTGAACTTCGCAAGGGGCTGTTGGTGTTACTTCAATGGACTGGACATCGTGACATAAATATTCTTCTTCTAACAATTTTTGACATTGAACGTTGGCAAGTGCATATTGGTATCGATTGGAAAGTAGGAACTTGGATTTTGGAATAATTGTTCTAAAATGAGTTTGGTATCGGGTCGGAAAGGAATAAAGATGATAATAATCATAGTCATTGATCTCAACAATGGGTAATTCAAGTACAAAAATTATTTTATTTGCTTTACTATAACTTTTTATCTTTATTATTTTTTCGAACAACAAAATATTTTGCAAAGATAATTCAAAAGGGAATTTGTTATTTTTAAGGAATTTACTAACGTTTAAAATTTCGAGAAATAGTTCATCTGGGTCGGCTATCGAATTATGAAATGTATTTAGTTTTGAAAAGCTGATAGCAACTTCGATTTTTTCTAGAAGATCATAAATAATTTGGAAGCTAGTGTAAAATTGCGATACAAGTCTTTCTAGTGCAAAATAATGAATTGTCTCAACTTTTTCTATCTTTATATCTTTAATTAAGTTTTGAACTTCTGTTATTCGTGAACTTAAAATTAACTGGTTATGGGCTAAGATTTTTGTATTATTTTCAAAATTCTTTATTGAAGATCTTAATAAGGTGATTTGGTTTTTAACTATAGTTTTAATATTATTTTGATTATTTGTTAAAGTTGATATAGCGTCGTCGTAGCGTTTTGCATCGTTTTGGTCTAGGTTTCCGGTTATAAATTTTATTGCGGAACCTACACCATCAAATAGAGATCTTTTAGATCTGGTATCCCAAAAGGGATTTAATTGTCTTAATTCGAGATAAATTTTGTTTTCTAAAATTTGGATTAAATGATAGGAGTCTTGAAATTCTTTATTAAAGCTTAGAATTTGGGAAGTATTTGAAAGGGTATTTATCATGGAATCATATTGATTTTGTAGAGTAAGGAAATTTGTAGTAATGTTTGTAATGTCATAGATATGTATAAAAGTCCAAACATCTGTCTGAATTCGGGCTGTACCTAAATGAAGGGGTAAAAGTCCGGGATTGTCGTTTAAGTTATGGAATTTGGATGTGTCTCGTCTTGTGTCGACGTTTGTTGTCCAGAGGGTGAACCTGCAACGGGAGGTTTCTTTAGTTCTTTAATATGTATAATTTCTGTCTGGTTAATGTCTTTTTTATATTTAAGTCTTTGTCGTACAAGTTCTACTCGGTTTCTGTCAAGAATTTTGGTTATTTT
The DNA here is from genome assembly GCF_917563875.1 of Diabrotica virgifera virgifera. NCBI lineage: Eukaryota > Metazoa > Arthropoda > Insecta > Coleoptera > Chrysomelidae > Diabrotica > Diabrotica virgifera. The sequence continues at coordinate 114,732,264 of NC_065450.1, forward strand.
GTAGGGACCTAAGTATGGTTGATGTTTTTTGTTACGTTTTTGGGTATTAACTTTATAAACTACTTGTCCAATTTTAAATTCTGAATTTATTTCTCCTTGATCGTTTCGTTTATCAATTACTTTAGTTTTATTTTGTGTTAGATTTTCATGTACATTTTGGTAAACGTGTTTTAATTTGTCTTTATGATTATTTATATATTCTGAATAGAAATTTTGGGAAAGAAATAGTTCGTTGGGGTTTCTAGAATCTGTATGTCCGAAAGTTAGTTCAAATGGGGTAAATTTTGTGGAACTATGAATAGAATTATTGTAAGCTATAAGAGCATAGTCCATTAGGTCATCTTCGTTAGGATACGTTTGTTTTAGAAGTCTTAAATGTTCGATTAGTGTAGAGTGTATTCGTTCAGCTATTGAATTTGATTCATGGTGGCCAGGAGTAGTAAAATGAACTTTGATTTTGTGAATTGCTAATAAATCTTTTATTACTTCATTATTAAATTCTCTACCTTTGTCTGCTACTATTAATTGGGGAATGCCGAAAGAAGTGAAGTATTTTATTAAGGATTTCGTAATGTGAATTGCGTTTTTACCTGGAATAGAATAAGCTTGAGCAAATTTAGTAAATGCATCTGTGAGGGTCAAATATTTGTTACCGTCATATGTAAAAATATCTATATGAATAATTTGAAAAGGTTTGCTGGCGGTTTCCGTAAGCATTAGTGGGACATAGGGGGTGTGTCTACCATATTTATTTTTTTTGGCAAATAGAACATTCGTTAATGTAATTAGTAATAGTTGTCTTCATATTTTTCCAGTAATAATTTTGACGTAATTTTTCAAATGTTTCGTTAATTCCTCTATGGTTAGTTTTTCCTTCGTGGTAATTTTTTAATAAAATGATTTGTTCCTCTTCGTTTGCTACTGTATTAATTAATCTAGTGCATTTAATTAGTTTCGGACCATTTTCAGAAAAATGTTTTAGGTAATATTTATTAAAATCATTATACAGGTTGTCTTTACTGAAGTACAAATAAAATGTAGTGTTAAGGTCTGTGTATGCCATAAGAAATTCAAAAATATCTTTTTCATTATCAGTTTCAGGGATTTTAACTTTAATTATTTTATGGTTTTGATAAGTTTCATGAGTTATATCGGTTTTTGGGTAAACGTTAGGGTATACTAAGATTTGGTGAACTTTGTTATTTATTATTTCGTCTAAAATGGGTATTCCTTGATTCGTTGTTTCGTTTGCGGTTGTATGTTGTGTAGATTCGTCTGAGTTTTCGTCTTGTGTATTTATTTTGTCTGGAGGTATTCTTATATCAGAAATAATGTTAATTTTTCTTGAGTCGTTATTGTTACTTGTTGAAGGTTGTTGGTCTAATGGATTCTCTGCAAATTTTTGGAGGTACTTTAAAATATCTTCGTCTACGTCTCCAGGATTATTTACTATTGATTCATCTTCTAATGCGTTAATTGTAATTCGAGATAAACAGTCTGCGTTTGTATTATGTTTTCCTTTTTTATAAATAATTTTATAATCGTATTCTTCTAGTTTTAGACGCCAACGTATTAATTTTGAGTTTGGCTCCTTTAGACTAAAAAGCCAAGATAATGGTTTGTGATCCGTGTATATGAAAAATTTTCTTCCGTAAAGGTATGGTCTAAAATGTTTACAGGCCCATACAATTGCTAATAGCTCCTTTTCTATAGTTGAATAATTTGTCTCTGATTTATTTAGTGTTCTTGAGGCGTATGCGATGGGTCGATCATTTGGTACATTTCCTTGTGATAATACGGCTCCAATTGCATAATTGCTAGCATCTGTCGTTAATATAAATGGTTCGCTAAAATTTGGGTATTGTAAAATAGGATCATTTGTTAATATTTGTTTGCAAGTTTCAAAACAGTCAATAAAATCTTTATCGTGGTTTACTTTAGAACCTTTTTTCAAACATTTGGTCATTGGTTTAGTAATTTTTGCAAAATCTTTTATAAATCGTCTATAGTAACCTAGTAATCCTAGAAAGCTTTTTATTTCAGTTTGGGTTTTTGGAATGGGAAATCTTTTTATAGCTGCGATTTTATCAGGGTTTGGTTTTACTCCTTGAGGGGTAATTACATGTCCTAAATACATAACTGTTTTTTGTAAAAATTCTGACTTGTCTAATTGTACCTTTAAATTACTTTTTCTAAGTCTTTCGAAAACTATTTTTAATTTTTCAAGGTGCTCTTGTAAAGATGTGCTATAAATTAAAATATCGTCTAAATATACTATACATGTTTCGTCTGTTAGTCCTCTTAAAACATTGTCTATTACTCTCTGAAAAGTTGAGGGTGCATTTTTCAAACCAAAAGGCATTCTTTTAAATTGAAAGTGACCTTGTGGGGTACTAAAGGCTGTTTCTTCAACATCTTGTGGGTCTACTTCTATTTGGTGGAAGCCACTTGCAAGATCTAGTGTCGAAAAATAATTTGCTCTTCCTAATTTGTCTAAAATTTCTGTTATGTTTGGTAATGGGTATTTATCATCTACGGTTCTCTCGTTTAATTTTCTGTAATCTATTACTAGACGCCATTTTCTTTTTCCTGTAGCATCTTGTTTTTTCGGGACGACCCAAATGGGACTCGAAAACGCTGAATTGCTATCTTCTATTATACCTTCTGCTAACATCTTATTTATTTGGGATTTAACTTCTTCTCATCAGTAACTTTAATTTTATGTTTAATACTATTAGTAAAACTTAAGGGTATGCCTTCACAATAAAATATGTCTCTATATTGGAAACAAAGATTTCTTAGTAATTCTTTTTCTTCTTTGTTGCAATGATTTATCCTTATATTTTTTAAATTCCTTTTTAACATATTATCATCATTAATAGACGTTTCTTCGTCAGTTTCCATCTTTCTTATAAAATTAGTATTTACTATATCTAATGGTTCTATATCTAAGGGTTCAATATTACTTAACGTTGTCTTATATTCGCTCATATTCGTAATAGTGGTTATAGCAAAATTATTTTTTACGTTAACTACTGCTTTAGGCATTTCGATTCCTTTACCGAAATTTTTATATTCTAGTATACCTAATCCTTCATTTAATTTTACCGGTATTTTGACTATTTGCTTAGTTCTAGGAGGAATAATTATTGTATGATTAAAAGTTGATTTGGGATATAATATTCTTTTTACTGGGTTCAAAAATTATGGGTATAGTTACATAAGGCGTTCTCATTTGTCTCGTGTTGACATTAATTGAAGCTTTTAATTTTTGTAATAAATCTATACCAATTAATCCATCAAAATTTTCGCTAAATTTAAAAACATAAAACTTATTGTATTGGTTTACTTTAAAAATGTTAAAAGCTGGAATATTAATTATTTCATTGTGCATGGAAATTCCGTGAGCTGTCTGTATATTAAAATGTTCATAAGAAATAAAAATTTTATAATATTTATGCGCTAACTGTGGAGAGATTAAACTTTTGGAAGACCCTGTATCTAATAAAAATCTGGCATTGAGTTCTGGTATAATAATATGTGGTAAATCTGCTATCGTTGTATTTAAGTATATTATGTCGGATTGTAATTTTCTTGGGTCATGCAAAAATTTACGTTTTCAACATTTTGAGTTGGATTGTGATATGATCTTTCATTTGTGTTGTCTTGAGTTTGATAAGGACTGGATTGAGTTTCATAATTGTTCTCGTAATGCGGTACTGGATAGGGTAATGAACTTTGAGTCGGGTATTCGTAATCAGTGGGAATATTATTATTTTCAAAGGGATTTTCGAATTGTATTTGATCGTTATTTATTTGTTGATTAAATAATTGCGTGGAAGTAAAATGTGGTTTAGATCTTAAGGCCGGCCGTTGTATGAAAGAGAGGTCCCCAAGTCGCAGTGCAACAGAGAGAAAAGATTCTTTCCCGAGAGATGCTGCCTCTATCGGAGAAATAACGCAATAGATATCTAAGCGAAGCCGCGGACTCCAGACTTTATAGTCAGCTGATAGTTTAGTATCAGTACAGAGAGGTATGCAGGTGCGGTCTCGCTAAGATGACTCGAAATCGTTTTATATATGAGGTGCGAACTTTTCGTTTTCTAGGAGGTTTAAGGACGGGGTCTCGCTGAAAATTTTACTCGGATAAATACTGTGCTCGTATCTCGTGGTAAAATCTAAACCAAAAGTATTGGAAAAATCTATTTCGCATATTGGTTCATCATAGTTTGTTACCTACTTCTCATGTCCCAATATTATAAAATTATACCAGGGAAGAACAATTATATCACTCAAATTTGTCTAATTGTCTAATTTAGAATGAAAATGTAATTAATGTTTAGAACATTTAATGAAAGCTTATAACCAAGGATGGTACTAAAGATGAGCAATTTGGTCCGTCGGTCTGCCTGACCGCGAATATAACTCCTCCGTCACTGTACCAGGTAGAATAGCGAATGAGGTGTCGAATGAAAGCCTATAATCCAAGGATGGTACTAAAGCTGATAAATTTGACCAAGGCTGTCTGTCCATCTGTCCGTCCGACCGCGAATGTAACTACTCCGTCATTATGCCAGGTAGAATGACAAATGAGGTGTCGAATGATTGGTTATAATCCAACGATGGTACTAAAGATAAGCAATTTGGTCCGTCGGTCTGCCTGACCGCGAATATAACGCCTCCGTCACTGTACCAGGTAGAATGACAAATAAGGTTTCGAATGAAAGCTTATAACCGAGGATGGTACTAAAGATGAAAAATTTGACCAAGGCTGTCGGTCCATTTGTCCGTCCGACCGCGAATGTAACTTCTCCGTCATTATGCCAGGGAAAATGACAAATGAGGTTTTAAATGAACGATTATAATCCAACAATGGTACTAAAGTTGAGCAATTTGGTCCGTCGGTCTGCCTGACCGCGAATATAACTCCTCCGTCACTGTACCAGGTAGAATGACCAATAAGGTGTCGAATGAAAGCTTATAACCAAGGATGGTACTAAAGATGAGAAATTTGACCAAGGCTGTCTGTCCATCTGTCCGTCCGACCGCAAATGTAACTTCTCTCCGTCATTATGCCAGGGAAAATGACAAATGAGGTTTCTAATGAACGATTATAATCTAACGATGGTACTAAAGATGAGCAATTTGGTCCGTCGGTCTGCCTGATCGCGAATAGAACTCCTCCGTTACTGTACCAGGTAAAATGACAAATGAGGTGTCGAATGAAAGCTTATAATCCAAGGCTGTCTGTCCGTCGGTCCGTCCGACCGCGAATATAACTCTTCCGTCACTATACCAGGTTGAATGACAAATGAGGTGTCGAATGAAAGCTTATAATCCAAGGATGGTACTAAAGGTGAGAAATTTGACCAAGGACTTCCGGTTTTACAAATGGGACCGGAAATACTGTTTTAAAGTCACCGGAATAGTAAAAGTGATATATTATTCGACGAGCCTTCGCAAGGCGAGAACATATATATACTTCCGGTTTCATGAGTGTCTTTCCGTCTGTCCTCCTACATACAACTCCTCCGTATTAATACAGATATAATGACAAATAATGAGGTTTCGAATAAAAGATTATAACACAAGGATGGTATTAAAGATGAGTAATTTAACATCGGACTTCAGTTTTAGAGTTGCAACCGCAAGTATCTGTTTTAAAGTGACTCAAAGTATGATATTAATGTAAATGAATATGATCCAAAATTAGTAAAATCGTATATGAATCGACGCAAAGTTACACGAAGAGTTAAAATATCGACTTCCAGTTCTACTTTCGATTACTTTGGATGAAAACCTAGGACTTACGAAGTCCAATTACTTGTTAACACATGCTCTTGTGAACATGAACGGAAAGAAATAACACGAGTAGCGTTCATCAGCAAATCATCAACGGCTGATAGCAAAACTCTACGAAACTATATATACGTTATAGTCTAAGATCCGAATATAGGTCGACCTGCACCCATCTGCTTTCCGGATGAGACATTTTTTTTATTAAATTTCATACATAGACAAAAACGACTTGCATGGCTTGCCTATCAAATTCGTGTCATAGCTATCCTTAAGGTGGGGTGAGCTTAGAGTTTGAAATAAATATTTCAAGCATATTTTTTTGAATTTTTTTTGAACTTATAATAGAATTCTTAAAATCCCATGGACTGATCGGGTCACAAATGAGGAGGTCCTTACAGAAGAATGGGGAAAAACCGAGAAGTATTAACCACCATCAAATCTCAAAAGTTGGAATACTTTGGACACATTATGCGAAATGAATCCAGATATGCCTTCCTACAAGCCATTCTGCAAGGAAAAATATTTGGAAAGCGAGGTCCAGGAAGAAGAAGAACATCCTGGTTAAAGAACCTCAGAACCTGGTTCAACTCAACATATGTGAAGCTTTCCTGCATTGCTGCAGATAAAATAAAGATTGCCATGCCATGGTGATCGCCAACATTCGTCACGGACAGGCACAGCAAGAAGAAGAGGATAGAATTATTTTATTTTTAAATTAAATAAGCATATTCACTATAATCGTTGATTGATATATTGGACGGCCTCTAATATCTCAATCAACGCTATAATTCAATGAATTAAAAAAAAATAAGGAAAAATATTAAAAAATAAGCCAACGCTCAGTGAATCATGTGAAACGAAAAGATCAAAAATATTTTATTAGCTTTATGAGTATTATGAGTTTATCGAGCATAACTCTGTCGAGTTTTTTCAGTTATAACGATTTTTGACTTTTTGGTATTACTCAGAAGTCAAAACAACCAAATTTTTGCTCACGAATGGGTGAAAATCAACATATTTATTATAATAAAAAATAAGCATAAACAAAAAAAATTGTATGTGCAATTTGTTAGCACGTTAAAAATTCGGTTAAAATTCACATTCTTATTCCAGTCAAAACACAATAATTAACAAGTCGCTGATGTGGCATTTCGATCATCGACCGAGAAACACATTAAATTTTTATTACTGGTGTTGATAACGTGAACGGTATCAAATATCACATCGTGGGCAGTTGTATTGATTTTAAATAATAAAAAATGTGGCAGAGTCTCGAAGAGTTATAACGCCATTGATGATGATGATGAGCAAATACTTTTGAAATTACAAAAATGAATAGGTTTTTTTGTATTACAATCAAGATTATCGTTTTCAGGACAAGCAATTATCATCACAAATAGGATGTTTTGAACAGGGTTATTTAAAGCAGAGTGCTGCATGCACGATTTTTGAAAGAACTCACAATTGGAATTCGATATTTGGTAATCGAAATTACAATTCATGCTTAAATTTAATTGCTAATCACTATTTTCGTACCAAAAACCGGTTTAATGGCGATTGCTATAATAGCCCTATCTATACCTATAACCCATCTGCACACTAATGGAACGCAGATTCAGATAGAGCGCGTTAAACGTCTTGCTACCTGGGAACTATTATAAATAATGAGCAGTAGAGCAAAAAAGTTGAAAATGGTGGAGGTATTTAGCATCAACGGTTCTCCTTTAAAATCAATATGACGGCTAACCCTTCAGCGGAATTCAGTCGCAATTTTAAATTTACACCACTATTGACCTCCCCTAAAGGTTAGAATTATAAAATTTGGGGCAGCTCGGAAACAAGATTCAATTCAATAATTATGCTCCCCCACCCCTTTTTAATATATTCCCGCTAACTCGGAAAATATCAACCGCACGAAAAAAATTGTCAAAAAGAAATAATTGTAGGAAATCATATTTGAAACAATTTTAAATATTCGTAAAAAAAATGAAAGAGATCAAAATTCAAAATTATGTAAAAGTTAATTCTATCTACTAAGTTCTATTTTTGTATTATAGGTACCTACATTTTTGTCGTAAAACTCATAATTAACGAGACAATTCAATAGTTATGCTCTAACTCTAACCTCTAACTGTCACTATTTCCCCCCATAACTTGGAAAATATCGACATCATAAAATAGTTATTTTCCTAACTAGTGCGGAAAGTGATAACTTCACGCACGAGACTGTCGTTGACCCGAACGACGCGATAGCGGAGTTCGGGCAGGCATTCGAGTGCGAGGAACACACTTTCCGCACGAGTTAGGAATAATATTTATTCTAGGGCCTACGTTTGGAAAAAGCCACAAAAAAAATAGAGTTATATCAATTTTTATTTAGAAGTGAAAATACACAAATCAATTATTTGACAAGGTTGTCAAAAACAAACTTTCAATATTAGTTTATTGCATGTATTATAATATATTATAATGCAATATTACAAGGTATTTTACTTTCCCGCAAGTCGTGCGTGAAAGTGCAACTTTCGGAAACGAAATGCGTGCGTGAATCTTGAGTACCATGGTTGGATTATAACCGTTCACTGTACACTCGTCACCTCATCTGTCATTCTGCCTGGCATAATGACGGAGTAGTTACATTCGCGGTCGGACGGACCGATGGACAGACAGCCTTGGTCTAATTTCTCATCTTTAGTACCATCCTTGGATTATAAGCTTTCATTTGACACCTCATTTGTCATTCTACCTGGTACAGTGACGGAGGAGTTATATTCGCGGAAAGGCACACCGACGGATCAAATTTTTCATCTTTAGTACCATCGTTGGATTATAACCATTCATTCGACACGTCATTAGTCATTCTACCTGGCATATTGACGGAGTAGTTACATTCGCGGTCGGACGGACCGATGGACAGACAGCCTTGGTCTAATTTCTCATCTTTAGTACCATCCTTGGATTATAAGCTTTCATTCGACACCTCATTTGTCATTCTACCTGGTACAGTGACGGGGGAGTTATATCCGCGGTCAAGCAGACCGACGGACCAAATTGCTCATCTTTAGTACCATTGTTGAATTATAATCGTTAATTCGACACCCCATTTGTCACTAATCCTGGCATAATGACGGAGTCGTTACATTCGCGGTCGGACGTACAGATGAACAGACAGCCTTGGTCAAATTTCTCATCTTTAGTACCATCCTTGGTTATAAGCTTTCACTGGACACCTTATTGGTCATTCTACCTGGTACAGTGACGGAGGAGTTATATTTGCGGTCAGGCAGACAGACGGACCAAATTCGTTGGAATATAACCGTTCATTCGACATCCCTTTTGTCAATCTATCTGGCATAATGACGGAGTAGTTACATTCGCGGTCGGGCGGACCGATGGACAGACAGCCTTGGTCTAATTTCTCATCTTTAGTACCATCTTTGGATTATAAGCTTTCATTCGACACCTCATTTGTCATTCTACCTGGTACAGTGACGGGGGAGTTATATTCGCGGTCAAGCAGACAGACGGATCAAATTGCTCATCTTTAGTACCATCGTTGGGTTATAACCGTTCATTCGACACCCCATTTGTCAATCTACCTGGCATATTGACGGAGTAGTTACATTCGCGGTCGGACGGACCGATGGACAGACAGCCTTGGTCAAATTTCTCAACCTTAGTACCATCCTTGGTTATAAGCTTTCATTCGACACCTTATTTGTCATTCTACCTGGTACAGTGAAGGAAGACTTATATTCGCGGTCAGGCAGACCGACGGACCAAATTGCTCATCTTTAGTACCATCGTTGGAATATAACCGTTCATTCGACACCCCATTTGTCAATCTACCTGGCATAATGACGGAGTAGTTACATTCGCGGTCGGACGGACCGACGGACAGACAGCCTTGGTCTAATTTCTCATCTTTAGTACCATCCTTGGATTATAAGCTTTCATTCGACACCTCATTTGTCATTCTACCTGGTACAGTGATGGAGGAGTTATATTCGTGGTCAAGCAGACCGACGGACCAAATTGCTCATCTGTAGTACCATTGTTGGATTATAACCGTTCATTCGACCCCTAATGTGTCATTCTACCTGGCATAATGACGGAGTAGTTATATGCGCGGTCGGACGTACCGACGGACAGACAGTCTAAATTTCTCATCTTTAGTACCATCCTTGGATTATAAGCATTCATTTGACAACTTTATTCGGCAAAAATATTTCTTGGGGATTTTTTGCGGGGATATTTTGTCAAAAAAAATTGTGGGGATTATCTGTCCGGGATTTTTTGTGGGGATTGTTTGTCCGGGGATTATTTGTGGGGATTATTTGTGAAGACTATTTGTGGGGATTTTTTTTCCTTGGATTTTTGTCCGGGGATAATTTGTGGGGATTTTTTGTCCGGGATTATTTGTCCGGGGATTATTTGTCCGGACCCCTAATAAACTCATATTTGTCAAGTACCGAAATTTCCTAAGGAAAGTTTCAAACGGGCCATTACGCTCCTGAATTTTTGATGTTTATTTAATTTTTTTCGTAGCGCCATCTTATACATAATTGCTACATTAACATAGCTTAGATTCTTACAGATTCCTATACTTTTTGTGTATTATATGTACAAGATTTACGTTTCACATGCCAATTTCTATTAATTCCAGAAATTTATTTTAAAAGTACACCACGCAAAAAGTACTTTATTAGTTCACATTTTTTTAACGTTACATCCTTCCGTTACATATAGGCTAGTGCTAAACGGACTTTTATCATGAAATTCATTTAAATACTTGAGTAATTTAGATATAAACGCTCTTATATTTATTGATAAAAAAGCAAAACTTTCACATTTTTTTATAAACAATACACAACAGGTAGGGTAGCAAAAATATGGCTGTAATTAGCGAGATATATTGTTAGTAGGTTAAGCATTTTTCGGTATACATATATGCTCTAGATTATGAGTGGTGTACTTTATAAAGGTGATGTGATCGCCTATACTTGTAACATTACCAATGGCCGGCCTTAAAGAAGTATTTCGTGAATTTGTATCCATCGGTTCTGGCTGGTATTGATTTTGATTTTGGGGTTGATTATTAACATTTCTTTGTTGAAAATTAGGATTATTATTATGGAAGTATCTTGGTCGAAAATTAGAATTATTATTGTCGAAATTTCTTGGGTAGAAGTTAGAATTATAATTATTATTGAAATTTCGGAAATGATTTTGGTGTGGTTGAAAAGTATTGTTAGGATTAAAATTATTATTTTGGTATTGCGGTCTGATATTTTGATATTGGTAAGGTGGAAATCTCATATTAGGGCGATTTTGTTGAAAATTATTTCTAGGAATAAAAGTTTGATTAGAATTATTGTTTCTCGTAGGAGTATGTCTCGATGAGGGTCTAAAAGAATTTTGTGAGTTTAAATTATTTCCGCGTTGTAACGAATATAGAAAATTCTCTTCTTCGATAACGAAGCACATAGCTTTCTCTAAACTGTCTGGGTTTCTCAATCTAATATTTGTTTGTAACGATAAGGGTAAGCCTCTAATGTAAGTTTTTAAACATAAGTCATCGTAACTTTGTATTCTAATTAATTTTTCTGGTGCTTTAATATTAAGGGTATTTAATTTTTGTGCTACTAAACTACGTGTTTCTTGGCATCGCATGCCAAAATTATAAGGAGTTTCATTTTTGAAAGGCCTCAACGTTATCAGGTCTTGGATAAGGCAATCGAGATCTCTCTGATCTCCAAAACTAAGATTAAGGGCATCCTTTACAAGTTGCCATGTATTTAATTTTGTCCTAGAGCCTATTAACATTTGAGCTCTTCCATTTAATTTACCTAATATAACTCGAAGTAAAAATGTATTCAAAGTGCCATCTGTTTGGCTAGCAAAATTAGTTATTAAATTTTCACAATTTTCTATAAATATGGTTAAAGTATGTGGATTACCATCCGTATGCTGGGATAGAATCTAAGTATAGTTTTAACAATTGGTAGTTTGTTTGAGCCATTTCGTTATCTTTATTACTATTTGGTTCTAAAATTGAATTTAATTCTGCTACAAGGCTACTTAAATCTAAATTACTATCAGTTTCACTCATTAAATATTTATTCTTTTTGTTCAGATACTATATCAAATTGTAATAAAATATAAAATATGTTTCAACTTCAAAATAATCAAATATTTTCAAAAATATAATAATATAATATAGTAATAATAATATTTTTCTTATTTAAAATAAAAATCTTTGTAAAATCATAAAATCTTAAAAAAAATCATTTACTGTCGTTAGCTCTCTGACTATAAGTATTCTCAAATATGTATAGGAAAATATAAAATGGAATAATAAAATGGAAAAAATAGGAAACACTTACATTAAAATGTAGAATTTCAACATTTCTGCCTATAGGATTCGACGATTTTGTTCTTCTCCCAGGTCTCGTTGAACTACTGCTTAAAATCTACTGCCTCTAGGGTTCGACGATTCTTGTTCTCTCCCCAAGTCTTGGTGATACCTTGTCTAAAGCTGATCTTGGACACTTTCACAAAAAGTTCGGTTTTCCGGTAAATCGTTAAAACGAAAAACTACTCGCGAAATCGTTCGATTTTTGTAACGTAATTTTGCGACGTAATTCCCGAAAAATCCTACTGACTGCGCCAGTGAAGTTTCTAAGTCCAAGAAAAACGTTTTTAAAAAAGAACTTTATTGACAAGGGACTACTTACTACAGTTAAATGCAAAATAAGAGTGACGCTATACAATGCAAAAGTTTATTTATAAGCTCGGTGACGCGGAGGTGTGGTCGAGGTGAAGCTTGCTGACGCTGTCCTTTTATTATTGGTGATTTAGCAGTTCTGGTTTCTTAACTTGCGTTTTAAAGCATGCTACGTAGAAATAGCCTCACTTGCACTCTTACCTTTTCTACCTACTCGTTCGATTTTAAATGAGAAATCATTAAAAACATCACTCAAGCACTAGGTGTTTATAGCTTTTTTTAACAATAAAATAATACATTTTTAGCAATACAAATAATTAAAACCGATATAATTTGACTTGAACTTTCAAATGCAGTAAGCAGAATTGCTATTTTATTTTTTAATCAAAAGTTATTCGGGTTCAAAAATTGCAATTTTTCGAATTTTTGAAAGTTCAACCGCGTTTATCTCGAAAACTATGCATCCTACGAAAAAATTTGTAGGAACATTTTTTGGTTAGAATGGCCCAAAAAATACAAAAAACTGTTTTGTTTTGCCACAAATCGCTGTTATGTGATTCCTCAACTTCTTGGTTTATAACAATCTTCTCGACATCCGGATCAACTGTTACCCAAAAAATTAATGTTCTACAGGTCAAAATACATAAAAAAAACTTGGGTAAGTCCATCTGAATACAGGAGGCCGTTGTACCCCCCCTGGCGACAGGACTAGTAGTTTCGGCAAAATCGTAAAAAATCTGTAAAATTTTGTTTTCTTCAACGGCCTCTGTATCTTGAAAATGGATGGTGTTACAAAAAATTTTTACTTAGCAAAACCCAATTATTTTTCAGTTTTTTACCTATCCTAGTGACGGTGTTACCTTTTTTTTAAAATATGTATAAAATTGTATCAAAAAACGAAAAAAAAAACCGAAAAAATGCGGTTTTTTATTTTTAAAGGTACGTTTCACCAATTTTAAAAATCTGAAAAAATTCAGGGTGAAAGATTGTACAAAAATACACATTATAATTGATTTTCGTAAAAACGAGTGTCTTAGTTTTTTTTCAGAGTTTTTTAAAAGTTTAAAATTGTTCTAAAAATTTGAATTTCCCGCCAAAAAATTTAAAAAAAAAGTTTTCATATAGATCTTTTTGAAACTTACAACTTTTTTAAATAAAGTTTTTGGCTAGCTCTTGATGCAACTGAGATAAAAAATAAAAACATAAAAAGCCTAATTAGGCTCTAGGGGGGTCACGTGACCAGCTAGGGGGCTAAAAATTTCAGAAAGTGAGTTCCTCTATATGTGCTAAAAAGTGGCCTAGATGGAATTTAAATTGAGTTGGGGGCACTTTTCACCATCTTACCCGGCTAGGCTCTTTAAAAAAAAAGATTTATTCATAATGAAAAACTGGAACGAATATGCAAACGGAATGGAACCAGATAGATTAGCGAACATCTGTAAAAACAACAAGCCGTATAGCAGAAGACCCGTTGGAAGGCCGCCGAAAAGGTTTAAAGGCAATGTACAGTCAACAACAACTGAAACAGAATAAGAGGCAGATAAACAGGAGTAATCCTAGTCGCACGAAGAAAAAGAAGAAGAAGAAGAAGAAGAAAAAGAAAAAGAATAAGAATAAGAAAAATAAGAAGAAGAAGATTTATTGCATTGTTAGCAAGTTCTGCGCTATTCTGAAAATTTTAGGTTCCTAGGTAGCCTAGGTTTAAAATGGATTACAAAATTTGCTGAGACAGTGGCAAAGATGAAGCCAAGTATATAAAAACGTTTTAAAATAAAGCACAACAGAGTGGTGAAATACTCGACAAAGGAATCTATAATTTCATTCACGACCTGCCGTTCACCGTGATAATAATCTTTAGCGAACTAATTCCTTTTATGCCCACAAAAGTCAATACAAATACACTCACCGGCACAAAATTCCGCCACCCAAAATGTTTGATTAAGTTTGACAATGTATAATTTTATTATTTGTACTCCGATTTTCAAGATTCTGGCATTAGTTTGTAGGTGCATGTTTTCGTGTCGTTTGTTATTATTCCAGTAACAACAAATTTTTGCTTAGATGGCATTATACGGGGGTGAAATAAAGCGTTATATGTTCTCCTAATTTTAAAAAATTCTGTGGAAAAATTGGAAGGCTGATTTTGTTACATACCCCCTTTGTATTATCCTGGAGGTATCCCTAAGATTTTGTTTTTTGATTTATCCTAATATCTCTTTTCTTTTAAAAGCTGTATAAAAACACTGCTTTGAAGGTTTACTTAATTAAAAATATCAAGCGCACTACAATTAACAACACAAAACAAAATTAACAACAAAACAAAACAATTCAATAACGGGTATGCCCACATCTCGCAGCAGCGACTGCTCGCAATCTGTTTGGCACCGAATAAAGATGTGTTATCCTTGCCTGGGGAATGGCCCGATATTCCTCTACCAAGGCCATAACTGTACCAAATTTTCTGGAGGTCTAGGAATCGGCGAAAAGATATTTTTAATTCATCCCATAAATGCTCAATCGGATTGAAATCTGGGCTGCATGCAGGCCATTCTAATCTTATCAAACCAACCACTATTGAAGATATTTATGTTAATGAGTCAATCAGTGTTTTTATTTACAAAAAATTGTACAGCTCTTACTAGAAAAAAGGTAATTTAAAAAAACAAAATTTTAGTAATGCCTTCGGGATAATCTAAAAGTACTATGAAATAAAATCACCTCTTCAATTTTTCCACAGAATTTGTTAAAGTTATTAGAAAATACAACGCTTCCATTCACCCCCGTATAATGCAATGTAAGCAATTTTTTGTTACCGGAATAATATCAAACGATATCAATACATGTATGATGCAAGAATCTTGAAAATCGGAGTACAAATAATAAAGTTATAAATTGTTAAACGTAATCCAAAAATTTTTAGTGGAGGAATTTTGTACCGGTGAGTGTATAATTTTTAATTTTGTGTCGATTTTTTTGCTCGCAAGTGTAGTTTAAATGTTACCAAAAATGTCTTATTACATACAATATTTTGTATAATATAATATTTTTTATATTACTCTTTTATTTTTCAGCTTGATGGACGACTTTATCCTTCAAAATTCGCCTATTCTCCTGGAGGGGTTGGTAGAAATATGTGTGAAGCTATGGTCAAACTAGGCAATTCGCCCAATTTTTTAACCATGATTGGAAACGACTTCCAGGGAGTTCAAATAAAAGCATCTATTCCAAATTCCAGTAAACACTGCATTAAAATAAATCAAACGAAGAATAGTGCTCAATGTATCATAGTGTTTGACAATAAAGGAAGCTGTAAAATGTTAATGGGGGATATGAGTATACACAAAGAAATTTCGCCACAAGTGGTAAGTATTAACACAAGTTCGCCACAGTATTTCGCCACAAGTGCACTAAGTGCACTTTTTTGAGAGTTTGACATGTTCATCAATTTGTACTCAATACGGTACTGCCCAGCCGTGGAAAACACACCAAGTGCTTAAAGCCTTCTAATTACTGAGATTATTTCAAATCCACAAAGAAAAAGGATTTCCTGTAGCCTGTATACCATGTTATAACAATAAAACAAGCGGTTCGTATTTATATATACGACTTTATTTATTTATACAAGTTTACTTACAAATTCTGGCTTATAACTAACTCCCATAATACCGCACTTCACTTAAATATATACTAACGTCATTCTCGAGAATTCCAGACTTCGCCACCTCTAGAGATTGTGCCAACTTCCATCTACCGCACGTATCTCCCCACCACTTGCACCCATATCGTGCTCTCGCCAGAACATTCTCGGTTTACGTCGAGAAGGAACCGTTTGGAACTGTTATTTGCGGTCGGTGATTAATTCTTTTGTTACAATATATTATAAAAAAACAAGTAAAATCCTTTATAAATGACATGGTTGATGGTTAGCATGTCGGCATCTTGTCAGTACTGATGATGATCAGTTATCAGATTGAAAACTAGTTCTGCTTGTGATGTAGCCCTTTTTAGGGAATTTTAATAAATATAATATAACTTTTATAAAGGATTTTACTTGTTTTTTTGAGATTATTTCATTCGTAGATAGTCCAGAAAGCCACTGCGCATCCGCTAGGAAAAATATTCTAATTCGGATTTTTTGCACAGTCTTACTCAAAAAGGACCCCTTTTAACAAATTTGTATGTTGCCAGGACCAAAAGTTGGTCAAAAATTTTTTAAACGTTTTTTTTTGTTTTCTCCTAAAAATATTTTTTTGGCATGGAACAAAATTTTTTTAGGTTTTTTGGATGATTCGAAACAGAAAAGGTCTTTAATGACTTTAATAATTTAATTTTTTGTCAATTTGTCAAATAATTTAATTTAATAAAATTTTTTTGGACACCCTGTATAAGTAATTATGTAAATGTTTATATTACTGAATAGAGAATTGAAAAACCTTTTAAATGAGCTGTCACATGACACCTATTCTCATTTAAAAAAATCATCGATTACGTCATCACACCCGGATGGATGACGTCACTAGTATACCATATATGCTACAATATCATAATTTAAAAATAAAAATCGACCTGTTTCGGAATTTTTTCCCTAAGTCGCCGGTTTACGAAATAACTAATTTATTTCTTTCATTTGCACCATACTGTATACACATGCAACGGTGAAAAATAGTGTCGCGCACGCCTGATTAGCAATTAAAAAACAAAGGAGTTTCGAATATTTTATTGCAAAAAACTCTTCGGCAGTTCATCAATCGATGTTTAAAAAATATCTACTTACCTTGGCAACATTCAAATTTTCAGTTTTTCACATAGTTTTTGGCAAAATGGCCGATTTGGCAATTTTTCAATTTTTATTCGCTTATATGTCAAAAACTATCAACTTTAGAGAAAAGTCACTAAAGACCTTTTCACGGTCTATTGTTGCCCTCGTGACACTATGACATAATTTCACTCCCTTTTGGGTCGTGAAATTAAAACTGTCAAAGTGTCACTCGGGATACAATGGTCAAGTTTGTTATGTACATTTATAAACAAGCAGTAAAATATTTGTAATAATTTATTAATTTTCTTTTATCACCTTGGTAACACTGTTTTGATACACAATCCAATATTTCTGACTTTACTGATGTTTTAATTTAATAATGGTTGTCAATGTATTAGGTAAGCTTTGTTTAATTTGCGTATTTGGTATTTAAGAATATTTGGAATCCTCTGATTTAACAAACAAATCGATAATTTTAGAGCTTTCGTGTAATTACTACTGATAATTCATACAATTTTAAGTTCGAAAAAAATGTTATAAATCACAACAGAACATAATTTAAATCATGTATCGGAGATAAAAGAGTCGAAGACGTCATCCGGTTATATGTTTACATTCTGCACCAACAATGTAAACAAAATTGTATATGATTTTAAATTAGACATTATAAACGTCAGTAGAAAATACAGTTATGTGACGTCACAAATGTTTTTGATCGTTTGAACTATTCATAGAAAACTTGTACGTTTACAAAATGGTTTTATTTTCCATAGTAAACCTTCTTTCCTTTCCTTCAAAAACTGTGTCAAACTCCAATCTCAACAAACTGGTATATATCATTACAATGACATTAAATATTAGAATATAAATATTTTTCCCTTATTTCGCGACGATGAACTGGCCAAATACCCAAGTAGGTGGAGGCCAATAAACTAAAGAAGGAGAAGAAGAATATACCTAAATATAACCATAATCATAACTATATAGGGTGAGGCAGATAACTGGCCTATTAGAAATATCTCGAGAACTAAACGCAACAGAGTCATGAAAATCGGAATAAAGGGGTTTTGAAGGATGATCTATGAAATGAAAATATTTTAATCTCTTTGCAATTTCCGGTTATACGGGAAGTTGGTTGTAACTTCGTTTTTTTTAATGGGTATATTTTTACATTTTTGTATTATCCTCAATATCTCCTTTCTTTCCTCAATATCTCCTTTCTTAAAATATGAGGTTTTGTAATATTATACAGGGTATTTTAAGAGATATTTACTTTTTTTTTATTAATTTCGTAGCAACATTCACACCCTGTAGAATTGTAATAGTTTGACATTAAAAACTCTGATTACGTTCAAGTGATTTTTAATATAGTCTGTTATTGTTAAGAATCATTAGTATAGCAAATTTTGAAATTTTAGTATACAGGGTTGGTCAAAACTCGGAATGAATATTTTCTGAGTTTTCTTAAATGGAACGCCCTGTATTTTAGTATTGTGATGAAATGATATTTCATGGTACTTTTTATTTTATAAGTATTCCCACATATATGCTTTAATTTGTGAGTTATTGGTGATTCAAGCTAAACATTAATTGCAACAAAAAGTACGTAAAATTTTATTAGGTTGGCCGTGAAAATATTCAATCACAAATCATTTTTCAGAAATAAATACATATTAATCCAGACTGATCCTTAAAATTACCAATAATGGTTTAGCTATCAAAATACCTACGTAGTTAAGATTGTTGGTGCTCTTAACAATTAAGCACAAATTAAAGCAGTTGGGTATAGGGAATGCTTAAGAAATAAAAAAGTACCATAAAATATCATTTCATTACAATACTAGAATACAGGGTGTTCCATTTAAGAAAACTCAGAAAATACTGATTCCGAGTTTCGACCAACCCTGTATACTAAAATTAAAAATTTAGCTATACTAATGATTTTTAACAATAGTACTAACTACTTTTTAACTATATTAAAAATCATTTGAACGTAAGTAGAGTTTTAGATGTCAAACTACTACAATTATAGAGGGTGTGAATGTTGCTACGAAATTAATAAAAAAAACGTAATTATCTTTTAAAATACCCTGTATAACATTACAAAACCTCATATTTTAAGAAAGAAGACATCGAAGAGAATCCGAAAATGTAAAAATATACAAGGTGTCCCATTAAAAAAAACGAAGTTATAAGCAACTTCCGGTATAACCGGAAGTAGCAAATAGATGAAAATATTTTCATTAAACAGATGACTCCTCAAAACCCCTTAATTCAAATTTTCATGATTTTGTTGCCTTTAGTTCTCGAGATGTTTCTAATAGGCTCTTTATTTACCTCACCCTGTATAATAAAACTATGTGACGTCACGGGTCGTTTGAACTATTTTATACCGCAGAAGACTTTAAATTTGTATTTCTAAGTTATTACGAGTTTTTGAAGCGTGAAATTTTTGGAAATCTCATTTTTAAATAAAAGTGAAGATTATTATGTAATAAAAAAAATGTGCAAATTCCGCAAATTCCCTATTTATGGTACAAGTCACTATGCGCATTATTGTGAATATCGGTTTCAAGGCCTTCTTCTTTACGTGCCATCTCAGCGACGGAGGTTGGCAATCATCATTTGCTATTTTGATCTTAGATGCTGCTGCTCTGAATAGTTCGATTGATATGCATCCGTACCATACCTTCAAGTTACGCAACCATGAGATTCTTCTCCTTCCTACACTTCTCTTGCTCTGGATTTTCCCTTGTATAGTTAATTGAAGTGATGATAAAAAAGATTCTAACAGCGCAACCCGTGGGAATGAGAAAACGGGGTAGACCAAAGCTAAGGTGGATGGACGGGGTAACACAAGATGCCGAGAAGATCGGAGTCGGCAACTGGAAAATGCAAGCAAGGGACAGAACCGAATGGAGTAGAAAGCTTGAGAAGGTCGAGGCCCTCTAAGGGCTGTAGCACCAAGATGATGATGATGATAAATTAATTGAAGTATGTTGTAGCTCTCATTACGCATAACATGTCCCAGGTATTGCAGCTTTCGTGTCTGGATGGCTTCCAATATTTCCATTCTTTTGTTGACTGTTCTCATGACTTCGTTTGTTTGTTACATGCTCGGTCCATGATATCTTCAGGATTCTTCTATGCACCCACAGATCAAATGCTTCCAACTTTCCAAGATAAAACTCATTAAAAAACTTATTATTGTATTTAGTGATTTTTTTTTAGAATCTGGAGCGCCGAATCGGTACTTGGTAATCTTTCAAACGATACATGAGTAAACATAAACGTAGATTGAGCTCTAGAGTTATCAATATCTGATAGCAATAGTACAGAAGAGCAGCTGAACATCAGACTTAAAGAAATTACCAACAAAGAAGACAGAGCACAAGATATAGAACAAAACTGGGAGGAAATCAGACACGCCCTTGCAACGGCAACCGAAATGATCACAGAACAACGACCACGGAAGCAAAGATGGATGACAGAGGAAATGTTGGATTTAATAGATGAAAGAAGAAAATGCAAACAGCACAAAGCAATGTACAAAGCAATAAATAGAACCATTAAACAAAAAATAAAAATTGGAGAAGAAAAATGGATAACAGAGCAATGTGAAGAGATCGAAAACTTATATAAAAAACATGATGACTTCCATCTTCGTAAGAAACTCAAGGAATTCACAGGCACGACATAATAAGCTCTACGTCAACTAAAAAATAACAAATCTGTAGGAAAAGATGAAATACCAGCTGAGCTATTAAAGTTAATCAACGAGGAAAACTTAGACCTTCTTCTTGGACTATTTAATAATGTTTACAATACAGGGGCGATCCCTAAAACATGGCTTGAATCTGTCTTCATACCGCTGTCTAAAAAGAAGAACGCCAAATTATGCCAGGACTTCCGCCTTATAAGTCTATTAAATAACATTCTGAAGCTTTTCTTGCGAATCATACAGAACAGAATATATAAAAGATGTGACGAGGTCACCGGTCAAGAACAATTTGGCTTCAGGAAAGGTATGGGGACACGAGAAGCAATATTCTGTCTTCAAACTCTGGCACAAAGATGCAAAGATCAGCAAGCAGACCTTTTTGTCAGTTTTATAGATTTTGAGAAAGCGTTCGATAGGGTGAAGCACAAGACCTTGATAGAAAGATTGAACGACATCGGTGTCAACAAAAGAGATTCTAAAATTATAGAGTCTATTTATTGGAATCAGACAGCAATCATAAAGACCAATTGTAACACGTCAAACCCAATTGAAATACAACGAGGTGTTAGACAGTGTTGTGTGCTATCACCCAAACTGTTTAACGTCTACTCTGAGGTAATATTTGCGAACGCTTTATCCCACTCTTTAGAATGAATCAGGATAAACGGTCAGAAAGTAAATAACATCCGCTTTGCAGATGACACGGTATTAATGACTGATTCGGACCATAGTCTGCAGACACTGTTGGATAGGGTTACTGAGAGTTGTGAAAAATGGGGATGAAGATCAATACTGCGAAAACCAAAGTTATGAAAATATCAAGGAAAAAAATTTACCTCTTTCAATATATGTGAAACACCAACAGCTGGAATACGTAAGCCAATACAAATATCTTGGTTGCTGGTTCAACAATCAACTTGATTATAAACAAGAAGTAAGAGCGAGAATAGAGGTAGCCCGACAGGGGTTTATCAAAATAAAAAGCTTATTTTGTAACAGTAGCATTAATATCAGCCTAAGATATCGTTTTCTGCATTGCTATGTGTGGTCAATACTTTTGTATGGAACGGAGGCCTGGACACTCAACACAACACTGATGAACAAGTTAGAAGCCTTTGAACTCTGGCTTTATAGAAGAATCTTGAAAATACCTTGGACAACCCACACCACCAACGAAGATGTTCTGAGGAGAATAGGTACAGATAGGGAACTGCTAAAAGTCATTAAAGTCAGAAAAGTTAGCTACCTGTGACACATAATGAGTAACGAAAAGTAGCGCCTCGAGCAACTGATCATCCAGGGTAAGAGTGAAGGAAAACGGGGTCCCGGTAGGCGCCAGATTTCATGGCTTAGAAATATCAGAGACTGGACCGGCCTTGATTCAACATATTTGTTTAGAGCCGCATTGGACAGAGACAGATTTGCCAGTGTAGTCGCTAATCTCCACTAAAGGAGAAAGCACCACAAGAAGAAGAAGATAGCGAGAGTGAAGAAGACGAGTAAAATTTTTGACAGTTGTCCGTATAGCCCGAATACACGACAACGATTTAACGTAGCGATATGAGTGTGCAGTTTGCTGGTATCGATTTATCGAACGTGTGGACGCAAATCGACGCAGATTTTTGAAAAATACTTCGATTATAGTTTTCATTTCTCTGATATTAAAAGGATATTTGATCACCCTGTATATTACTTCCTTAAAGTGTTTTTATTTTTCTTTTATCTATCTACTGTCATCATCATCCAACCAATTTACGTCCACTGCTGGACATAGGTCTCCCCAATTGTTTCCACACTTCACGATTTTGTACTGACAGTTTTTACTAATCCACCTGATATCATCTATCCACCGTGTAGAGGCCTTCCTCTATTGGCGACGTGTCCTGCCCAGTTCCATTTGAGGTCTATTTACTATATTTTATTTAATAAATTTTATCTGGCTTGTGAATTTTCAGTAGTCTGGACTTTTTTTTAATTAAAATAATTTAGATTTCCAAGTTTCCTTTGTATGATTTGTTTTGTCAATAATGTAATCTAGATTGTATTTTGATACTGTCTATTTTTATAAATTGATTACACTGATACGAATTCAAGTAACCCACCAATATCTACAGATTACATTCTGGAAATCAATGGAATTCAAACTATTTTGTTTGTACAAAAATTTGCCTAGAACTTACTTAGATACAATGTAATAACCGAGAAAAAATAATCAAATACTCATAATTTAATGATTTGGGTTTTTAAATTTAGTAGTTGATAATAAATGCTCAAAAATACGGACTGATTATTTTGATAAGTATATTCTTAATATAATAAGAATAAGAAAATCTACGGTTTCGTTTTGATTAAAATCTGTCTTCCTCCATCCCCCGATAGTACTATTTCTAGGTCTACCTGTTGTCAAGGAGGCTCTAAGGAAGACAGATTTTTACCATTCCGACCGTAGATTGTCGATATAAATTAAAATAATTTATATCGCAGTATGGATAGAACGCCCTCCAACGGGGAATAAGCTAAATGAATTTCGACTCAATTCAAGCTTTCTGCTTAACCCAGGTATAACATACCAAAAGGCACCGCCAGGAAAACATTCCACTTTGCGGTTCAGAGAGCCCATATGAAACGAGTCTTTGTACTCTATGCAGAGTATGGCATTAACAAAACTTAGAGCCTCCTTGACAACAGGTAGACCTAGAAATAGTACTATCGGGGGACGGAGGAAGACAGATTTTAATCAAAACGAAACCGTAGATTTTCTTATTTTGTTAATGCCATACTCTGCATAGAGTACAAAGACTCGTTTCATATGGGCTCTCTGAACCGCAAAGTGGAATGTTTTCCTGGCGGTGCCTTTTGGTATGTTATACCTGAGTTAAGCAGAAAGCTTGAATTGACTCGAAATTCATTTCGCTTATTCCCCGTTAGAGGGTGTTCTATCCATACTGCGACATAAATTATTTTAATTTATATCGACAATCTACGGTCGGAATGGTAAAAATCTGTCTTCCTTAGAGCCTCCTTGACAACACGTAGACCTAGAAATAGTACTATCGGGGGATGGAGGAAGACAGATTTTAATCAAAACGAAACCGTAGATTTTCCTATTTTGTTAATGCCATACTCTGCATAGAGTACAAAGACTCGTTTCATATGGACTCTCTGAACCGCAAAGTGGAATGTTTTCCTGACGGTGCCTTTTGGTATGTTATACCTGTGTTAAGCAGAAAGCTTGAATTGAGTCGAAATTCATTTCGCTTATTCCCCGTTAGAGGGTGTTCTATCCATACTGCGACATAAATTATTTTAATTTATATCGACAATCTACGGTCGGAATGGTAAAAATCTGTCTTCCTTAGAGCCTCCTTGACAACACGTAGACCTAGAAATAGTACTATCGGGGGATGGAGGAAGACAGATTTTAATCAAAACGAAACCGTAGATTTTCCTATTTTGTTAATGCCATACTCTGCATAGAGTACAAAGACTCGTTTCATATGGGCTCTCTGAACCGCAAAGTGGAATGTTTTCCTGGCGGTGCCTTTTGGTATGTTATACCTGAGTTAAGCAGAAAGCTTGAATTGACTCGAAATTCATTTCGCTTATTCTTAATATGTCTGTAGTTATTTATTCCAAAAACAACGACTGACGAAATCAGAACAAACTCTTTCATAGTCAAATAAGCAGCATAATCAAAGAAAAAGAAAAAACGTATTTTAATAGCATTATGAATTACTGCTGACATAAATAGCTCATTAACGAAATGTAATTTTAACATAGCCCTTAACCACTGACATGCGGTATGCTGTGCCAGCTGAAAATATATTTTGTTGTAAAACTTGTTTTATAAAAGATTCCTAGAATACCATCTGTGTACCATCAAGTGGTGTGTAAATTGTACCTGCTCCAACTTCAGAAGTTTTAGTATGTTTTAGTCTTTGAGCTACGTTGCGTAGTTTTCTTGCGGTATCACGTACCGCATGTCAGTGTTTACGTTTCTATAGTTAAAAGCAATCCATTTAGTATTCTTTCGCTATTAGTATGGCAGCAAGTTCATCCAGTTGTTCTACTTTCAAGTGCTTTCAACATTATTTTACTATTTTTTAGTTACCTATGTAGTTACTTATGCTAGTTTTTTTGTAATTAAATTCTAAAGGATTTTGTAAGATCTTCCGCTATTTTTTTAATATCATGCATGCGTTTATAATTTTCTTGAAAAAATAAAGTTTATTTTATTTGGAGCAATATTTTATTCTACAGATAGGTATCTACGGCTAACACATACAATAAATGAAATGAGCGAAATACAACTATGATAGTTTGGTCACGTACAAAGAATGCATGAGGACAGAACCCCAAAACAAGTAAAAAACTGGAAACCGCAAGGTAGAAGAAGAGGTAGACCGAGGAAAAGTTGGCAGGGAGGAATAAATAAAGCCATGGATAAAAGAGGTCTGCAAGTATACCTATCAATGTGCGGACAGAGAGGAATTGCGAATGAGTATCGGAACAGGGGAAGATGGCTGGAACAAGGAAAGTTTTAATTGTGGAACAGGTTACAGGTTTCGAACGTCAGACTACGAAAACGTGCAATGTATTTTGTCGGACAGAACTTCCAATTCATTTGTTAACCTTTCATTAAACTCTCATTTATTTCTCAATCCTTTCTTCAAGTCGATCAGACATAGAAATCCTGGTCTATTATACTCTAGCGATTTATCAGGAATTTGCTTTATGGCGGATATTGCATCTGCACAAGATCTTCCAGTACGAAAACCCTGTTGTTCATATGCTAAACTTATCCTCTGATTCATTAGGTCTTGTAAAATTTTAGTTGTAAGTTTTAGGGTAGTATTTAACAAGGTGATATCTTTGTAGTTTTCTGGCTGCTTTTTATCTTCTTTTTTGAAT
The DNA here is from genome assembly GCF_917563875.1 of Diabrotica virgifera virgifera. Lineage (NCBI taxonomy): Eukaryota > Metazoa > Arthropoda > Insecta > Coleoptera > Chrysomelidae > Diabrotica > Diabrotica virgifera. The sequence goes on from NC_065450.1 coordinate 114,758,181, forward strand.
AGTAGAATTAGTTCGCTCGTTCTCCATTCTTCCGTTATTTTATTGTGTTTTATGATTTTGTTAATGAATGTTGTTAATTGTTCTGTATTCTGTCATTGCTGCTCCACAATATTTCAGTAATTCGTTTGGTATTCCATCCTTACATGCAGCTTTTCTGTTCTTCAGCTTTTTAAGTGTTTTTCGGACTTCCCGTGTACTTATATTAATACCTTCATTTGTGGTAATTTCTGGTGTTTCCGGTTCTAGCATCATTTGTTCTTCCTCTTGTTAAGAAGGATTGTGGATCGAGTTATTAATGTCAACAGCTTTTGTTTCAAATAACCCTATAAACTTCATGCTAATTTCTATTCTAGCTACTGTTATAAAACTTTAAAACTATAAAACTTTTTTATTTTCAACATTTTCAACCAATTTCCAAGTTTTATTTTTATTCAAACTATCAATTCATAGCCTTTTCCCAATACTTACTTTCATCAGAATTCATCGCCTCCTCAAATGTATGTGGTATATCAGTTCTACACATATTTACAAAAATACTACTATTATACTCATAATATAATCATCAAATTTCATGGCGGATTTTTGTCTCTTTGAGATTTACGTAACCCATGTTCATTTTCGGTATCATCCATACGTTCATTTAAATTTTCATTTCTATTTACAAAAGTTTCATCTATTGATTCATTTTCAGAATTTTCATCATTTTTATCATTATCTGATTCAGCAAAATCCAAACCTATACATTTAACATTTTCTTCAACGATATCTACATGTCTAGCAACATGTCTAGGTATGATCGTCCAAGTTCAGCTCATGGAGGCACCCTAATTCTTTCTAGAAATAATGATTTTTTCTCTGATTACAAAATATGACTTTCTGTTAAATGAAGCCTTCTTTGAGTTTTCCCTAGTTTATAATAAATATCTTAATCTTTACATTATTTGCATCTATAGATCACCTGACTCCCCTGTGGAACTCTTTTTTCAGAGCCTGCTAAATTTGTTAGATGACTTGGCTCATAGAAGCAGAAAAATTCTATGCGGGGACTTCAACATTAATTATGATGCTGTTTGTGCTACCCAAATGTCCTTGGTCAACATATTTGAATCATATGGTCTCTCAATGCACGTTAATTCTCCTACAAGGATTACAAAAAACTTCATCTACCATAATTGACTATATTGTCTCAGATTTCTCACCCCTTAATGTCTGCTCTACAATTATTAATGCGGGATTATCAGATCATGAAGCAGTATTTACGAAGTTTAACATCTTCAGCAAACCCTCCTCGAAAACCCGACGTTCAGGTAGGATTTTTTCCGTTCGGAATTTTCATAAATTTCAAAATTTATGCTTAACTTCTGAGTGGCATTTTCCTTCTGCGGACGTGGACTATAATTTCAACGATTTTATAGAAAAGCTTGTCTCTATCTTCAATAAGGCATTTCCTTTAATTTCAATTAAGCCAAAACATCACAAACCCTGGGCTACAAAAGGTATTCGCATATCAGCCAAAAATATGCGCTTACTATTGTATATCAAGAAATTTGCTACCAACGTCTCTGTCACTCAATATATCACCAAGTACAGGGTAACCTATCTAAAACTCATCAAATCAGCTAAAAAAGCCTACTATCAAAATCGTATGGAAAGCTCTAAAAGTGTTGCAAAAGAAACTTGGTCCATAATAAACGATCTTCGAAATAGAACTCACGCAGTTCAAACATTTGCCCTTCCAGACCCGGAAGATCTAAACGAATATTTCGTTAATGTGAGTAAAAATAAAACCTACTATTTTGCCACAAAAAGATCCCATTTCCTATCTCCCCAATTCAGGAGTGTTTTCGAATTCATTCTTTTTAAGACCAATCGATATATCTGAACTGATCCAAACTATCAATAGTATCAAAAGCAAATCATCCTGTAGTACTGATGGACTATCCATAAAAATCTTCTCAAATCTCACAGAAAATGTGTTGGAAAACCTCGTCTCACTAATTAATGATTCCTTTGAAAGAGGTAAATTCCCAGAGTGCCTAAAGATAGCCATTATTATTCCCCTTCATAAGGGTGGTGAAAAATCTAATGCTTGCAACTATAGACCTATTGCCTTACTACCGGTACTTTCAAAAATTATTGAGAGACTCATAAAAACCCGTCTTATGTCCTTTCTCATTGATAACAACATCTTATCCCAAAATCAGCTCGGCTTTTTAACTAATAAATGTACCACTGATGCCTTGTTTTCTGTGTTTCATGAGGTTTACCAATCACCAAACAATAATCTTTATACTGCCACTGTTTTCTGTGACTATGCCAAAGCTTTTGATTGTGTAAATCACGACATTTTGATTAAAAAACTAAATTTCTATGGGATTCGAGGTATTTCTTTGAATTGGTTCCAATCTTACTTGAATAATAGGAAACAACTAGTTAGAGCAAATTATACTGATTCTAGTCTCAAAAACATTGTATGTGGAGTACCACAAGGTTCAGTATTGGGTCCTCTACTGTTCCTTATCTTTATAAATGACATCACTAACTTAAAAATCGATGGAAAAATTTTTCTTTTTGCTGATGATACCAGTATCACTTGGAGCAACTCAATTATTGCATCTCTTCATGCAACTATAACTTCTGATTTGCTTACGATAAAAACCTGGTCTGACTCTAATTTACTCTCTTTTAACGTGGATAAGACAGTAGCATTATCCTATAAAAGTGCTCTTCAACCCCTGCTTGTTAATAACAGCCAGATCTCTACCGTTGATTCTGTAAAATTTCTTGGTATTTTTTTAGACAGCAACCTCAAACGGTCCCTTCATATCGATTTGTTAAGTAAGAAACTCGCCTCAGCCTGCTATGCTATAAGATCTGTTTCGAAAGAACTCAATTTAGCATCTTCTAAATTAACATATTTTTCTTTGTTCGAGTCTCATCTTCGATATGGTCTTCCTTTTTGGGGTTCTAGTACAGCTGCCCAATTAGATGTTATTTTTAAATTACAATAAAAAGGGCAATAAGGTATCTGTTTGGCCTCAGAAGAACAACACATTGCAGAAGTTACTTCAAAGATCACGGCATTTTAACCCTTACATCTTTATATATTTTAGAAACTGTTTGCTTAATTCGTAAACACATGCATATCTTTCCAGCAAGGCCTCGTCATGACTACTCCACCAGAAATTCAAATTTTGATGTCTATTTACCGATCCCGTCCTCTGAGTTAGTAAAGAAATCTATATTATATTCCGCAAAAAAACTATACAACCATCTTCCTTTACAACTCAAATCTGCAACATCTTTCCCTTAAGTTCCGTAAAATGACAAAAGCTCATCTATCTAAAAGACCATATTATTCAGTAGAAGAGTTTCTTAATGGCTAACTAAGAAATTACAGTAATGTACAAGTAACCAAACTTATCTATATGTGGGTGTCACATGCAGCAGCTTAAACTTATTAGTTCCTATGTCTATAAATAGTTTACTTTGTTGCATATTCACTTTGCAATTTCTATAAATTGTTGCAATATATCGATTTTGTTTTTTTTTTACTTTATTAACTTATATTTTGTATTTATGTATATTTTTTTTTTATATTGACGATTTATCAAATTTCAGAAAATTGTATTTGTTATTGTTATTGTTAGATATTATTTATTTATTTTTTCTGAGTTTAATTAAGCTTTGTCCATAAAATTTGTATTTTCAGTGACAATAAAGCATATTTCTATTCTATTCTATTCTAACAATGACTCTACCATTTAAAAGTACACGATAACCAACATTACTATACCTAACCAATTAAAATTCCCATATCTGCTTTCTTATCCCATTTTGAACTTCTCTTTACTACTTTACTACCATATAATCGTAAATTAGAAACATTCTGTTTCTTTCCGAAAAATATCTCATAAGGTGTTTTCTTTTGAATAGTGTCTGATAAAGTACGGTTTTTAAAATAGACCGCTGCACATACTATTTCAGGCCAATATCTTTTGTGTATATTCGCTTCTGTTAATAAACAACGCGATATATCGATTATCGTTCTGTTAAATCGCTCAGCTGTTCCATTTAGTTGATGTACATACGTAGAACACGGATCAATCTTAATTCCTTTTTCCTTTGCAAATGCATAAATCCTACCATTTAAATATTCTTTACCGTTATCACATCGTAAAATCTTTATTTTCTTTCCAGTTAAATTTTCACATTCGTTCGTATATTCAATAAAACAATTATATACTTCTGTTTTTGATTTCATTACCTATATTTTAGCAATTTTACTATAATCGTCAATAAAAGAAACAAAGTTTCTTTCACCATTAAAACCCTCTGTCTGAAATGGACCGCAAAGGTCAGTATGAACAATTTGTAAAATATCTTTAGCCTTTTCTCTATTATTTTTAAAATATGCATTTTATTTTCAATACAAGTTGCACACTTCATAAATTCAGATTCTACTTAATTTATCTTTACATAAAGTATTCAAATGTTTAAAATTTAAATGACCTAATAAACGATGCAATTTTTCCTTTTGACTCATATTATTCATATTTCTATTTGCAATATTTAGAGGAAAGTCGCCAATTATGGAATACCATTTTGTTTTGGGGATATAAAATAATACCTTTATAGAAATGAAAACAATTTAATGTTATGACACATTAGTCATACATTTGTATGTAGTAATTAAAAACCTTCTATTAAATATCTTAATTAACAAAAAAACTCGAACAAATAAACAAAATCCCAAATGAGTAACCAAATATGGAATAGGTACTCATATATGGAATATAGGCATAAACCAACATATCAATAACAAAAATAGACATAAACATCTGAAATCAAATAAATTTAAATAAGAAAATTGTGAAAAATGATAGAAGTAGCTTAATTCACTTGCAGACATCACAGATCCATGTATGAAACTCTGGAACAGCACAATCATAATGAGCCCACTTACACTTAATCCACTATTCCATAATTAGGCACCAACGACTGTCCATATTTGGATTTGTACATTAGTTCAAACTAGTATTAACATTTTTTCAAGTCGTAATGTTTTAATTACAGAAGGTCATAAAATATCGAAATAAAGGTACTATTGATATACGCAATAGCATAACAAGTCTGTATTCATGCATAATAACCAATAATACTCGTTGAATATATTTACATTTGAAATTTTCTGCGAGACGATAAAACAAAACGCGCCTGTCAGACACGTATTGTTCGTGCATCTGACACAGAGGTGTGAATACGATAATAAAGAGAGCGACTGAAATAGAGGATGGTCTTGTAGTGCGCTTCCAACTTATATTTTCGGAGAAATCAAGGAACTCCATATTAGGGCACTATTCCATATTTGGTTACTTTCCTCTACACATAACTCAACTGATTTCAATTTACTTTTCATAAAATACAAACCATTACGTTTTAATGCTATAGCTGTCATATTATCAAACTGATCAAAAACTATAGACATATTACCTTAAGAAATAATCTTGTTATTTTCCGTTATTTTACTATAACTTATCAGATTTGACTTCATATCTTTATACATTTTTCATATCTACTAAATCTACTAAATTCTTTTTACCAAAAACATCAAAATAACTAAAACATTACCAATTTTAGTAGCTTTTACAACTCTATTATCACCTAAATAAACGTTGATTGGATCTTTAAGCAATTTACATTTATCAAACAGTTCGAATTCGTTAGGCAAAGTGACCAGTCGTATTCGATTTTCGTGCGTTTATTATTACGGAAGTGATTTATAAAAAGAGACAATATAAATTTAGATTTTGATAGGATTTAGTTCAAAATAATTATTAATTAGTAAGTAGTAATGTCCGAAAAAAGGGCGGCCGATAAGCCGCCCGACCAAAAAAACAGTGAAACTGATAATATGGATAACAGGTATGTACAAATCGATTTTACTAATAAATATAGACCAGGCGATAAAGGACCCTTTGTTGTGTTCGTGCAGCATAAAAATTTGAACCTAGGAAGGTTACTTCCCATTAAGATTGGCCATATTAAAAAATAATGTAATTGACATTAAACCCGTTGGAATTAATAGAGTTAAAGTTATTTTCAATTCATTAGAAATAGCAAATTCATTAGTTAATCACGATGGTATACTTAAAAATGATTTAATAGCATTTATTCCTAAATTCTACACACATAAAAAGGGGGTGGTTAAAATGGTAGATACTTTCTTTTCCGAAGAATATTTATTAACTGCGATCAAATCAAACAGACAGGTAGTGGGTGTACAGCGTATGAAAAAGCGGATTATCGACTCTGATGGAAATGCGTGCTTAATTGATAGACAAATGATCATTATTGAATTTTTAGGGAATGAAATTCCTCAATGTGTACAAATAAATTTATGCAACTTCCGCGTTGAACCGTATGTGCAACCCGTTGTACAGTGTTTCAAATGCTTGCGTTACGGCCACACAGCCAAGCAATGCAAATCAAAAAGTGAGAGATGCCGAAGGTGTACAGATACCAGTCATACGGAAGAGGAATGTAAAGAAGAAAACATGTGCATCTATTGTAATAATACCAGCCATCCTTCAGTATCACGTGTCTGTCCTGTATAGACAAAACAAAAAGGGATAAAACAAATTATGGCCTTAGAAAATATATCTTTTAAAGAAGCAGAACACATATATAACAACCCGTCATATGTAAAAGTAACTACTAATAATAGATTTTCAATATTAAGTAATGGTAATAATTTTCCGTCCCTACCAAACACTTCAGGTAATAGCTCATCTACTTTTACTATTAAAAAACCAAAATCAATGGCTAAACCAAATATTACAAAATCAATTAAACGATCACATCCAACCTCTCCTACAGCTGATATTATGCCACCTAAAAAATCAAATAAACCTAGTCAAAAATCTAAACCCATTATTCCTAACCCCTACAGAGAAGAGTTTATAGATTATAAAGAAAAAACTATAATGCTAATTACATCTTTTATAAATAAGTTTCAAAAAAATTCTCAATTTTCACTTAATACTCTTACGGAATCCAACATCAGGGATTTTGTAAAGAATGCCTTCGTTTCAAACGATCCGACTGATATTATGGATACATATAGTGAATCTGATTCAAGTGAAAAACATTTTTATTAATAAGTTCTTTTAATGGCTAAGAAACAAATATTTAAAAGTCAGTTAGTTATTTTACAGTGGAACAGTAGATCAATAACAACTAACAAAGGTAGTTTATTAAATTACCTTAATACAAACCACGTTGACATAATCATTGTTTCCGAAACTTGGCTAAAGTCTAATAGTAATTTTTGTATAAAAGGGTACAATTTCTATAAAAAATGTCGAGATAATGGTTATGGAGGCATCGGAATTTTTATTTTACAAACCATAAAATATCAAGAATGTGTAATAGTCCCAAATTTTGAAAACGGCATTGAAGTATGTGCAGTATTTATTCCGGATATAAATATATCTTTGGTTTCAATATACAAACCCTGTGATATAGTTGTGTCAAAGAAGGATTGGTTAAATTTATTTCAACAGTTTAATATTTCTCGTACAATTTTTTGTGGTGATTTTAATGTACACCATTACAGGTGGGGTCCTATCCCGGAAGATCGTGGTGGAAAGGTTTTAATAGAGGTTATAGATATTTTGGAACTAGTTACCTTAAATGATGGATCACCCACTAGGGTAAATCCAAATGGCAACCACTCTGCAGTAGATTTAACTATTGTCTCTCCTTTCTTGGCGGATTTGATAAATTGGTCCGTACGAGAAGATACACTAGGTTCTGACCACTATCCTATAAAATTTGAACTCCAGATTTCACCTACATCTTTCGAAATAAATGCTGCGTCCAAATGGAACGACTCTCGGGCTGATTGGTCAGTTTTCCAAGCACTTATTGAAAATTAAATCAATATTAACTTTTCTTTCAATGATCTAGATAACTGTCAACTGACAGAACATTTATTTGACGTTATATCTTCAGCAGCTTCTAAATCAATGCCTGTTAAAAAACCATTTCTTCCTTCTTCGCGAAGGCCCTACTGGTGGGACGAAGAGTGTTCAAAAATAGTAGAAGCTCGTTCCCAAGCCCTTAAGGTTTTTAAAAGACAAGGAAATTTTCCCAATTACCTGGTCTATCAAAATATTTCTGCAAAGGCTAAACGCATGTTCAAATTAAAACAAAGAAACAGCTGGGTGAATTTTATTAATGAACTTAATAGATCTACTCCACTTTCTAAAATTTGGAATTATATAAAATCAATTAGAAACAAATATCACCATCAACAGAGACCTCCATTAAATGACGATTTAATTGAGGGTGTTTTAAATCAGCTTGCCCCGCCCTCAGTCTCCAATATCAACGTGGAAGATCTAAATAATTTTCATTTTCGGTCTACTTTTGATAGTACTTCTTAAGCTTTCACCTTTTCAGAGCTTTCTTTGGCACTAAAACAAACCAAGAACACGGCTCCTGGTTTGGACGGCTTTACATATAAAATTTTACACAATCTTCCAGACTCAGCAAAACAAATCATTTTAAAAGTTTTCAATAACTGGTGGTTGAAACAAGATTATGCTGAGAGTCTTAAAAACATTGTCATATGTCTAATACATAAGCCATATAAAGATCCAAAATTACCGTCATCATTTCGACCTATATCACTTATGTCGTGTCTTACTAAAACATTTGAACGAATGACTAAATTTCGACTAGAATATTTTATTGAAAGCAATTCTCTTCTACCCATTGCACAGTACGGATTTCGTAGAGGTCATAGTACTATTGATGCATTGACTCATTTGGTTACTGATGCACAAATATGTTTTTCTCAAAATAAATACATGTTATGTTTATTTGTCGACTTAAAAGGTGCGTATGATGTGGTTGATTTGAGTATCTTAAAATCAAAATTGTGTGGAATGGGTATCAGCAAATGGGTAGCAACTAATATAATAAACTTGTTTTTAAACAGGAAAATATATATTCGTGATCACAAAAATGTACTCCACGGGCCAAGAACGGTATGTAACAGGTTACCGCAGGGATCTATATTGAGTCCACTCTTATTTAACGTATACACAGCTGAACTGCATTGTTTGATGGATGACACTATAAAAATTATCCAATACGCGGACGATATTTGTTTTTATACCATCCAAGATTCATATGAACAATGTATTAGAGACTTAAAGCATATTTTCTGCTGCATGCATGATTGGGTTAATAATATGGGTTTTAGTTTTTCACAGGACAAGACAGCGGTAATGTGTCTTACTAGACACAGACTAAAAACCTCTGATTTTTGTACCATAGGTGATATTACTATTCCCATAGTGACAGAATATAAATATCTAGGTGTCCATATTGATAATAAGCTTTTATGGACGAGTCACATAAAACACGTAAAGCAGAAATGTGAAAAAGGGCTTAACCTTCTGCGCGTAATTTCCAAATATAAATTTGGGGCAGATGTTGATATATCCCTTACATTTTATAAGTCCTACATTCGATCAATAATGGATTATGGATGTGCACTTTACGCCTCAACTAGTAAGTCAAATTTATTAATTTTAGACAGAATACAGTATAAAACAATAAAAATATGTCTAGGAACTATGGTCTCCTCACCAAATAATGCAATTCTTGCTGAAGCACAAGAACCGCCCTTGTGTTTTCGTAGACAATATTTAGCGAACAAACAAATTATAAAATACAGGACGTTTAGTAAATTTATGGTCAAGAAAATCACAGATATAGCAGTTCAGGGTTTTATAAACAAATATTGGAGAATTAAAAATTCTCCTCCACTTGCTGATGCTTTTATTTATACAGAAAAGCATAAAAAACTCATATATACCCTAAATAACTATCCATTGTACGAAACAAACTTTAAAGCTTTAATACTTAAACCAACCATTATCATACCAAACTATCCGGATAATTCAAATCTCACAAAATTAATGTTCAAATCTGTACTTGGTAATCTAGGAGAAAATAAAACAGTCATATATACGGATGGATCAAAAAATAAAAATAAAACGGGCTGTGCATTTCTCGTTTCAGACACCAATAATGTTGAGGAATTCGAAGTTCAATATTATTTAACAGTTTTTAGTGCAGAAGCGATAGCCATATGGAAAGCTCTAGATTGGTGCGAGGCTAATGTACCTTCATCTGTGATAATTGTGACTATCTTTCAGTTTTGCAGGCAATTAATAGTTCCCCAATAAAACACTATAAAAATAATCTTATATTATCTATAAGAAATAGTATATTTAAACTGCAAGAGCGTGGTACAGAAGTTACACTAGTTTGGGTAAGGTGTCACTCAGGGATATCTGGAAATGAAGTCGTTAATCTTGCAGCCAAAACGGCACTGAATTCAGAATTGAGCTTAAATATTTATAGCTCATTAGATATTATTAATTTGTATAAGCAAGATGTTAGGGATAGATGGGAGGCTCATTACAGAAAATCTTCATCCAATTCTGAAAGTCATTATTTTAAAATTCACCCAGTATTACCAAAAATTATTCCACACATGAACATTTGGAATTATAATAGGCGACATTCGTCTATATTATCGCGTTTAAAATTGACTCATGGACGTTTTCCAGCCCATTTGTTTCGGATAGGTATCTTGGACTCTCCGCATTGTACCCATTGTCCGGAAAATCCTGTAGCCGATATAAATCATATTTTCCTGGAGTGTCAAAAATATACTGCATATACAGATACGCTGTATCAAGAACTAAAAAAAACTTACAAGTCGACCGATTAGTATCACTACTCTATTAGCACAACAAGACAAAGGAATTTGCGATATTTTAATTAAATTTATCTTAGAAGCAAAAATAGATATATGAAAAAGTAATTATACCTAGAAAATACAACCAATTTTAAATTTAAAAATTCTGTGGCAAATAGACATGCTCAAATGCCATCCACACACACACACACACACGCACACACACACGCACACGCACACGCACACGCACACGCACACGCACACGCACACGCGCTCGCACTCGCACACGCACACGCACACGCACACGCACACGCACACGCACATGCACACGCACACGCACACGCACACGCACACGCACAAGCACACATACACACCCACACACACACACACACACCCACACGCACACTCACACACACACCCACACCACACACACACACACACACACACACACACACACACACACACACACCCACACGCACACACACACACACACACTCACACACACACACACACACACACACACACACACACACACACACACACACACACACACACACACACACACACACACACACACACACACACACACACACGCACACACCCACTCACACGCTGTCCTGTGCTTGTGCGCTGGCCTCTTGAATAGCCACGCCCCCTGACGTAATATCCTCTTCCTGCTTCTTGTTCTTGTCGACCTCTCGTACCACCACGTGTCCACGAGGTTCCATGGTTTCTACTGTTTTTCGTTTACCATAAACGTACTGGATTTTCTTCCAAAACTATCTTCACTTTGATTTTTCAATTCGGCCATCTTAATCTTATGTATCACGTAGTCTGCAGTTTGTTCTTCTTTTTTTAGCGTACCTATTAAGTCTCCAATATAACTATAACTTTCCTGCAAAGTATTAAACAAATAATTCAATTTTTCTTGTTCATTTACGGTAATCCCCGCACTTTTTATCTCGTTCACAGATTTTTCAAAATCACTTAAGAACGTCGCACTATCTCCATAATTCTTCAGTTTCAATTTTTCTAAATTATTTCTGCAAACTATGTGCAAAGCCTTCGACTCCTTTAAGTACAAGTTATCAAACTTTTTAATCATTTCATACGCCGAAGTTTTATCATCAATATATTCCATTTGTCTATCAGAAATTGCACCACAGATATAATTCATTGCTTTCAAGTCGTGTTCTTCATAACCTACATCGTACATCGCCTGCCATTTTCGTTCTCATGACAACTCCATCGCACTTTTTCATTTTCAAGAATAACATAACACGTTTCTTCCACATTTTCTAATTTTCACCATCAAGCACTGGTATTTTATTTTAAAATCACTATTACTGCTACAGGCCATTTTGTATCACTTGTTCTTTTCTTCATACACTGGAAACACTTCTACCGGCTTTTTCTATTTTTTACCGGGAAAACACTTATCTACCGGCTTTTTGTTATAAACTGCAATATTTTCCTTTTACTTCAAACCACAGATATGCTACCATGTTAAGAAGGATTGTGTTTCGAGTTATTAAAGGCCGCGTCTCACCATCAAATAATTTGATCAAACAGTTTGAGCAAACTCCGGAAGTACGTCAAAGTGACGTCACAATTGCAGTTTTTTTGAAATTCTAAAAATCTGTGCTCTCACTATCAGTTTAGTTTGATCAAATTTTTTGTATTCAGTGGTCTAGCTTGTTTGTACTTTATTTAAAATTAAATTTTTTCATTATTATCCACAATGAACACTCAGGATGTGACGTCACTAACTGTCACTTTCAGTTTGCTCAAACCAGTTTGATCAAATTATTTGATGGTGGGACGCGGCCTTAATGTCAACAGCTTTTGTTTCAAATAACTTTATTTCCTATAAACTACATGCTAACTTCTATTCTAACTACGTTACATTATGCGATGCTTCTCGTTGCTATTGTGCGATGTGTGCACCTTCATGTCTCTCTTTCGACTTCCGACTTTATATTACGCTTGCGCGACCCTGAACAATGTGCGCGCTAGACACTGTATACACTACCTACTATAGGTCTGTTCCAACACTACACACATACCTACAATATAAGATGTAATTTCTAACACCTCTGCATAGAGCTTTTTTATATAGTCAATCCATGTATCCTTTTCTATGGGTAAGAACAGAACAAGTGGGTCGAGGTGGAGGTGTAGGTCGCGGTGGATGCTGTGCTATCAGGCATAATGTATGCAACCAGGATAGCAGGGGATTGACAGTCGTTGGCGTTGGTTAGACGAGGCTGAGAGGTTATGTCATATAGAGGTTAACTTAATAAACAAGTTCTAAAGACATCGAGTATATTATTTAAGACGATAATACTACATGGTGGCAGCGGTGCCTCACAGAAAGTTACCGTGAGTGAGTGATTGAACCATCGCTAACGTTTGAGAACGTTTGCAAGTTTCACGACCGTAAAAATGCCTAACGAAACGCCGGGGACACATCGAAGCACTGAAGGGGCAACAGAATTGTTTGCTAATGTCCAGGCGCCTGTGGAATTTGATTTTTCACAACCACAACATTGGGAACAATGGAAAAGGCGTTTCCAAAGATACATGAGTGTGAGCGGTTTTGAGAAGAAATCCGACAGAAAAAAGATTGACATGTTGGTTCACCTTATGGGTAATGGAGCAGAAGAAATTCTGATACAACAATGTAGATAATTCCAACGAGTACGCTAACATTTTGACCAAGTTAGACAAGTACTTTATACCTCAAAAAAATGTAATTTTCGAAAGGTATAAGTTTAACTCAAGAGTTCAGAGTCCTGGTGAGCCAGTTGAGAACTTTATAACTAGTTTGTACGCAATGGCAGAACTTTGCGACTATGGGACCTTAAAAGATGAGTTGGTTCGGGACCGGATAGTCATTGGTGTTTTCGATATAAAGTTGAGCGAGAGACTACAATTAAGGGATAAATTAACGCTAGCAGAGGCAATTACAGCAGTTAGGCAGTCTGAGTTGCAGAGCTCACAGAATAAGATTATCAGGCAGGAACAGACAGTTAGTGCAGTAAGAAGCAGTGCAAAGAAGTCAGTGGGCCAAAGTAAGAAACAGTCAACTTCACAGGAAAGGTGTACATACTGTGGTATTAGTACATGCAAAGATAGAGCAAAATGTCTAGCTAAGTTGTCGAACTGTCATTCTTGTTTGAAGCGTGGATATTGGAGTGCTATGTGTCAAAATAAAAAGTCAGTTAGGGTTCTATCTGAAAGTGAAAGTGATTCTGAGTGCAGTACTGATGGCCCAGAGAAGAATGTGGCACAAGTAACCTCTAAGGGACATGAGGATGGAAATTTCATTGGCCAGGTATACCCAGATAAGCAGGATAGATGGTATGTGGACATTTTAATTAATAATAAACATACAATACCGTTCTTTGTTGACACTGGGGCTGATGTCAGCTGTTTTCCATACGAAATGTTGCCAAAAGAGTTTATAACACAGTTAGTTTCATGTAATGCAGTGGGGGCTGCAGACGATCATAAACTAGATACTGTGGGGAAAATAAGGATAATTTGACATATGAGGGGCACACAAATTTAGAGACTTTGTACGTTGTTAGGAAGTTAAGGTGGCCTATTTTAAGTCGTAATGCAATAATTCTTTTTAAGTGTTAAATTTTCCAACTAAAAATATTGGCTTAATAAATGATTATCAATTTGACTGCAAGAAAAGTCAGGACAACGTATCAAAGTTTTGTTGAGAGGTAATTGCTAAGCAATTTAAGGGTATTATTAGTGATATAGGGGAATTTAAAAATGAAATGTTCATAAAGGTTAAGCCAGATGCTAAGCCGTTTGTACAATCTGTATCTCGAACAGTACCATTAGCACTACTTCCTAAATTAAAAATAGAGCTGGATATATTGCTTAAACTTGGTATTATAGAGCCCATTGAGTCGCCAACTGCGTGGGTGAGTCCTATAGTTTGCGTAGACAAAGGGGATACAGTACGTTTATGTTATGACTTCACAAAACTAAATATTTCTGTCCTACGTTCTCATTTTTCATTACCGAAAATTGGTCATACACTAGCTCAGTTAAGTGGGTCAACTCACTTTTCGAAATTAGACACCACAAGTGGGTTCTACCAGATAAAATTGGACAAAGAAAGTTAACTTTTTTCTTTAAAAGGCTCCCCTTCGGCATTTCATGTGCTCCAGAGTATTTTGCTTTAAATTTCTCTAAAATTTTAAATGGGTTATAAAGGGTAGTCTGTCATTTGATGACATATTAATACATGCTCCAAGCAGGTAGAAACATGATGAGATTTTATCCAGAGTATTGACAAAAATTCATGCTAAAGGTATTACTTTGAATCCGAAGAAAAAGTGTGTTATAGGAGTTAAAGCAGTTAAACACCTAGGTCATGTAATTACTGATGAAGGTATTTCCGTGGACCCTGACCGTGTCAGAGCAATATGCGAGTTTCCTGTCCCCAAAAATAAGTCATATTTAATGCGCTTACTAGGCATGATAAATTTTACGACAAAATATATCAGTAACAAATAGGATCTTTTAGAACCGCAGAGTTCTTTATTGAAAGAAGATTGCGAATTTTTCTGGGGACTTTCGCAGGACAAGGCATTTAACTTATTAAAATTGATTTTAGAAAAGCCTCCAAGTTGGGCTTTTTTCGATGCGAATAAACCGATTATTGTTAGCGCAGATGCTAGTTGCTTTGGGTTGGGTTATCTTATGCAGGAAAATAAAGGGGGATCTCGGGAAATTGTTGCTTTTGCATCAAGGCTCTTGAGTCAGGCAGAAACACGCTAAGCACAGATAGAGAAAGAGGCTCTTTCATTGACATAGGCAGCAGAATATTTCTCGGACTATATTTCTGGGGTCGAAAATCTAACTTTTGAAACGGATCATAAACCTTTATTACAGATTTTGCAAACGAAAAACTTAGATTTGTTGACTCCTCGATTACAGAGGTTCAGAATGCGTTTAATGAGATATAAATATACGATTATTTATATTCCAGGGAAAAAATTATTTATTCCGGATACTTCAAGTCACGGCCCTATTCAAACTAAAAATGTAGGTGAAGAGTTAGAGGTTGAAGTAGATACTTTTGTGAAAGCAGTAATAAAAAATTTACCTATAAAGTCCCATTTCTTAAAACTTATTAAGAGGAGCAAGAAAAATACTTTATTTGCAAGAAATAAAAAGAGTACTGTATTTTATCTTGGCCAGAAAAATCTAAACTGCCGGTCGAGTTGTTTCCTTATTGTCAGCATCAATATGATATATCATATTCTGAGAATTTATTATTAAAAGATTCGTGTATTATAATTCCAAGAAATTTGCAGTTAAAAGTTCTTGATTTTATTCACACAGGGCATTTGGGTATTACAAAATGCCGTGAAAGGGCGAAAATAAGTGTGTGGTGGCTATATCCATTCCTACCATTTCGAGAGGTCTAGACGTATGGTATGGTTCACAGATGGGCAACCTATTTACACTTTTCGTCCATCCACATTCTCTACAGCTTCCTCAACATGCTTCCTGACGTCCTTTTGCATGTTTTCCCAATAAAACTGCGACTCCTCCCGCTGAATTGACCGCTGTACTCCACAATATCCCGCACTTGGTTCGTTATGTGTCCGCTTTAATACCCGATTTCTCATTTCTACGGGTACTACGACTCGCCACCTACCGTCAGTCACTTTGTATAGTACGCCATCTAAATCTTTCCGATATTCCTCGCTCCCACTGTTGACATAACGCTGGCACTCGTTATCAGACTCTTGAGTTCTTTTGATCCACTCCCGATTTATTGAGTAATCTTCATCGCGCTTAACATTTGCTACAGCTCTACTTAAAGCGTCCACGTTTACGTGTCCCTTTCCTGGCTTATACTCGTACTCGGCCAGTTTCATTTGCCATCTCGCTAGCCTAGATGACGGATCCTTCACCTGCAACGTCCAACGCAACGGCGCATGATCGGTGATTACGCTAAATCTCCGCCCGTATAAGTGGCACCTAAACTGACTGATTCCCCAAACCATCGCTAAAAGTTCCTTCTCAGTTGCCGAGTTGTTTCTTTCTGCCGTGTTGAGTTGCCTTGAAGCGTAGGCTATCGGATGCTCCTCTCCTCCAGGTTGCTGTGACAAAACCGCACCCAAATCTAGTCCCGACGCATTAGTCGCTAGGATGAATGGCAGTTCAAAATCCGGATAGCGCAATACGGGGTGTTTCGACAAACTCTCTCTTAGTCGGTCGAACGCTTCCACTCTAGTTGGGGTCCACTCAAACGTAGTTTCCGCTCTTATTAGTTGCTTTAATGGCTTAGCTATCTCCGCATACCCTTTTATGAATCGCCGGTAATGTCCCGTCAACCCCAGAAAGGCGCACAGTCTTTGGCCGCGGATATGTGCGTATTGCTACAACCTTCTGTGGGTCAGGCTTTACACCTGCGCTGGTGACTAAATGACCCAAATATATTAATTCACTCATCATGAACTGACATTTCTTAAGGTTCGCTTTAACACCTACTTCACGTAGCCGCTATAAAACATTTCGCAACCGCGTATTGTGTTCCGTCTCATCCGCTGCAAAGATCACTACGTCGTCCAAGTAAACATAGCACTCCGTCCCCTTTATTCCCATTGGTACCGCGTCAATGAATTTCTGGAACGTCGCTGGTGCTCCTGACAGTCCAAACGCCATCCGGTTGTATTCATAGTGTCCATCAATCGTATTGAACCTAGTCTTCTCTCGGTCCTCTGGTCTGATCTCAATCTGATGGTACCCGCTGGCTAAATCAATGGTCGTGTACCACTTGCATTTTCCCAACCGATCCAATGCTTCATTTATGTTGGGAAGGGGATAGGTGTCCGCCCTTGTCACCGCATTTAATTCCCTAAAATCAGTACAAAACCTGTACTTTGCCTCCTCCCCCTCAAGAGCCTTTTTCTTTACTAACACCACTGGCGCTGCCCATGGTGAAGTCGAAGGTGCAATTATACCCTTGTTCAGAAGATCCTGTATTTGCCGTCTCATCTCGTCCTGCAAGCGGAAAGGCACTCTATAAGCCGATTTAGCTATCTACGAAGCATCCCCCGTGATGATCTTATGTTGCACCTGATTAGTACATGAGAATTTCCCCTCCGTCTCTGCATTCATTACATCGCGGTATCCAAGCAATATCTTCCCTATATTTTTTTCCTACCCAACTAACAAATGGGCCAACTTCTCATGAATTTCTTCTGTGAAGTCGGACCCTTGAGATTCAGCTCTCACCTGTCTCACCATCCTGGTATTATCTCGAGCGATTATTGCCGTCTTTCCTACGACTCTTCCCGAACTTAGCTCCACGGGTTCCTGGTTACAATTTATGAACTTCACCTATACATTATCTCCCATTCGCGTTGCCATCACTCGGTTCACTTTAACACCTGATGGTAGGTGTCCAAACTGCTCGAAAATTATTTCCTCTGGTTGGTTCGGTCCTCTAATTTTGGCTTTTAGTATAGTTTCGATCCAGGCTGGCAGGTGGGCTTTTTAGTACCACTTCGGCTGGCTCCCAATTTTTCTGACAGACTCCGCCGCAAATTGCTCTTATTCGCCGATCCTTTGGTGCCCGCTAAATCTCACCATCTATTACTTTAAAATACTCTCCTTCATCCATATGATCTCCCTGAATCTGAGTCCTCTGCAAGCACACAAATTCGTCTCCCTTGTCCCTCTCATTTTCCCTTGTTTCTTTGAAATATTCCCGTAAAAATGCGACATGTTTCTTTTGGTTCTGCCTGTGCTCGTTGTTTTGGTGAGAACTTATTTTTTCTCTGCCTCAAATAACTTAAAACGATTCTTCAATTCTATTCCACCACGTATCCCACTTTCATCAGCTGTACGCTTTATCGTCTTCTTTCGTTCCCTATTCGTCTTGCGTTTGCTCGCTGTACGCTGCTGTGCATTTTCTTCGGTCACTCCTTTGATTACTTCCCAATATTTATTCCGCATTACATATTCTGTCAACGCTTGCATCTTACAGCATCTCTTGTCGGGTTGCAAGACCTCTCGAATCCTTTCTGCTAACTTAACCTTACCCTTCAGGTTAAAATGGAATCCCTGCATGGTAAAATAGCTACTCCTTGTGCCGCTGTATATATCGACCAGATCAACATTCATATGTATCTGCATAACCATTAACAAGTCCAAATTATGCTGACGGATCTCTTCTACAACAGTAGATCCTGATACTACGTCGAACCGTTTTGGTAGATTACAGAGAATAATCCTAGGTTTTTCTGTCTTTGCAAATAACCTCGCTCTTGCATCATTCGCTTGCTCTTGTTGTTTCCGCCGAATATCGTTGGTGCCCGTTAGCAAAACGAGACAATCATTAGTTCCAAGTGTACTCGCCCGTTGCTGAATCCCAATAATAATGTATATGGTACCTTGACCTGGCCACACCATTTCCTCGATATCCCACTCATCTCCAATCCATAGCTAAAGAAGTGGTTTCAGGAAACGTCCATGACTATCCGCTGCGATCACTAATGTTCGTCGGGCAGAAGTTTCTCTACGGTTAACCCCCCTACCGTCCTTTCCTAGCTTTTCCATCGTTGTCTCCACATGATACTTCTTGATTTCGTTTTGCTGTAAATCAAATGTTACTCTTCTCCTTTTACCTCCCAGTATCTCGTGAGTGATTTTCCGTATAACAGGTATCATGGCCTCCTTCGTCCGCAATTCATTTCTATTAACGTCGATTACCAGTCCAAGTCATTTCATCAGATCAAGTCCATACTCCATCGACTATCCATAACCATGTTTTGCTGAAGTATCACCGATGGTTACGTTTAGCTTCTGCTTACCCTGGATGCATTGACATACCCCCGTCACCCCGTAATGGTCTCACTTCGGCCAGTAATAACTGGTACACCCCCCGCAGCTTCTCACAGTAAGGGTACATCGGCTCCCGTGTCCACTAAAAGCTTTCTCTTAACCCCTTGAAAATCGGCGGTAATTATCAAGGATGTTACTCCCCCTGCTGTTACGGTCGCCTTCCCAATATATTCCCCTCTAGTTTTATGGGCAATCTCCAAGCTAGGGGAACCTGGAGGGCCACCCAGTTTGGGGAAACGCTACGACTTTCAGCCCGTCTTCCGGCTAGCATAATCTTCCACCTCCCTGTCTAACTTATCTGAGTCCCATCGCCACTGTTACCGAGAAATTGGGCCCCTCCTCGCGGATGTTCTAATATCCTCTCTCTCCAGACGTGACCGCCATATCCACAATTATCGAATATGGTCTGTGGACATGTGTTTATAAAGTGCCCCGGTCGCCCACACTGAAAGCATTCTTCGCTGCTCGCCCTTTTCCCCAACCGTGTTCTTTCTTCCTGTTTCCAACGTGACTCTCCACTCTTCTGGTTGCCCAGATGTATCATGCACTCCTGTGTCCAGTGACCAACCTGTCCACACCTACTACAAGCGGTGTACGGTACCCTGCGCAGTGATCTCTGCCGCTCTCGTTGCACTTCTTAAGCCGGACTCACCCTATCATGCCATTTACTTCCGGCCGCTACTATAATTTCTGCACGATCCATCTTTACAAATCCTTCCTTCTTCTCCCCTTCGATCCACCGAATTCCTCTTCACTTGCTGCTATTGCTTACTACCGTCGCAAAGCTCTTCTCAGAACCGCTGCTGTTTGCTTCTTCTTCCTCTAGTTCCTTCCTCACCTTTCTTACTCTTTTCCGGTCACCTTCCTCCTCTATGTCCTTCAACATATCCAATACCGTCAGGGTATTTACTCCCTTCCTAGCCTTTACCACAAGTCGTACCTCGCTATTTAAACCCTCCATGAATACTCCCAAGATCATCTCCTCTCGAATCTCATTCGCTACTTGCTTTTCCTCTTCTTTTTCATATTCTTTCACAATATAGCGCGCCGCTGTTCTACACCTATCAGCAAATCTCCGATAATTTTCCCCCTCCTTCCGTCGGATGTTCATTAGTTTCGCCATTTCATCCACTGTCTTTCTTCACCCCAAACCGCTGCAATAGCAGCCTTTTGTCTCCTTCCATGTCCAGCCCTCTTGCTTCTGACTCGTCGCATTTCGCAAAAATTCCGCCGCCTCGCTAATCATCCTTCATCTCACTAAATCAGCTGTGTTCTGCTCAGTCCACCCATTAATTTGCTGCAACATCTCTACTCTCTCAACAAACTCCTCTACACTCATCTCTCCTTCGCTACCACACCATTCTTTCACCTCTCTAGCACCTATCATTTCCGCCCTCCTACTTCCGGCCATTCTCAGTTCTTCCATCTCCTTTCTCAGATAGTTTAGTTCGTTTTGTGCGACTCTCTGTCTCTCATCTTGTAACTTGCATGATTCCCCTCTCGCCTTTTCTAACTCTTGTTTCAATCTATCTACCTCGTCACCAACTTCCGCCATGGTTTATTAAGAGGCAAAACAAAACTCCAGTCTTATACCCGTCGGCACCGTGCCTTTAGCTTGGTTCTCGTCGCACCTATACCCCGAGTAGACAGCCCAATGTCCACGACAACTAATCTATCCCACCACCGCTGCTTCCAATTTTACTGACCCGACTAAAGTTCTACAAACTGTAACTTACTTTACTTTATCGTGTCCGGATATGTCATTTATAAAATTTCGGACCAGTATCGGGCTACGTGTGCGTTGGCGAGCCACAAATCTTCGAGGGTACACCGATAAGGACAGTTTCTGCATGTAAAAAGATATTCCATATTCTGCGTTTCTCCACAGTCACAGTTCACATCATCTTGATCTATTTTCCCCCATTTTACCATGTATGATTTCACTGGAGCGACCCCGTTCTTATCCTATTCATAGTTTTCCAAGTTATAAAGTCTAAAGGCTGGCCGGTCCATTGAACCTGAGGAAGAGGAAAATACTCAGGCGGTTCATCCTGCACTGTTCCAAGGAAGCTTTTCCTGGATTTTAGTCGCTTTCGTGGTGTTTGAGCTTTGTATAGGGCATGCCGCTCGTCCGCAATCTGTTTGATTTTCTCTATGTGCTCTGCAACACCTCTGCGTGTTGAGGGTTCTGCAAAACCCGCTGCTTTATATAAGCTTGAGAGTGGTGTTGGTTTCATGCACCCCGTTACTATCCTGCATGTTTCATTTAGCGCAGTATTGACTTGTTTAGCGTGGGTAGATCTGCCCCAAACTGGGCACGCATATTCAGAAGTTGAGAAACACAGTGTCTGTGCCGTTGTTCTTAAGACTCCAGGACATGCACCCCATTTACTTCCCGTTAGCTTTCTGAGTACGCTGTTCCTAGTTGTTACTTTCCCTCTCGTTTTTATGCAATGTTGTCTGTAGGTAAGGGACCGGTCCAGAGTTACTCCAAGATATACAGGTTGGTCTGTGTGCTCTAATATATTACCATTCCACACAATTTGCAGTTTTCGCTTGGCTTTCTTTGCGCGAAGGTGGAAGGCGCAGACTTATGTTTTAGAGGGATTGGGTCTCAGGGAATTTTGCATTGGTGCTAAAACACTTCCCTGTGGGAGGCCGTTCTTCTGGACTCTCCACCTACTTTCTTTGCCCTCCAGCACAACGAAAAAACGTCTGTCTTGCAGTAAGGAATATACGACCTTACCCAGATGGTTGTCATTGAGAGTGTCGTATAATTTGCGGAGAAATGTTTTGTGCCTTACTGTGTCATAGGCTGCTGTCAAATCTACGAAAGCAGCCCCTCTTATAAGTTTTTCTTAAAAGCCCTCTTCAATGTGTTCTGTTAGTGCGAGGACTTGACCTATGCAAGATTTGCCGGGTCTGAATCCTCCTTGTTGTGGGATGAGGTGTTGTCGACATTTTTTTCTATTCTAGCGAGGATGAGCCTCTCATATAGTTTGAAAAAGTGACACAACAGCGAAATAGGTCTGTAGCTACAGGGATTCTAGGTCCTTTCCTGGTTTTAACAAGGCTATCGCTTTAGATTTTCTCCATGATTTTGGAATTTTGCAGTCTTTGCAGCACGTGTTGTAAAGTTGCAAGATCCAGTTTTTTGCTCCTTGGCCTAGATGCTTTATTTGTTCACTGCATATATCATCCACACCTGCAGCTTTCCCGTTTTTTAACCTGTTCATACCGTCGTGGAGTTCTTTTAGTGTAAAAGAAGTTCCTAGGTGGTTTGTCTCCTGATTAAATCCTCTTCTAGTATATGGGCCTTTATATGTGTTCTTAGTTCTTTCATTGATAAGGAGTTGAGTAGCAACTTGGTTTGCTGTAACCTTGCAAGGTGGTTTATGTTCTTTTGGGTTACCGCTAAGTTTTTTGTACAAGGTTCCATGCTATTTTGCTACTATGTGTCATGTCCGTTTTTTCCAAGGTTTCAATTCACTTTTCCTTTCTGGTTTGACTCAGCTGTTGGAGTAGGACTGCTCCGCAGTCAACCGTTTCTTGGCTAAAAGGGTCAGTGGAAGAGAGGGTTTCGTATGCTCTCATTAGTTCTTTGGACTCGTTGGACATCCCGGGAACATATTGTTGCCTACATCCTCTGGGTATAGCTTTTCTAGACACATATTTTATTACTTCTACAAATTTTTCCTAGTTCTCTACTTTTGGCTCAAGACGTAGCAGCTCAGAATCTAGTATGTCTGCATACTTTTGCCAGTTTGCCTTTTTGAAGTTAAATATCCTTCTGAATGGAATAGTTTGAGGTCTGACAATTGGAAAGATATTTATACCAATTAGTCTATCCTGAGTTTTGGGTATGGGGCCATATAAGTACTACTTTAGTACATCGGTCTTCGAGGTTATTACTTGAGAAACAGATATCCGGGTTATATCCCCTTTTCCAAACTTTGCTCTGAAAAGATGGTGGAAGTTTAGGATCGTGGATTAGCACTCGTTTCAGCCCATGCTTCTACTGCGTCTCCATGTGCATCCGAATTTGCATAGCCCCAGAGAAAACTGTGACTGTTAAAGTCTCCCAGTATAAGCTGATTCGGTTGTAATTGGAAGTTAGTTGGGGGTGAAAATATAAAGGGCTCGTTTGGGGGCTTGTATACCGAGGTTATTGTGCATTTTCCGATCTCAATGGTTATTACCTCTATACCGTTTACATTTGTTGTTCCCACAGATGAGACTATGGTTCGACTTCTCACAAATATCGCGCTCCCATGCTTATTGTGTGGTATCTCCGCAAACAGTTTCATACCGGAGATTTTCGGTCTCGCTGCAGTTAGGTCTCTGTGGGTTTCCTGGATGCACAATATCTCACATTTAGTGTTTTTGCAGAATTCTGATATGTCTTGTTTTGCTGTAGTGATGCCCTCGATATTTATGCTCGCTACCGTCAGTGTTGGCTCTGAGAAGAACCGTTGTGGCTTGATGTTTGCCATTTGATTTGGTTTGGTTTGGTCCGGTGTTGGAAGGATCAGCCGTCTACTAGTAGACGTTTCCAATAGTGTTTCAGGGGACGCCGCCAATAGTGTTTACGTTTTGTAGTTGATGTGGCACTATTGATCTCGTGGAGGCTTCTTCCGTGTCCCCCGTGAGCATCTAAACATTCCGTATATGTATTTGGACCATAGGAGTTTTCTATTGGTTCGTTGCAGCACGCAGTAATATTTTAACCAATAGACAGCGAGGTTCCAGATGCATATACGGAATGTCAGTAGGTCCCAAATTCATATACGGAATGTTAAATATCGTACGCCGAAAAAGATAAGTTTTTTTAGAGTCTTGTAAAAGGAGATTGATTTTAAAATACTTGTTACTGTATTATTAAATAAAAATAAAACAATTATAGTATTTTGAATGTTATTTGGTGCGAAATTCATATGCGGAATGTTAATTATTCGTAGACCAAAAAATGGGACTTTTTATTAATCAGTTAAAGGAGACTGATTTTAGAATACCTATTTTATTAATGTATTATTAAAGAAAAATAAAACAATGATTAGGTACCTATTTGGTGCGAAATTCATAAATGGGAGGGTATAGATTTGAGAGACATATTTCTTTATTTGACTAAGGTTTCGCTTTCTCAGAATTTTTAATGACTTGCACGTGTTTCATTCACAGTCATTTGTTTCGAGTTTCTGTCATGTGTCACATAATATTAATATGTACGACATACGTTATTGGTATATACAATAATACAAAACAAAAACGTATGACGTAGATATATTAATATTATGTGACACATGACAGAAGCTCGAAACAAATGACAATCGATGAAAAGCCCTATATATCAATTATGATGTCATTACCTGTATCATAATGAACTTTATTATGATACAGATTTCCATTAAGATACAGATTTTTAACTAATAGGGCTTTTCATCGATTGTCATTTGTTTCGAGCTTCTGTCATATGTTTTATAATCTTTGTAATATAATAAATATACACGGATTATACGACATATGACAGAAGCTCGAAACAACTGACTGTGAATGAAAAGCCCTATAGAATCGCGATATGACATTCGCGATAAAGGTGGCACACGCGCAGTAACCAATGGCGAGTCAAATACATACGCTTTGACAGTTCTCAATATGTAAACAAACTGTCAGACTGACAAACTACTTAATTTGTTTGCGTTACAAAATTAATAAATTTGAATATATTTTTTTTGTGAATGATCATAGAACAAAAATCGTGTATACAACTTGCATTTAATTATCATTATGACGCTCGTACTCTATACGAAACTCGTTTCGTATCCTTTAAACTCGCTTCATAATGACCATCATTAAATGCTCGTTGCGTAATATACTATTAAAAACCAGTCTCATTTTAACTGGGTTTAATAAAAATCGTCTTTTTGTTCTACGGCTAAATATTCGTAGAACAAAAAGACGGTTTTTATTAAACCCAGTTAAAATGAGACTGGTTTTTAATAGTATCTAATAATTGTTTTATTTTTCTTTAATAATACATTAATAAAATAGGTATTCTAAAATCAGTCTCCTTTAACTGATTAATAAAAAGTCCCATTTTTTGGTCTACGAATAATTAACATTCCGCATATGAATTTCGCACCAAATAACATTCGAAATACTATAATTGTTTTATTTTTATTTAATAATACAGTAACAAGTATTTTAAAATCAATCTCCTTTTAAAAGACTCTAAAAAAACTTATCTTTTTCGGTGTACGATATTTAACATTCCGTATATGAATTTGGGACCGACTGACATTCCGTATATGCATCTGGAACCTCGCCGTCTATTGGTTAAAATATTACCGCGTGCTGCAACGAACCAATAGAAAACTCCTATGGTCCAAATACATATACGGAATGTTTAGATGCCCCCCGTGACTAACTGTATCGAACCGGCTATGCTTAATATCACATAATATTTGTTTTCATTCTGATTTTTCACAATACCAATTTGTGATCGCTTCCTATTTCTGCTGATGTTAGTGCTCTTACCTAGATTTAAGATTAGAGACGGATCTCTATTCGACAGAATATAGTCTAGTCTAGATTAGTAACTTGGTCTGTATAAAATATTTTCAGGATTCGACGATAAAGCTTAAATTTTCTCTCAAGTGGCTCAATTAAGAAGTCGATGGAATGCTAATATTCCAACATCATAAGCAACATTTAAGAAAGACAGACAGTTTTGAATACTGACGGCAATTACCGGAAATATTCGAAATATTCTCTAAAAAATAAAAATAATCGATAAATCTATTAATAAGTGCATAACTTAATGAAGTACCATTATCAATAGATTTTTTAAATTTTATATGTGTAGACAAAAATACTTAAAAACTATTGAATAATTTAAAAATTCAATTCAATAAGTAATATACAAAGATGTTATCATTTGAAAAGAATTTAATCTACAAGTCTGAATATTATTTTCTGTTGTTTGATTGTGTTTGGTTTTTTCCAAAGGCATTTTGTAATAAATAGTAAACTGCAAACTATTTACCAAATTTAATTTTAGAAAAACGGCTAGCAATCATTTTCAAAATACTAATCGAGGAGTCGAAACGTCAAATAAAGCAAATATCTTATAATTTATTAGTATTTTTTGTCTTAGATCTTTAGACCATAGTAAAGAGCTTAGAATGTTTCCCGCTTTTTGACCCGCTGCCTTTTGTTTTCGATGTATCTTTTGGCAGTGCCTTCTTTAGATGTTATAGATCCGAGATACATTTATTCTTTACATGTTTTTGTGGTTCTAGTTTCTAACTCTGGACCTTCTTCATCATCCCCTATTTTAAGAGTGAGGCCCAATTAGAAATATCTCGAGAACTAAAGAAATGCTGGTCTGAATCATGAAAACTAACTGAATCATGAAAACCAGCACCTGGTCTAACTGAATCATGAAAATTAGAATCAAGCGGTTTTGAAGAGTGAACTATGAAAATATTTTTATCCATTTTCTACTTTCGGTTATACCAGAATTTGCTTGTAACTTCGAATCTTTTAATGGAACAACCTGTATATTTTAACATTTTTGGATTCTCCTTAATGTGTTCTGTTTAAAAATATGAGCTTTTGGGTTTTGTAATATTATACAGGATAGTTTAAAACATTAACATGCTATGGCAGTGAAGCCTGGGTCCTGAAAGAAACATCCAAAAACAAACTCGAGACACTCGAAAGGAAAGCACTGAGGAGAATAGTAGGACCTGTGAGGGAAAACGGAATCTTCAGAAGTCGATACCACAACTAACTTTATCAACTTTATAAGGAAGCACCCCTGTCAGACTTCAGTAGAATACAAAGATTGCAATGAGCCGGACATGTGATAAGAATGGGAGAGGATATGCTACCAAAAAGAGCACTGAATGCTAGAATGTAGGGAAAGAGACCGGTTGGAAAGTCAATAAAGCGCTGGGAAGACAGGGTAAACAGCGACGCACAAGCCCTTTTAGGAGTCCGTGTATGGAGAAGAGCAGCCATAGACAAGCAAGGGTGGAGGCAAAAAAATAAAGGAGGCCTAGGCTCAATTTGGGCTGTAGTGCCGCAGAAGAAGAAGAAGAAGTTTAAAACATAGTTAAGTTTTTTTTAATGATCTTTTTTTCTAATCCTGAGAAAATGATACTGCCGAGGGCCGAAAGTCTCTGAAAACTTCTACAATGCTTATTTTAGTAAGTCGCAGGGGTGAACAAAAAAAAAATTACTGTGATTTTTAATTTCAAATATATCATTCCAAAGAAACTTTTTGTTTATTCTAAGGGACTTTTGGCCCTCGGTAATAATGTAATCTTTCATTCTGCGTTTAAATTTTTTAAAAATGTTTATTAGTTTTCTCACGATTCGAAAAAAAGGTATGCATTTAAAAAGCATTGGTCCGAAATTTTGCGCCTACGCTCTTAATTTCTTTTACGTGATTTTGTTGAAATCAACAGTATTAGTGTTTGTAGTGTTCATATAAATAATGAATCTCTATCTTCTGCTTTTCTTAAAAGCGTCTGTGTGTTTAACCCCGTCCAGGCACGAATATTTTTCGGCCAGGGTATTTGTCGTCTACCGGGACCCTTTTCCTTCGATTTTACCCTTGATAATCAGCTGCTGCAACAACTTACAACAAAGTACTTATCATTTATTAGTACGTGCCCTTTCTCATTGCTGTCCTTCTCCCATTAATGATGGTCAAAGTTCTCTGTTCCTTTCCATTCTGTGCAACACCATTTCGTACGTAATATGATCGGTCCATGGTATTTTCAAAATTCTCCTAAAAACCCACATCTCAAAATCTTCCAGCTTTCTCACTAAGTCAGCATTAACAATCCAATAAAGAAGAATAGAGTGGACATAATATTTTTATTATCATCCTGGTTTTTTGTAGGGTTCTCCGCCTTCCGGTTCCCAGTTTCCAGCTTCGTCCGTCGTTGCATTCGCCAGGGTGAACGTTCCTTTCCGACGTCTTCTGAATGCCACCCAGCCAGTATTGTTTCGGCTTTCCTCTCTTCATTCTTTCCTTGACGTTCATTTTAAAATTTGTTTTGGCAGCCTGTCTTCGTCTATTTTTTCTACATGACCATACTAGATCAGTTGACACCTTTGAATTTCGACTATGATGGTTGACTTGACCTAACATTTTACCATCCGATATCAGATTTGCAGATTGAATCTTTGGTTGCTCAGAAATTTCCTCATCTTTAAAAAGGCTGCTTTTGAATTTCTAAATTTCATTTTTTATCTGGATCCCTGTTATGGCTTAATATAATAGACCATATTAAAAATTTCGTAATTTTACTGAAAACAAATTGTTCACATGTACACACAAGTAAGACAATTGATTATTACTATTATTTATTATTAACAGTCAAATTTATTTGTCCAAATGCTTTAAAATGATACTTATAGTACCTATTTATGTCAAAACACTTTCTTGGACGGAGAAAAACCTCCACCAAAAACATTAGCGTGTGCGCACATACTAGGTATAGGGTAAGTATAGGTCTCCGGCCCGGGAGACATTTTTAAAATTTCATTTTGGCCCGCGCTTAAAAGCATTTGCCCACCTCTGCTGTACTTGGACTGAATTGACATCAAAAACCCTATTTTTGTTTAAATTACTTTTTATATACCTTTGTACCTAGTTTACTATTGTTACAAATTATTGATATAGCAAAATGTTTAATTTTAGTATACCTACAAGGTTGGTCGAAGCTCGAAATGAGTATCTTCTGAATTTTCTTAAATGGAACACCCTCTATTTTAGTATTGTAATAAAATGATATTTTATATAATATATACAGGGTGTCCAGAAACTCTACCGACAAACGAAGACAGGAGATTTTTTAGATAATTTTAAGATAATTTAACCCAATTCACCTAGTCCGAAAATGCTTCCTAAGGGAGCTAGAGCTCTTTGAAGGGGGCGTCATGTAATTAGTTTTTCTTAAATAACTCCAGAACGCTTTTATTTAAAAAAACGAAAATTGGTGTGCCTATTTACTTTCCAGAAATGAATCCATTCCATATATTGCGAATTTCTAGTACCGGTCATAGGCGTCCGTTTTGGGTAGGGCAACGGTTATTTTATCGCATAACTTTTTTGTCTTTAACTTTTAAGCATTTTTGTCACCGGATTATTAAATTGTGAGGTATTCTAGTACTAAAAGGTACTCTTGCTTTAAGTCGGTAGGACACACCGTTTTCTAGAAAAATGGATTTGAAAGTTTTTCGTTTTGGGAATTTGAAAAAAATGGAAAAAAATTTTCAAAAAAAAACGATGTATTTTACTAACTTAAAGCAAGACTAACTTTTAGTACTCGAATACCTCATAATTTAATAATCTAGTGTCAAAAATGCTTAAAAATTAAGGACAAAAAAGTTACGCTATAAAATAACTGTTGACCTACCCAAAACGGACGCCTATGACCGGTACTAGAAATTCGCAATTAATGAAATCGATTTATCTCTGGAATATAAATAAATGTACCAGTTTTCGTCTTTCTAAAAAGGTTTTTGTGGAAATTTTTTTTTTGAAATTTAAAGAACGAAAAATTTTCAAATCGATTTTTCTAGAAAACGGTGTGTTCTAACGACTTAAAACAAGAGTACCTTTTAGCACTAGAATACCTCACAATTTAATAACGCAGTATCAAAAATGCTTAAAAGTTAAAGACAAAAAAGTTATGCGATAAAATAACCGTTGCCCTGCCCAAAACGGACGCCTATGATCGGTACTAAAAATTCGCAAAGGATGGAATAGATTTATCTCTGGAAGATAAATACGCGTACCAATCTTTGTTTTTCTAAATAGAAGCGTTCTGGAGGTATTTAAGAAAAACTCATTACAAGACGCCATCTTCAAAGAGCTCTAGCTCCCTTAGGAAGCATTTTCGGACTAAGTGAATAGGGTTAAATTGTCTTGGAATTATTTGAAGAATCTTCTGTCTTCGTTTGTCGGTAGAGTTTCTGGACACCCTGTATACACCGATCTTAGGCGTCAACGCCCTTCGGTAGGGATCTATGGAGGAGTATCACCAAGACGCAAGCCCTTATATCCTCATAGGCCGATCAGACGCCAGTTTACTCCAGACCAAGTCTATCGAGTTTTATACAACGACGTTTCCCTTTTATTAATTTCATGACCTAGCTGAGGCTCGAACCAGCGATCGCAAATCGCAAATCCACTAAACTTGTCGATCGACTGCGCCTCAGCTAACTGGACCGTCAAGACCGACCAAAAAGGTTATTTTATGGTACGGAAATACTGAAAAGATTGCAAATAAATATTAGTACTATTATACAGGGTCTATCTATCTATAAGCGAGGTTCCTACAGCCTCTGCCGCTTCTATAATTTCGACCGCTATCGTTTTCTGTCCATCAATTCGTCTTCTTTGATGACTCTATCTCTCATTATGTGCAGTATATTTTCTTTCCAGGCAACTGAAGGCCTTCCCCTTCTTCTCCTGTAACTTAAAGCTTTCTTTGGCCATATATCTTCATTCATTTGTTGCACGTGACCATACAACACTAGTTTACCCCAGGCTGTGGGTGAAAAAACGTGATATAATTCAGGAATTTTTGAAACCTATCAGGTGTTGTAAAGGACGATGCCAGGAATAACTTCTACTAAAATGTAACCAAAAATATTGTGCGCTTTTTTTTATTGCGATTTTCATTTGTTAAATTTGCAATTTTTAATGATTTTTAATTTTGCAGCTTAGGACATTGATTTTAGAGAATAACTTTTTAATAGAAAGTTGTAGTAATTTAAAAAAACCTACAATTTGAGGTATAGTAAGTTTAATTTCGTTAATTGGTTATTGCAAGACAGCCTGCGAAAGGTCCAAAATGGCCGTTTTTTACAATTGCATTATTTGAAGGGCTCGGTAGTAAACAATGGTAAGGGACAAATTTTTATTTTTCGCGAAATAGTATGTAAACGATGGCAAGGGACATGGCAAAGCAGAAAATTTTACTTAGGTTATTCTCCTAATAATAGATGGAGCCAAATTAATTTTTTAAAATTTGGTACGGGACATGCATAAGCATGAAAATAATGTTATGTGTCCATGATAATGCAGGTTGTTCAAATCTAAATGGCTTTTTTGCTGTTAACAGTGACAATTCTGAGAGCTACGATGATTGCAACTCAAATAAAGATCCTGAATTTCAAGTATTCAGTGAAGCTAGCTTGGTCAAGTTTCTATAAAGAAGACAATTTCTTTATATTCTTAGAATAAATGTTCGCAAGTAAAAAATGGTAAGGGATGTACTTAACATTGTTTACACCCACGTTCACTTTGCATAAAAACTTAACATTTTTTACTTCCAAACATGAAAATAAATTCTCTCCAGCGCTACATTCTACATTATTATTTTTATTTAAACGGGTTTAAAACCTTTCAGGTTTTAGAAAACCTGAAAGATGTACAATCATTTTGGGAATTGATTCCAGCTGTTTACCACAAATGGTATCTAAATTTAAAATGAATTCCTAGTACCTACCAAATTATGTTAAGTCAACACCACTTAACACGTTACGTTGAATTATTTCAAATATTTTAGGTAAACAATGTTAAGTTTTAGTTCATATTTTCATACTTTTCTAATTAACCATTATAAAAAAATATTTGGTTTTCCATATTTTGCCAACGTATTAACAACATATTCAGCTAGTTTTAACATGCTTCATACTCTTATATTTTTTAATAAAAAATATAGTTAAGAATATTTTTTTCAAAATTCAACACTTCAAAACTCAAAACTTCTTTACTGCCCCTTACCATTTTTTACTTCCGGACCCCTCATTTATTGAACAAATATTTTTTTATTTTTTAAAGCTTTAAAATGAAGATCTTTCAATTCCAAACATAAAAAAAAATTGTACAGCCAGATTAACAGATTTGTTGCTTAGATATTATAAATTGTTTATCCCAAGAGGTCAAATGTCGAAGACTACCTATAATTTTTTGAAAAAAAAATCGTAGAGAGTTGGTGAAACATCCAATCTCCTTCTAAAGAGTTATATTTTTATATTCTTATGTAAATAAATGCGTGAAACATTTTTAAACCTCTAATTTTTGGGTTTGAAAATAAGGCGGCAAATTTTGTTATAAACATTTAGAGCTGAAGCGGTCCTGTACATACTGTGAGTTTCTAACTTACAGTTATTGTTGCTGAAGATGAAACAAAGATTTATAAAAAAATAAAAAATTTCTACGACCAACTGAAGCCGAGATAATTTTTGGATTTGAAAATAAGGGGGAAAATTTCGTTATAAACATTTAGATCTGAAGCGGCCCTGTACATCCTATGAGTTTCTAACTTACAGATTATTGATGCTGAAGACGAAACGAAGATTTATAAAAAAAATAAAAATTTTCTACAACCAACTGAAGCCGAGATAATTGTTTTTTTTTTTTCTTAAATCGTAGTGCCTTTATTTATAACAATTTAGAAATTATTTTACAGTCATTGACTAAAGAAAGACTTATATTATTTAAAATAAAAATTATTATAAAATATAATTACAATTAATTATTAAAAATTATTTTTAAAATCGGTGCTTTTGCAAGCGGCCGAATTTTGCAAATCGCCCGGCTCGCTTCAAATCCGCGCGCTCGGAAAATTTTTACGTAACTTGTATTAAATTTTGACAGAAAACAATTTAATAATATTACCATTATAATATAGGTACAGTCTATTTACCACTGTATTTGTTTTTCTTGATAAACTTTTATATGTGAAATCCAAAACGAATAGGCACTGCAAGAAAAAAAAGTTTTATATTGTATATTATAGTAAGAAGTAACATTATTATTATTATATTTATATAACAATAATATATTTATTAATAATATATTTCATATATATGTATCATTTTGTAATACAGAAATGAAATTTCACATATAAAAGTTTATCAAGAAAAACAAATACAGTGGTAAATAGACTGTATATTATAATGATAATATTATTAAATTGTTTTCTGTAAAACTTTAATACAAGTTACGTAAACATTTTCCGAGCGCGCGGATTTGAAGCGAGCCGGGCGATTTGCAAAATTCGGCCACTTGCAAAAGCACCGATTTTAAAAATAATTAAATGTAATTATATTTAATAATAATTTTTATTTTAAGATAACATAAGTCTTTCTTTAGTCAATAGAGAGTTATTGCCACCGGCAAATAAAGGATCCTTTAAGTTGGATTTATAGTTTGACGTAGCGTAGACGTAGACGCAACGGAGACGTAAGAAACGGACTGGAGACGTAAGAAAATAATATGTCAATTTATAATTCGACGTAGCGAAATTTTTGCGCTTGCGCATGAGTAGAAACAATGACTTTTCAACAACACACAGCCTATAAATTACCGTAAACAAACTTTGTGTTTATTTATTTATATTATTATTTATAAAATATTTATCTGTTTTGTGTGTTACAATAGATTAGGCAATAAACGTAGGTATGCTCCTTGCTGCCATGGAATTTCCAACTATGTTGTTTCATTTCCTGGTCTTTAAAATATTCGTTGGATTTAATTATTATTGTATGTGTGTGGATATAACCGATAACCCCGAATTAACAGGCTAATAAACAACTTATATTTATCTGAAATATTGAAATTACACTATGATATATTTTTATTAAATTAATAACTTAACACCCATTGAATTTAACAAATATTTAACAAAATTCGAATATGTTGACAAATAACTTTTTACAAAAGGGATGAGGGGGCGGGTCCACTTTGAGTGACAGAACAAAATTCTGCCTCATGATTGGCCCGACGGAAGAAACGCACTGCAAAAGATGAAAGCAGTGTTGCCAGGTCAAATTTATAAAAGTTACTAGATTTCACTGAAAAAAATCACTAGAATTTCACTAGATTACGCGCATGCGCAATAACGTATAATTATGCGCAGTAACACATTTTTCGTTACTGCGCATACTCGTAACCATAGGGCTTTCATAAAATTTTCAGGGGATTTCCCTATTTTTGACCTATCCAGGTTAGTTAAAACGCAAAAAGTCCTTACAATTTTATGCTGAAGTAATTATTCCGAACAACCATAATTTAGATTTAATTTATAAATAAAGAGCTAAGTGATTTTTACAAAGATAGCTATTATGATGAAGATCATAATGGATGGAGATCATAATACTTATTAAAAGTTTATTTATTCATCTCGTTAAATAGATAAGACAAACCTGATTTTCTTATTAGTTGGGCTAATGAATTGTCAAAGAAAACCGCACAACTATTATCTGTTATTTATGTCCTTTTCTTGACACTTGAAACTCTTGAGTTGAGGAGAGTATCATAATCGTGAATTGACTCATCCAGTCATCACTTTTTAAGGATTGCCATGTTTATGTTAACGTTATGGTATGTTATGACTAGGTATTAAATTGCCATCACAAATTTCTTTGGATTTTTCTTTCTTTGCAAAGAAATTTTTAAACAATACAGGGAAGTATTAAATGAATTTTAATACAAACGTATTAAAAATACTACTGAAAATATTTTTTTTTTTGTTAGTATAATGTAGTAAAAAGATTCAATATAATGGAAATTTCCAAAAATCACTAGAATTGTGACTATTTTGAAAAGTTATCACTATTTCACTAGATTCTTAAAAAATCACTAGATCTAGTGAAATTTCACTAGACCTGGTAACACTGGATGAAAGTTGGTCATCTCTTCCGTTCCGCTACGTTTCTCTTACGTTCCGTCAGGCGCTTGCGTTCATTTATAAACACGAGTACACAAAATTCGGTGTTGATCTTTTCCACTGCGTCTCCGTTGCGTCTACGTCTACGCTACGTCAAACTATTGGCTCCGTGCGTCTCCCCTCTACGTACAGTCACCTGATACGCTGTCAGATTTTGTAAGGACGTTTTAACATTGAGTCTTATGGGATTATTTTGTTAAACTTGAATATTTTATTTTGTAGTGATAATAACCGAATACAATTGTTAGAATTCATTAGTTATTAATTTATACTGTAATTTATAGTGCAACAAAATATTTTCTTTTTCGTTAATAAATATTTATTGACATAAACTGCGATAGTGAGGTTATGCATACAAAATCAAACTGATAATCAATATTGGAAAGTGAAGAATTTATAGTGCGTTTTTATTTTCTGTTTATATTAATACATAATATCACTAGCGTGACACGACATTTTTTTAAATGTCTCATTTAAACATACACAAAGCGTCCTTATAAAATTTCAAAAAACCGCCACCATGAGCAGGTCGGTCGATTTTGCTTTGACACTTTGTTAACGCTCAGAGCGAATAAATCCAACTTTATTACAGGATACTTTAATAAAGGACAAATACAGGACGGGTCTAAAAGAGTGGTATTGCAAACGCAGTTAAAGAATCTTTTATTTTGACAAATGACATGAAATATTTTTGTAAATATAAAAATAACCTATAAAATTCCATTTGTCCATATAAATTAAAATAAGATAATTGAAGAGTAAAACGTTAAATTTAATTATTTTGTCATTTAAAGATGTTTAGAGAACAACATAATATATCCCATAATACTCATCGTTCAATAATATGGAAGTGCAATAAATTGGAAATACTATTTTAGGAGTTTTTAAATACTTTTGCATTATGGGTATGTATATGTAATGGGGAATTTCTGGAGAATATATTATTAGGGAATAGTGGATATCCATTCCTCAACTACAACTACTGAATGACACCATTCCAGAATTTTCAGACAGAAGTTGTGTTTTTATAATCCATCACAAATCCCTTCAAGAATTGTTATTGAAAGAACATTTGGTATTGTGAAGAGATTTCCCATTTTACCATATGTAATGAGATGCAAGTTACCTTTTATTCAAAGAATAATATCAGCTTGTTCAGTTTTACATATTGCAGTAGTACATAATAGAGAAAATGTTGAAATAGTGGCAAATGAGTGTGCTGTTGATATTGATATAGAAGCTGTGGCAGTACATTTTCAACCAGGAGCTAATCTAATGCGACTAAATTGTGTGTGTGTTTGTTTAAAATTATTGTTCGAGATTTAAAGCTAGCGCTTAAACTAATTTTATTTTTATTGGACTGCAGTTTGTTAATAAATTTATAAATAAATATAAATATTATATTGGTGACTGATTTTAAGTATTTTATGATCATTAGCAGGTTTTAAATAATAAATTTATAAATATGTACATACATGCTATTGGCGTTTGATCTTTTATCCATTATGGCCCTCTCTTTCTTTCTTTTCACCTCTGGATAACTAGTTATCAGGAAGTTTATCTGACAGATTAGATACTAATAGATATCTGACAGAGAGAAACTTCCCGTTAACTAGTTATCCGGAGCTGAAAAGACAGATACTAAGGATACTGTATATAAACTTCCCAATAATTAGTTATCTGAAAATGAAAAGACCTCTAATCTGTCAGATAAACTTCCCGATATACAAAAAGATAATAGAAGAATTAAGCTTTATGCTGGTTTTTATTAATTTTTTTGGCAATGTTTAAATAAACAAATACTGATGGCATGAAATGGATCACGAACAAGGAGGAATGAAGAAGGAATTGGAGATTGTGTTTACCATTAAACGCATAAAACTGCAGTATCTGGGACACATATGATAAATCAGCACCGTTACTCCCTGCTGCAGTACATATTGCAAGGTACAGTCAAAGGTAAGCGAAGACCTGGTAGAGGGAGAATATCAATGGAACTGTTTCGAATCGCAGCTAGCAAGGTTACGATTGCTATATGATTTCCAACATTCGAAACGGATAAGAACCAAAAGAAGAAGATGGCATGAAAATGAAAGTGTATTAATACTTTTGATTAAAAACTTTATAGATTCTAATCTATAAAAGATTAAATTTTCAAAAATAAATACTTGAACCTTTGTTTTATTTTGTTAACCTGTTGTTATATATCTGTTGAATAGAACTCTATTTTGAATCTAGAATTTTAACAAATCCTAACTTTCATTAAAATTTATTGATCTTATATCTTCAATCTCTTATATCTTCAATAAATATTTATTTCTATAGAAAAATGTAAAATATATTGAGTTTAATAAATGAGTTACTGATATTTTAAGTCTGATCATTGTAATTAGTAACAATTTAAAATTATTTACGTAATATTCCTTTTTACAACTTCTTGTAATAACTCAAGCTTCAATAAAATGTTCTTTTCTATATTCGTTTGGATCAAAACATCAATAATCTATATCTCAGAATATTACTTAGAGTTGTTTTTAATAAATAAAACCCAACATACAACTTTAATGATGAAAGTTTAATCAAATATCAATCCCACAATATAGTATTTTTACTACAAAAACGTTATTACGTAGGTCAAAATTTTTGACGTAAGAGAACTGTCAAAACATTAGAATGTGACTTTTCATTATTGCTATGCTTATTATAAACACGGCAATAATGAAAAGTCACAATCTAATGTTTTGACAGTTCTCTTACGTCAAAAATTTTGACCTACGTAATAACGTTTTTGTAGTAAAAATACTATACATAAATTATCAATCCAAAGAAGCGACAAGATAAATTCAAAATACAAGTGAAGTTACACCTTTCTTCACATATTTGACACGTTATGTCAAAATAAAGGAACTTTTATTAAAATAAAGGTGTCCTCTAATTTTCCTTAAATACAGGCGGCCTGTATTTTATTAAAAGACAAAAATAAAAGACGCAATACTGCGCATGCTTATATGTCAAAATAAAGGATCTTTTATTACAGGTCGACTTAAAAGACGTTGGCAATAGAGAGATATCGAAACCCCATTTAACATCGTCCTTTAATAAAAGATCCTTTATTTTGACATATACGCAAGCGCAGTATCACATCCTTTATTTTTGTCCTGTAATAAAATACAGGCCGCCTGTATTTAAGGAAAAATACAGGACAAAAATCTTTTAATAAAGGATCCTGTATTTTGACGTAACGTGTCAAAAATGTGACATATTTGTCAAATTATGTGAAGAAACAATAAGAAAAGAAAGGCGTCTAACTTCACTTATATTTATGTTTTTATCACATGGATATTTTTGATCTAAGTTGAAGTTTTATTTATTAAAAAGAACTCCTAAATAAAGGAATAACAGTTTATTCTCAGATATAGATTATTAATGTTTTGACCCAAATCAATATAAAAAAGAATATTTAAGAACATTGAGTTATTAGAAAAAGTTTGTAAACAGGAAATTAAATATAATTTTTGTAAATAATTTTAGTTTTTAATAATTAGGTACAATAATCAGACATAGAATTTCTTTACAACTCATTTAAACTCCAGACATTTTTGTTTAGAAATAAATATTTTTATTACAGATATATAAGATGTACCTACCTAATTTCAATTAATTTGAATGCACAAGTATCATACTTGAGACATTGTGGAAAAGTTTAGGATTTGTTCAAATTCTGCATTCAAAGGTAGAGTTCAATTCAACAGATATATAACATAAATGGTATTAAAATATAAACGGGTTCATACAATAAGACAAAGATTTAAGTATTTATTTTTGAAATTTTTTGTCCTTGATGTATATCGTTTTGAACCAAAAGTATTACACTTTCATTTTCGTGCCATCAGCTTTTCTTTATTTAAATATACTGTCAAAATAATTCATCCACCATAAAGCTATTCATCTATTATTTTTGTCCTTTAAAACACTTACTTTAGTTTTGGGCTATGTCGGCTCCATCTTTGTTGCCGAGCCACAAATCTTCGAGGGTACAAGGATGGTTTCTGCATGTAAGAAGATGTTCCATATTCTGTATTTTTCCATAGTCACAGTTCACATCATCTTGGTCTATTTTCCCCCATTTTATAATGTTTGATTTTACTGGAGCGACCCCTGGTCATATCCTATTTATAGTTTTCCGTGTTTTAAAGTCTAGGTCTAGAGATTGTCTGGTCCATTGAACCTAGGGAAGAGGAAAATACTCATCCTGCACTGTTCCAAGGAAGCTTTTCCTGGATTTTAGTCGCTTTTGTGGCGTTCAAGCTTTGTATAGGGCATTCCACTCATCCACAATTTGTTTAATTTTCTATATGTGCTCTGCAACGCATCTGTGTATCAACGGTTCTACAAAACCCGATAAAACAATTTGTTTGTTCATACATTTTTGCTAGTTGTGGAAGTCCTTTTAACGGAAAGTGATATAACATATTTTAAAGGATACGTAAAATCAAACACCAATATGTATTTATAAATTTATTAAAAAACTGCTAATAATAAAATACTTAAAATCAGACACCAATATTAAACTATATATACTATACCTATTTATTTATAACTTTTTGTCCAATAAAAATAAAATTATCAACATTAACCATTTAAACTTGCCTTAAATTGCGAATAATTTTAACTCAAACACACACAAAATGTAGTTGCACTAGATTTGCTCCTGTTAGAAAATGTACTGCCACAGCTTGTTCAATTTGGCGCATGGATTTAGTGTCCGCAGTCATATAAACCCAAATAAACAACAAAGCTTGTTCAATTAAATCGCACCACCTTCATATTTGTTAGTACAAATTTCAATGAAACTGTAAAACTGAACAAACTCATATTATTCTTTAAATATAACTTGCATCTTATTTCACATATTAATATTGGAAATCTTCTCTTCAAAATACAAAATGTTCTTTCAATAACAGCTCTTGAAGCAATTTGTGATTAATTACACAGCACTTCAACTGCTCCCTAACAGATACATTGTCCATAAATTCTCCATTTCGTATACCCATAATATGCAAAAGTATTTAACAACTCCTATAACTCCCTTATAGTAACATAGTATTTCTATTTTCACTTTCATGTTGTACAGTGAGTATTATGGGTTATGCTGTTCTTTAAATGACAAAATAATTAAATTCAACGTTTTACTCTTTTCAATGATCTTATTCTTAATTGTCTTGTTCTTACTCTTATTTTAATTTTTATCTCTATAATATAATAAGATCTTATTTTTTATAAGAGATTACAAATAGAATTTTATAGGTTATTTTTATATTTACAAAAATATTTAATGTCATTTGTCAAAATAAAAGATTCCTTAAAACTGCTTTTCGATAACTCTCATTACACATGTCCTGTATTTGTCCTTTATTAAAAGATCCTGTAATAAAGGAACTTTTAACTCACAGTTTCGATATCTCTCTAATAACTCTCTAATGACTGTAAAATAATTTCTTAATTGTTATAAATAAAGACACTACGATTTAAGAAATAAAAAAAATTATCTCGGCTTCAGTTGGTTGTAGAAACTTTTTATTTTTTTATAAATCTTCGTTTTGTCTTCAGCAACAATAATCTGTAAATTAGAAACTCATAGGATGTACAGGGCCGCTTCAGCTCTAAATGTTTATAACGAAATTTACCCCCTTATTTTCAAACCCAAAAATTATCTCGGCTTCAGTTGGTCGTAGAATTTTTTTTTTTTGTAAATCTTCGTTTCATCTTCAGCAACAATAATCTGTAAGTTAAAAAGTCATAGGATGTACAGGGCCGCTTCAGCTCTAAATGTTTATAACCAAATTTGCCCCCTTATTTTCAGACCCAAAAATTAGAGGTTTAAAAATGTTTTACGCATTTATTTACATCAGAATACGAAAATATAACTCTTCAGACGGAGATTGGATGTTCCACCAACTCTCTACGATTTTTTTTTTCAAAAAGTTATAGCCTTCGACATTTGACCTCTTGGAATGAACAATTTATAATATCTAAGCAACAAATTCATTAATCTGGCTTTACAATTTTTTTTATGTTTGGAATTGAAAGATCTTTATTTTAAAGCTTTAAGAAATAAAAAAAAAATTATTTGTACAATAAATAATGCATTTGTAAAAAACGGCCATTTTGGACCTTTCGCAGGCTGTTTTGCAATAACCAATTAACGAAATTAAACTTACCATACCTCAAATTGTAGGTTTTTTAATTTACTACAACTTTCTATAAAAAAGTTTTTCTCTAAAATCAATATCCTAAGGTGCAAAATTAAAAAATCATTAAAAATTGCAAATTTAACAAATTAAAATCGCAATAAAAAAAAGCGCACAATATTTTTGGTTACATTTTAGTAGAAGTTGTTCCTGGCATCGTCCTTTACAACACCTGATAGGTTTCAAAAATTCCTGAATTATATCCTGAAATCGACCTAGTTTTCACCCACAGCCTGGGGTAGTTGTCTCGTTTCAGTTCTATCTACACTGGAATATACAGTATTTGTCCTCCTTCTAATATCTTCATTCCTGATGTGATATTTTTTTGACATAGGTACTACACTCTTTCCTTAGATAATCCATTTGTACTACTTTTATTCTTTTTCTATCTTTTTTTGTGATCTACCAAACTTCTGCCCCAGGAGCGTCATTTGATATAGTCAGGGGGCATTTGCCCTCCCCCCTGACCCTG
Organism: Diabrotica virgifera virgifera; assembly: GCF_917563875.1. Classification (NCBI taxonomy): domain Eukaryota; kingdom Metazoa; phylum Arthropoda; class Insecta; order Coleoptera; family Chrysomelidae; genus Diabrotica; species Diabrotica virgifera. Next base: position 114,800,337 of record NC_065450.1, read on the forward strand.
AAAATGACTGAAATTTACAAAAAATAGACCAATTTTGTATTATGTTTGCATATACAGTATGTCCCTGTAAGTTGTATCCATATGGAAAACTTTTTTATTATTAATTTTACGAAAAAAAGTTATTCTTTATAAAAAGCTCTGCATGGTCCAAACCTAAGATTTAACCATCAAATATCAAATTTTTTGAATATTATACGAGGTATGTCAAAAAGTTTGAATTTCACTCAAGAGTAAAGTAGCTTTATTTTTCACAATATTGAAAATTGCTATTATGAAAAGTTGTTTGGAATTAAAAACTATATTCTAGTATGCAATTAGATCCTTCTAATTGAATTTTTTTTTTAATTATGGATAACAACATTATTTTCAGGTATTTCAATTCAGATAACTCTTTTTAGTTATTTTACGATATAAAGAGATTCTTAATAAAAAGTTCTGCACCTAAAATACAACCAACTTATGTCAAATTTGAATATTTCAATTAGAAGAATGTAATTACAAACTGAAACATAGTTTTTAATTCTAAATAACTTTTCATTATAACAATTTTCGATATTGTGAAAAATAAACGTATTTTACTCTTGAGCGATATTCATATTTTTTGACATACCTCGTATAAAATTGATAAAATTTGACATAAGATGGTTGCATTTTAGGTTTTAGACCATGCAGAACTTTTTATTAAGAATCACTTTTTTTCGTAAAATTAATAATAAAAGAGTTATCTGAATTGAACTAACTGAAAATAATGTTGTTATCCATAATTTAAAAAAAAATTCATTAGAAGGATGTAATTGCATACTAGAATAGAGTTTTTAATTCCAAACAACTTTTTATAATAGCAATTTTCAATATTGCAAAAAATAAAGCTACTTTACTCTTGAGTGAAATTCAAACTTTTTGACATACCTCGTATAATATTCAAAAAATTTGATATTTGATGATTAAATCGTAGGTTTTGGACCATGCAGAGCTTTTTATAAAGAATAACTTTTTTCGTAAAATTAATAATAAAAAAGTTTTCCATATGGATACAACTTACAGGGACATACTGTATAATGTATTGTATATATCATGCTTGCCCCCCCCTATCAAAATTTCAAATGACGCTCCTGTTCTGCCCCATAGGCCATAAGTCATAATATCAAGGCTTTACCAAGGTTCGATAGATTGTCAGTTTCGTTTTTTGTCTTATTAGCCCGATCAAAGAACAATCTGAACCCAAAAAAAATTAAGGAAGGATGAAAATTTGGGAATAAGTAGTTGAAATTGTCTATTATTATATACGAAAAAGTTTACAATTCTACACCCCCCCCCCCCATTTTACAAAAATGGAGGGGAATACCCCCTCTCGAAGGTGAAAATTATACATTCAAAATAAGACCGGAATTGGATAAAATGACTAATTCTAAACAAATTTTGTTCTATAGAGTTTTTTTCACTAAGCCAATAATTTTCGAGCTATTTGCGAGTGAATATGTTCCTGTTTAAGAAAATGAATCATGTTTTTGGACGGTTTTTTGGAGATGACTCAAAAGTACGTATTTACCGAATAAAAAAATTCTTAACAAAAATATAGCTTACAAAAAATTTAAAAAAAATGGTGTATACTTGGGGTGTGTAGACCCAGTAGAAGCAGAATAATTGCAGCTAATGAAAAGTAGGTTCTTCTTCGTCAAATTCCAAATCGAATATTTCAATGTGAAATAATCCAAAAACGGAGCACTTTTCGGAGAAAATTCATTTTAACTTTTTTAAAGTGTCTAAAAAAAGGTTTATTTTTGTTAAAAAAAAACGTGTAACATTAAAAGTAAGTGTGTTACGCTCAAAATATTGTTGGTTTCTTTTATTTATTGGTAAAAAAAATCACGAAAATCACCCCCTAATTAGCATCACAAATAAATTTTATCATTACCACTTCACAAGTTAGTTTGCCTATATGTATTATTTATATGATCTGTAAGTTTCATCGGTTTAAAGTGCTTATTTTTGAAAAAGCTTTAGTTAAAATGGCTTGAACGAGTAACTAATCACGAGTTTAGGCAAGTTTTGAACAGCCATATAGGCTATTGATTATGTACTATAGAAAGGAACTACAACGTTAACGGGGTTTTATTATTTCGTATGGTCAATGAATCTCTATATATGAAAAAACCGCGGAGTGCTACCATTTAAAAGGGTGCGTTTTTGAGAAATGGGTGAATTAGTCCCTGGGCACAGGTTACATTAGGGTGAGTTCTATGCACTTTTGATACAAACACGTCTACATAAAAATTGTTCCTGGTTAAATTTCCTATCTAAATATAACTTTTTAAAGTCAAAGATACTTTTTTTACAAAAATATATTCAAAAGAAAAAGCACAAAGAAACCCCAAAGAAAGAAATTTTGTTTTTTGTCCCATAACTTTTGTCCACGGGGATATAGGTATAGACATTGCTTCACAGAAAAAAAACTTAAATATTTTCTCTTTAAAATGATGTTTAGTAGAGGTCATTAGGATTTACATTTTTCGCAATATGATTTTTCAAAGTTCGCCACTCACAGCAATTTTGGGCAATTTTTCTTGTTATTTCGCAAATATTTTTCTGTAACTTTTTTCTACGCAACTTTAGGCATATGCAATGGTACATGTAAGATTAATAGAAATCAATTACCTGTAAACTGTTCTACTGTATAGTGTTGTACGACTTCTTTTAAAGAGGTTATCTTTTTCAAGATTTTATACTTTTAACGAGTTTTTATATTTTTTACGATTATTTTTTAAATTTCCCATTATAACTTTTTTTCTTCTACATTTAGGTATATATTATATAATAATAAAGAAAGCTTATTCTGTTTACTTTAAAATGGTGTATTACAAAAAATTCTAGGATTTTTTTCGAGTAAGATATGCTTTTTCTATATGCTAAGTACTTGCAACGATTTTTGATTTTAGGATTATTTTTTAAATTTCTCATTATAACTTTTTTTATTTGTTTGTGCGTTATGATTGAATCTTATTTTTTATAGGTAATACTTTGGATCCACTTGACTCGGCCGGGCAAACTTCAAAATATGGATTAATTCCAAGAGTCAAAGCTCCTGCACCACAAGCTTTGCTTGAAAAAATAGCATATAAATGTACCAAAGGATGTACAAAAAACTGCGGTTGTAGGAAGATAGGAATTAGTTTCTCAATATTCTGCAAAGGGTGCATGTGCATGGGTACTAATTGTGGGACTCTAAGATAACTGAGGTGTCAGAGGAAGATATGGAAGCTAATGCTAACGAAGAGATGGACTTTGATTTTGAAATTTTTTAATGGTCAATGTTTAAATAATTTTAACTAAAGTGATGTTTTCTAAGACTAATGTTTATGTAATTTTTGTAAAAGAAATAATTTTAAATAATACAGGTAAAAAAATATCAAAGAATCACTCGGTTTCCATTATTTAAATATAGATGATACACTATTTTAAATAACAGAAAGTAAGCCCTCTTTATTGAGCAATATATAGTATATTTATGTACAAGAAAAAAAAAGTTATAATGAGAAATTTAAAAAAAAAATCCTAAAATCAAAAATCGTTGCAAGTACTTATTACATTTTGAAAAATAATATCTTATTCAAAAATAATCCTAGAATTTTTTGTAATACACCATTTTAAAGTAAACAAAATAAGCTTTTTTTATTATATAATATAATATATACCTAAATGTAGAAGAAAAAAAGTTATAATGAGAAATTTCAAAAATAATCGTAAAAAATGTAAAAAATAATATTTTTTTTATATTAGGTATTATATAATATATAATATAATATTATATTATATATACTATATATAATATAATATTATACAATATATAATATATCATATAATAATATAATTTTATTTTTATATTATATTATAAAAAATCGTTAAAAGTATAAAACTTTGAAAAACCATAATCTCTTTAAAAAAAAGTCGTACAACGTTATACAGTAGACCATTTTAAAGCTAATTGATTTCTATTCCTCTTACATGTACCATTGCATATGCCTAAAGTTGCGTAGAAAAAAGTTACAGAAAAATATTTGCGAAATAACAAGGAAAATTGCTGTGAGTGGCGAACTTTGAAAAATGATATTGCGAAAACTGTAAATCCTAATGACCTCTACTAAACATCGTTTTAAAGAAAAAATATGTAAATTTTTTTTCTGTGAAGCAATGTCTATACCTATATCCCCGTGGACAAAAGTTATGGGACAAAAAACAAAATTTCTTTCTTTGGGGTTTCTTTGTGCTTTTTCTTTTGAATATATTTTTGTAAAAAAAAGTATCATTGACTTTAAAAAGTGATATTTAGATAGGAAATTTAACCAGAAACAATTTTAATGTAGGTATGTTTATACCAAAAGTGCATAGAACTCACCCTAATGTAACCTGTGCCCAGGGACTAATTCAACCATTTCTCAAAAACGCACCCCTTTAAATGGTAGCAGTCCGCGGTTTTTTCATATATAGATGTCCATTGACCATATGAAATAATAAAACCCCGTTAACGTTGTAGTTCCTTTTAGCTATCTTATTTTGAATATAATCAATAGCCTAATAGCATAACAAATTTTTGTCTAAAAGAAAACAAGAAATCAAAAGCATTCAGAAAAGCAAAACGTACATTTTATTACTCTTTGAGATTTTTGGTATTACTAATAATTTTTAAGTTAATTCCATAAATAATTCCATTTTTTTTTTTTTCAAAATAAAATTTTTTTTTATTTTATACCCATTTTTTTCAAAACTGAACACTTTGAACCAATAAAACTTGTAGATAATATAAACAATACAAAAGTAAAGTAACTTGTGAAGAGGTGAAGATTAATTTTATTTGAGAAGCTAATTATGGGGTGATCTTCGCTATTTTTTTACCAAAAAATAAAAGGGACTAACAATATTTTGAGCGTAACTCACTTACTTTTAATGTTAAAAGTTTTTTTAAACAAAAATAAACCGTTTATTAAACACTTTAAAAAAGTTGTAATGAATTTTCCCCGAAAAGTGCTCCGTTTTTTGGTTATTTCACATTAAAATATTCGATTTGGAATTTGACGAAGAAGAACCTACTTTTCATTAGCTACAACTCTGCTTCAGCTGGGTCTGCAGACCTCACGCGTCCCCCATTTTTTTTCAATTTTTATAAACTACATTGCAAAGTAACATTGTCGACTTTGCAAAGTAACAAGACACTTACTCAACATACACATTACACATGACACTAATATTCATGTTGTGACTGGCTAAATGACATAAAGTCCATGTCATTAAAAAAAATAAGCTACATTTGTTCTAAGAATATTTTTTTCACTAAAATACTTACTTTTTGAGTTATCTCCGAAAAACCGTCCAAAAACATGTTTTTTTTTGTTAAAAATGAACATATTCACTCGCAAATAACTCAAAAAGTATTGACTTACCTAGTAAAAAAACTCTATAGAACAAAAGTTGCTTAGAATTAGTAATTTTATCCAATTCCGGACTTATTTTTAACTTATATTTTTTCACCCCCGAGAAAATATTTTTCACCCCGTATTTTCCAATTTTTGTAAAATGGAGGAGATGTAGAATTGTAAACTTTTTCTTATATAATAATAGACAATTTCAACTACCTACCTATTCTCAAATTTTCATCCTTCCTTTATGTTTTTGGAGGTTTTCGTAAAATTTTGTGTTCCCTGATCGGGCAATATATCTTTAGTCCATAGTAGAGAGCTTAGAATGTTTCCCGCTTTTTTGCCCTGCTGTCAGTGATTATGTTAATTTTCAATTTTTTATTTTAGATCATAGAAAATGAAGTGTATTTAAAAGAAGCTCCTCTAATTATAATGGATGGAAATTTAACATTAGAAACGATGAACGAAATATTAAGAATAGCTGAAGAAAGTAAAATACCTGGTAAGTTTTAACTTTATATTATTTAATAGTATATTGATATTCTCTCATCCTTATGGTGAATGGAGACGATAGATCAACTGGCAGTAGGAAGGAAAGGTTTTAACAAATTTAAATATAGAATTTTGATATATCTCATGGCCTGATCCTCCCTTCTCTCTTTGTGTCTTCCCCTTGGTCTTTCACTTTATGGCTTCCATCTGGTGATCTTTTTTAATCAGTAGGTCGTCTTTTCCTTCTCTCTATGTGTCCCAGCCATCTCAGTTCTGCGCTTTAATAGATCTAACTATATCTTCTCCCTTCATTATCCCTCTTAGTTCATACTTCATTCTTCTTCTCATTTCTCCGTTGTCCATTGCTATCGGGCCCATAATCCGTCTGAGGATTTTCCTTTCGAATATTCTCAATTTTCTCAATTTTTCTTCATCTTTTTCCGTGAGGCATATTGTCTCAGCTGCGTACGTAACTAATGGTCTGTGCGCAAGATTGTATATTTTCAGTTTTGTATTTCTGAACAAGTTTTTGTCCTTCATTAGTAGGGAGCGGATTTTATGCTAAATGCATATTGCATGCATATTTCGCATATTTGAGCACTTTACTAAATTTTGCATATTTTTAAAGAACCATGCATATTTTGTGCATATTTAAAAACATTTAAGTCAAAAAAAAATTTAATTTTTTATTTCGACACAAAATATTTCCCCGCACAGGCTGTCGTATCTATTAATTCGAGAACTACCTGAAGAGAGACGGTTCATTCACTGCCTTTTCATTTTTTCTTAGAAAATACACGATCTTTACACAAAGTACTTATAGTGCTTATAGAACGCCGTTATAAAAATATTGTAGGATGTTAAAATAATGAAGGATGGTTTACCGGGAAATCCGACTTTTATTTACTTTTATTATATTTAGTACAATTTGTATCCCAATTTAGTAGGTACCTATATAGTCCATTCTTTCACGGTTTTTGCTCTAAATTTTAAAGAACTGCTTGGATTGACATGAAATTTGGCATACATATAGCTTACATGTCAAAGAAAAAAAGTGATATTGTGCCGATGTGTGCTTTTGCCCTGGGGGTGACTTTCACCCCCTGTTGGGGGTGAAAAAATATATGTCCAAACTAAGTCCGGAAATGGGTAAACTGACTAATTTTAAGTAACTTTTGCTCTTATAGAGCTTTTTCGCCAAGTCAACACTTTTCGAGTTATTTGCAAGTGAATATGTTCATTTTTCAACAAAATAACCACATTTTTAGACGGTTTTTCGCAAATAACTCAAAATGTAAGTACTTTGTCGAAAAAACCGTTCTTAGCTTGTATATAGCCAATAAAAAAGTAAAAAAATGGTGTACGCGCTAGGTCTCTGGATCTCGTAGAACCAGAGTTATAGCCAATGAAAAATAGATTCATATTCACCAAATTGCAAATAGAATATTTCGACGTGAAATATCCAGAAAATTAAGCACTTTTTGGAGAAAACCTATTATAACTTTTTTAAAGTGTTTAAAAAAGCTTTATTTCTGTTTTTACAAAAAGTTTCTAGCATTAAATTTAAGCAAGTTACGCTCAAAATAAAGTTGGTCCCTTTTGTATTTGCAAAAAAGAAATCGGGAAGACCACCCCCTAATTAGCAACTTAAATTAAATTAATCGTTACCGCTCCACAAATTATTTTACTTCTGTTGTGTTTATATAATCTGTAAGTTTGATCGATTCAAAGTTTGAAAAGATGAAAAAATTTGGTTTCAAAGTAAAATTTTTAAAAATTTAAATTTTGAAAAATGTTTTTTTCAAAATAACTTAAAAATTGTTAGAGATAGCAAAAATCTCTAAAAACAAAAAAAGTCAGATTTACTTTTCTGAATATCATGTATATTTTTGTTTTTCTGTCGGACAAAAATTGATTAAGATTTGTTGTTTCTAAATTTGCATACATTCGTGATCAGTGACTCGTTCAACCCCTTTTAACTACAGCCCTTTCAATAATAAGGACTTTGAACCGATGAAACTTACAGATCATATAAACAATATATACACGAGTCAAGAAACTTGTAAAGTCGTAACGATTAATTTTAGATACTAATTAGGGGGTGATTTTCTCGATTTTTTACCCAAACCAAAAGGGACTAACTTTATTTTGAGCGTAACTTGTTTAATTTTGATGCTAGAAATTTTTTTATAAAACAAAAATGAAGCTTTTTTTAAACACTTTAAACAAGTTGTAATGAGTTTTCCCCGAAATGTGCTTCATTTTTGGTTATTTCACGTTAAAGTATTCCATTTGGAATTTGACGAATATGAACCTATTTTTCATTAGCTATAACTCTGAGACGTGATATATACACCATTTTTTTAAATTTTTTACAGGCTATATTTTTGCTAAGAATGTTTCTTCGACAAAATACATACTATTTGAGTTATTTGCGAGAAACCGTCTAAAATCGTGGTTATTTTGTTGAAAAAATGAACATATTCACTGCCAAATAACTCCAAAAATATGGACTTAGTGAAAAAACTCTATAGAACAAAAGTTACTCAAAATTAGCCAGTTTATCCATTTCCTGACTTTCTTTGGACGAATATTTTGGGGGGTGAAAATCACCCCCAGGGCAAAAGAACATATCGGCACAATATCACTTTTTTTCTTTGACGTGTTAGCTATGCGTATGCCAAATTTCATGTCAATCCAAGCGGTTCTTTAAAATTTAGAGGTTTTGCAATATTTTACCGTTAAAGAACGGACGAATAATTCTGGTGATTCTTTTAAATCCCCTATTGTTAAGAGAATTTACACATTTAACCATAGATTTACGATTTTCTAACGGAAATTGAAATATTCATGCTTTAGATCAGATCCCGACTTTAAACGGCTTTAAAACTTTGGAGGACATATATGCGAAATTTTTAATGGAAATTTTGAAATTGATTTTGGTGCAGAATTTTCGTCTTTAACAAGTTATTTTAATGCGCCCCAATTACTTCTGTTTGTATTGAAAGGAGTTTTTCAAGTTATAAAAATATTTTATCTGATCAAAGAAAATGTTTCCTCGTGAAAAATTTGGAAAAACACATTGTAGTGAATTATAATCGAAGATATATATAGTGATATTGTTGTTTTATTTTAAATAGGTAACTATATTGGTATCAGTTTTTGTAAAAAATGTGAATAAATTGCATTGTATAAAAAATAACGATTTTTTGAAAGATAATAAATAAGATTGCCGCCCCCCTGTAAAAGAACCCCCTAGAATAGAATAGAACAGAATTTGTGGTTTCTCGAAATGCGCATTTTTTGAATTTTTGTGCATATCGCGCATATTTCGTAATATTTTACTGCATATATATGCGCATATTTCATCAAAATTGATCGCATATAAATCCGCTCCCTATTCATTAGCCTATGATATCTCCAGTATATTTTGTTGCCTGCTAGTATTCGCTCCATTAGAAATAGTGCAAACACTCGTGACCACGGCGCAGTAGACGAAATTTGGTTTAGTCCCCACTCCCACGCGAAACGCACTGTATCTACAATAGAACCTTTCTGCCTTTCCATGGTCAGGAGTGTTTGCACTATCTCTACTTCGTCACTTCTCTTATTTTTGCCATTCAAAATTACTCCCAAATATTTAAATTGTTGAACTCTTTCAAAAGTGACTTATATCTTGATTTCTCTCGTCCTGTTATCTTCTCTTCTAGAGCAGAGTAGATAATTGATTTTCCTACGTTAATTTCTAGACTTCTTTTCCGTGATTCATTTGGACAGGATTCTGCTTCTTTTAATCTTCCCTAATCTCTTCCCATAAGAACTATGTATATTATCTGCACATGCAACTATTTGTGTTGAGGAGTGGGCTATAGTTTCTTTAATTCCGCTGGCAAAATTCTTCCTTCTATTGCTATGTTGAATAGTGTGCGTGGACAGGGAATCGCATTCTTGTACTCCCTGTTTCTATTGCAATTGATTTTGTGCTACCTTCTTCTGTTGTTATTTTAGTTCGAGATCCATATATAGTCATTTTTAATAATCTAATTAGCTTTGCTGGTATGTATAGTCGATTCGCTAAACTCAGACACAACTGGCTAGTGATTTTAGTCGGTATTGTTTTTGCCAATTTTGTCAAAATTACTAACTGTTTAGTAATTATTAACTATTTTGTAATAATTTTTTTGCAAATTTTACCAAATTGGCAAAATTACTTACTAAAATCACAAGCCAGTTGTGTCTGAGTTTAGCGAACCGACTATATACATGTTGATTTTTCATTTCAATAAATAATTTATTTCTTCCAATACAGCCAAAGGCTTGTCTGAAGTCTGCGAAGGTTCATGTTGTGTTCGTGGCATTTTTTAATTGTGTGTGTAATTATGTGGATCGCATCTGTACTGGATCTGCCTTTTCTGAAATCCTTGCTGGTAGTCGGCGAATGCTCCTTCTGAAATATCTACTCTATCTTAAATTTCTATAACCCACATGCATTTTTTTCACTTTTACTTTACATTCTTTAATTATCTCATCCATGTAAATTATAAATAGTGTTTGACTTAATCCTCCTCCTTGTCTCAGTCCCTCGTTCGTAGTACCTAAATGGTTTTGATGTTCTGTTTTGGCTGATGATATAATTCACATTGTTGTTGTAAATGTTCTTAATTACCCTTATCATTTTGTTACTTATGCCTCTCTTCTCTAATATTTCCCATAATTTTTGCCTTGGTACCGTGTTAAAAGCCTTTTCAAGATCTATGTAAGCCATATACATTTTTTTCTCCTGTTGCTTATATTTTTCTATTATTTGCTTGATTGTAAATATATGATCCTGGGTGCTTCTGCCTTTTCTGAAACCGCTTTGTGATTGCTCTAGTGTGCTGTCAATTTTTCCGATTATTTTTTTGTTCAGTATTTTTTCGTATATTTTCATGGCAACACTTAAAAGCGTTATTCCTCTATAATTATTGCAATCTGTTCTATCGCCCTTTTTATAAATCGGCACTATCTGTGCCTTCTGCCAGTCCATCGGTATCTGTTCTTCTCTCCAAACCGCATTAAATATTTTTAATAATAGCTCTGTTGCATTTTGTCCCATTTTTTTTTATCATTTCACTGGTTATTCTGTCATACCCTGGTGCTTTTCCGTTTTTCATTTCTGCAATAGCTTCTTGCAGTTCATTTATGGTTATAGGGTCTACTTCTATTCTTTGGTTCTCTACATTGTTTTCTTCTTGATAGCAGTGAGTTTGTAGCATCTCTTGGAAATATTCTCTCCGTCTGTTCATTATTTCATTTTCTTCTGTAAGAATTTCGCCAGTTTTATTCTTTGTTTGTTATTTCTTGTTTTTTTTTTCTTTTCTCATTGATTTTATTACTCCATAGAACAGTTTTTGGTTCTCTTTACTGTTTTTTCCATATTTTCTCCAAATACTGTCCATTTGTCCTTCTTTGCCTTTGTAACGAGTTCTTTTACTAGTCTCCTGTGTGTTTTATATTTTTCATATTTTTCTGGTGTTTTGTTTTGTAAGTATATTTTCCAAGCATTTTTCTTTCTTTTAACTTGTTTTATTTCTTCATTCCACCATGCAGTTTGCTTTCTTTTATTGTTCTTTTTACTTGTTCCGCATACTTCTGTCGCTGTATTTAGTATTATCTCTTTGAAGTAGTTTCATAATTGTTCATCGTTTTGACCCTCTCTATTTTCTTTAGTATTTTCTAGTTTTTGATTTATGATCATCTGGTACGTTTCAGAATTCTCTGTATTTCTCAAATTATAACACCTAATAGTTTCATTTTCTTTCTTCATTTCTTGCATTTTGTGAGTGTTGTTATTATCTGACATATTTTGTTTTATTTTCATTATTACTAAATAGTGGTCACTCCCTATTTCTGGACCCCTTCTAACTTTTGTGTCTATTACGTTTTTCTTGTTATTTTTTTCTACTAACATGTAATCAATTATCGAATTTTCTTCTCTACTTTTAACTTCTCTTGTGTACTTGTGTATGTTTTTGTGTTCAAAAAATGTATTAGTTATAGTCGGTTCGCTGAACTCAGACACAACCGGCTAGTGATTCTAATAGGTAATTTTTTTGTTTCTAGTCAATTTTGCTAAAATTGGTAAAATTACTAACTATTTAGTAATTATTAACTATTTAGTAGGTACCTATTTATTTTATTGTCAATTTTACCAAATTGGCGAAATTACGTACTAAAATCACTAGCCAGTTGTGTCTGAGTTTAGCGAATCGACTATATTACTAAATTGTGCATCATACAGAAATCTAGCATTCTTATACCATTACTGTTTCGCCCTGTTTCTCCATATTTTCCTAATACCTCTTTATATTCGTGGTTATTTGCTCCTACTCTGCTATTAAAGTCTCCTGCTAAAAATATATCTCCTTTTGCTTGTTCCGTGACCAATGCTAATTCTTCCCAGAATTTATCCTTATTATAAGCCGAGTCGTCTTCGTTTGGACCATATACAATTATTGTTTTTAGATTCTTGCCTTTATCTTTCATTTCAATATTCTAACTATTTGATTATAGATCCTTGTTAATAACTTTTCCCTCAATTTTTAATTAACTCGTTGGGAATTTCATCTGGGTCAGGTGTTTTTTTGTTTCATTTTTTGAATGATGTCTAAATATTCATCAGTATGTTTGTATCCCTATTTCATTATTTCTAATGTTTTCCATTGCGCATTCTTCCTCTTCAGGGCTTTCTTTGCATCTATATAGTTCCGCGAAGTGTGTTTCCCATGATATATTGTCAATTTTATCTACTGGTCTGCATTTCCTTTACTTATAATATAAAAGCATCAGTAAAAAAATTTCAATTTCTTTTTAAAGAGTTTTTTATTATCTGTGAATAGTGTATACAAAATTGTAAAAAATATATAACAAATAAATTGGACGGATAGATATATAATACACTTGTCTAAGTAAATATAAGAAATTTTGATTTAGAATTATTAATTTGTATAAATATAGTATATATTATAAGAGATTTACAATCAGATCTTTTATAAAGAATATCGGTAAATGAGTTTATATATTAAATAAAAATTCTGTTGTATATTCTAGTAATTCATAGAACAAATTAAATCTTACGTAATTAAAATGAAGTCTAAGAACACACTTCTTCGTTTTAGTGCCTATTGTAAAAATTATATTGAAACAGAAAAGTTGTACGAAAGGGTGATAAGTCGTAATTCTAGCATATGTTTTATGTATATGCTATATTTGTTACTAAATTATTTAAACAACTACACTTGGTAATATAGATATGAAAAATAATATATTCGTCAAGTACGATTGGTCCACTTCTAAACCCAAAAATATAACAATGTAAAACAATATATTTTCAAACCCTATGGTAACTAATAGGCCTAATTGGACATGAAATAAAACTACATGGTATAACGACATTGAAATAATATGTAGTAGTAGTAGTAGTACAGACGAGTCGGCTCATACTTAATTCATATTCGCGATGTTAAGTCGCAATGACGATCTCTCGTGGATTTCTGCTGAACTACCTTCTTGAAGTGTTTTAATGTCAAATTTTGAGCGCGCATGCATTTTGAAATAAGTAATTATTTATTTTTGCCTGTTTTCATTGAGTAATATAAAATTATTAACACGGAATCTTCACGTTTGAATAAAAGTTGGCGTCGGCGTTGTATAAAAATTTGTAAAAAAGATATGCCGATGGAGTACAATTGCATTCTTTTCTACTTATAAAAACGGAGCGAATATTATATATAGAAGCCTGTGGTTTAACCTTTAACTACACGCGCTGGCGTATTTTGTACGCCAGATATAAGAATTTTGTACGCCAGAATACGCCTGCAAATATATTTAAAAATTTAATTTTTGACCTTGTTTATCTATCTAACCTTTCACTGAAATGTGCTTTACAATAGGGAACTTGCATAAAATTTAAAATTGGAAAAAAATGTTATAAATCACAACAGAACATAATTTAAAACATGTATCAATGATAAAAAAGTTTTGTTTGTCTTTCGTTTTTCCCCTAAAGACGATTAAAAATTCAAATTATTTCAGCCAGCAAAAAACGCGTCGTGACGTCATATGGTTTTGCATTTACAATTTTACACCAAAAAGTAAACAAAATTAATTAGACATTATAAACGTCAGTAAAAAATACAGTTATGTGACGTTAAAAGTGTTTTTGTTCGTTTGAACTATTCATAGAAAATTTTTACTTTTACAAAATGGTTTTATTTTCAATAGTAAACCTTCTTTTCTTTCCTTCAAAAACTGTATCAAACTCCAATCTCAACAAACTGGTATATATTATTACAACGACATACGATAAATGGCATTAGAATATAAATATTTTTCCTTTATTACCCTATGACGAGCTGGCCAAATACCCAAGTAGGTGGAAGCCAATAAACTAAAGAAGGAAAAGAAGAATATACCTAAATATAACGCTGTGTCTAGGTACACGCTAACGTGTACGCAAATAAAAAAGTTAGTGTCAGAGTGTTGGAATTTGTTTAATTGCGTTGTGTTAATACTTTAATTTAAATATTGATTAGTAAAGATATTTCTTATTTTTTATTTGTTTAGTGTTTGTTTTTAAATTAACTATGCAGTGTGGACAATTATTTAGTTGTTTTAATGAGTTTAACAACATTTTAAAACAGTATGAAAAAGTTAAGAGACTATAAATTAATATATATTTTTTTAGTTATAAGTGAAATACAGTATTTAGTATTACAATATAGTACAATATGTTACAATTTAGTATATACAATATTTAGTATTACCGTCCAAAATTAAAATAAAAGGAAGACCTAAAGCTTTCACAATAATAATTAACTTGTTATGAAGCTATTTCCTTGTGGCATTTTTGTAATCAACTATTCTAAATGGGAACTAAGCCACAATTTAACTAAAAAAATGATGTTATTAACGTTTCAACGTCTAAATCGGACGTCGTTGTCAAAATACAAAATATTATTAAATTAAACAAAAATGTTCTTGCTTAATAAAAAATTGTTTCTAATAATTTATTTAATCTGACTAATTTTTGTATTTTCACAATGATATCCGATTTGGACGTTGAAACGTTAATAAAATATTTTTTTAGTTAAATTGTGGCTCATTTCCCATTTAGAATAATTGATTATAATAATTAACTTACGTATAAAAATTATTTTAGCAATATTTTGTACGTGTCATGTCAACTAAATACATATATTTATTTTGCTAACCTAAATATATACTTTTATTATATACATTGATTTATTACAATTAAGTTTGAAACATCTCAATAGTTCTGCTTCCGTTCCCTTAACAAATATTTTTCTATCAAACAAACACTAAACATATCAAAATAGCATGTAGTATTTACCAAAATATACAGTCACTGCGTACGTTAAATAATGACGTCACTGGCTTGATGAAGTTTAATTCGCGTGTATGTACCTAACTTTTTTATTTGCGTACACGTTAGCGTTTACCTAGACACAGCGAAATATAACCATAATAATAACTAATGTAAAACTAGGTGACGTCACGGGCCGTTCGAACTACTTTAAAATACCGAAGACTTTAAATTTGTACTTCTAAGTTATTATGAGGTTTTGAAGCGTAAAATTTTGGAAATCTCATTTTTATACAAAACTGAACATTATTATGTAATAAAAAAAAATGTGCAAGTTCCCTATTGGTTTTAGTTTCGTTATAATCGGCGTTCTGGGAAGATCGTAATTTACAGTTTATTATTTGTTGTTTCCGGTGGTGGACAATATACGCCACGATTATAGTAATATAAGTACATCTTTCAATTGTTTTTTAGTCATTATGTCACAAAATATATTTTTCTTTATAAGCAATACTTTTTCTCATTTAAAAAATACATTTCAAAAAAAAATTTATTAGTAGGTATGTAATTTTATTTACCATGGAATCAGATACCAATTAATTGGCTTACTGAGAAGGAACTACAAGTATTCGCTGATGCCGAATAAGGTTTATAACAAACAACTAAGTGTATTTAAAAAAAAATAAACAAATCCGCTGTTTTGTGTATTTTCTTGTGGCGTATTAAGTACGCCACGCGTGTAGTTATGTTATAACTTGATACGCGGGTAGTTAAAGGTTAAGCAAAAATAACAAAAAATTTTTTATATTTGCTGTGACCACTTCAAAAATGACGATTATATGATACGTAAGTAATTTATATTGATGAGCCTTAATTAGAAATCTGAACTTTTTTCATATTGTATCACATGGACTACAAACATAACATCTTATTTATAAGATATCAGTGTAATAATTATATCACATTTTTTTATAAAATTATTAAATTATCTAGGACATATTTATAGCTTTGCACAATGGTAAAAGGCGTTTGAAAAAGTCAGTAATCCCATCTCATACTTTTTTATAATTTTTCATACACCATTGACACCAACTTTTATTCAAACGTGAAGATTCCATGTTTATCATTTTATATTACTCCAAAATTAATTTAAAATATGCAAAAATAAATAATTACTTATTTCAAATGCATGCCAGCTAAAAATTTGACATTAAAAACTTCCCAGAAGCTAGTTCAGCCGAAATCCACGAGAGGTCGTCGTTGTAACTTAACATCGCGAATTGTCTATGCAATGCTTGCAAAAGGGTAACTAAAAATAATTTGAGACAATAAAATAAAACTTTCTTATGACAGAATTTTTTTGATTTGCTGAATTTATTTGAAATTATGGAAAGATTGACTTTGTCTTATGTATTAGTGTGGTTTTGGGTCTATAGTCGGATTAATGTATTCTTGTTCTTATTGTACTTTCCTTAAAGTACAATAATTGTGCATTGTACATTGTGCAATAAAAAAATATTAGCATCTTTATGATTTTCAGTCGATATAGATTTTATCGATTTCTCGTCCAATTCTGAAATAAAAATTTATATTTCAGAATTTTTTAAAAACGATTTCCATATTGAAAATGGAAACGCCAAAGCAAATGTAAAATGTAATTCCCATTAACAATAAACTGTGTATATATTACATATAATATCTAAGTCTTCAGGATAGTAACGTATGGAGCGGAAACATGGACAATTAAACATGTCATGTAGAGCTACTGGCATAACTTCGTCGATCGAGTCTCAAATACAGAAGAACCAAACCAGCTAAACAAACATACACACTATTAAAAAAGAAAATCAGAAGACTTTGGGCATAGGCTGCGTAGTACGAAATGCCTCAGCTTATTTAGCAGTACAATAGCATTTTTCACCAATGCCGCAAGGAATTATCTTTATCTATCTTCAAAAGAAAGCTACTACAAAAAATCTTTGGAGTTGTTTATGAAAACGGAACATGAAGGTTGCAATTTTTGAGCTACAGAACATACATAAAATCGATGAAAAAGATATTACTATAAACAGACACAGTCGTCCTCACTAGACGGGCCCTAGAATCCTAGAATGAAATATAAGAAAAAGGACAACTGCGTAACCAGTAGGTAAGAGAAATCGGGGTCGACCAAAGCTCAGTTGGATAGTGTTACGGAGTGACGTAAAATGCCGAGAAGTTCGTTGCTTATAACTGAAACCCGGGCTGCAACACCACTAATGGTGATGATTAATATGTTAACAAAGCAGCCATTCAGACATTTAAGGGGCTATCCTAGTGTAAAAGTACAAAATTCGTATACTTTTTTGGGAATTTCTAAAATAAAAAGTACTGTACCAATTGTATTGAAAATTTGCATGAGCATTTATTATAAAAAGAAGTACATGTAAAATAATTTTCAATAAAAACATAATGAAAATTAAATGATTTATGCGCCATCTACTGGCACCTTGAAATTAAAATCATAGCTCCACTGCTACAGTGATTGGGACTAATAAGAGATCCTGAGTACACAACATAAAATTTCAAGTTATTATTGAAATATAAGTTATTTTCTATACCATCAACTAGGGGTTTTTTGATCGGAAAAAAATATCAATTTGGCGGTTTTTGAAACTGAAAATGTTTTAGCTAATTTAAAAAAAAATTCAACACTTCGTCATTTTTCCAAATTTTAATATTTTTCAAAAATCCTAGTATAGGAAATATCTTATATTTCAATAATCACTTTGGAATTTTATGTTTCAGGATCTCTATTAGTCCCAATCACTGCAGCAGTGGGGTCATGTTTTTATTTTCACGGTGCCAATAGATGTCGCATAAATCGTTTAGTTTTCAATATTTTTTTATGAAAAATATTTTTTACACTTACTTCTTTTTATAATAAATGCTCATGCAAATTTTCAAAAAAATTGGTACAGTTCTTTTTATTTTAGAAATTCCCAAAAAAAAGTATATGAATTTCGTACTTTTACACTAGGATAGCCCCTTAACCTTCTTATATAGCTGTAACTGGTGTCAGCATCCTGTTATCATAATATGGTAAAAAAATTTAAATTCCACTTTGAACTCACGATATTCTACCTAAATTGTTATAATATTTGTTCATGTTGGTGAATAAGTTATTATTATTAAATCTGACAATATCTCGTTAATTTTATTAAGGTATTTAACACACACATTTAATACATAATTATTAGACTTATTTATTGCATTAGCTGCTCTCCACTTATTTCACTCACAACTTATAGCTGCCCATTTAATTTAATTTGGACGATAATCCTTATTGAGAAAATTTGCTATTAAATACCTTAATAGAAGACGTCACGTTCAACGTCAACAGTCAAAAGAAGTATGCAACCTTCATATAAATATTTTCCTTGTTTTGTATAATACATGCAAAGGTTAAAACTGAAAAAATGCTATTTTTTAATACCAAAATAATAGAATACGGAACTAACTTATTTGTAAAATATAATACAAAATTCGTTCGCATAAATGGAAATAAATAGCAGCAATATAAGTTTGTTATCTTTAAGCCGACAGTTAAAAAAGTTACACTGGATGAAGTAAAGAAAGAAATTTTTTTTATATTACATATTATATTAAAATGATTTCAATCTTTTTTTTTTTCAATGATTTTCTATCACTTTGAAGTTCTTAAAGAACATTGCAGAGGCCTATAAAGCCGTCTGGAATGGTTTGGCCTTTTAAATACTAATTTTTTCAAAAGAAAATTGTGCCGAAATAAATGTAACTGTTAGAAAAAACAACATCATTGTGTATATTCATTGAAGACTTCTTTTTCTCAAAACATTTTAACTATTTACTCCTTTAAAAAATTACGGTAATCAAAAAAGGCACTTCACAATAATTTTAACTGAGTCTCAAATTTGACTCAATGATCAACAAAAATAATACCTTATAAACTAATATATTATAATACGTTTACAGTACAATACTTTGTCCATTACTTAATATAATAATTTCTCGCTTATTTGAGATTTTAACAAAGAATTCTAAAATATACTCAATATACAGCGTGTCTGCATAACTTGGAACCGTATGGGAAACTTTTTTAATATAAATTTTACGAAAAAAAAGTCATTCTTTATAAAGTGCTCTGCATAGTCTAAAACCTAAGATGCAATCATCAGATATCAAATTTTATCAATAATATACGAGGCATGTCCAAAAATATTAATTTCGCTCAAGAGTAAAGTGCCTTTATATTTCACAATATCGAAAATTGTCATTGGGAAAAGTTGTTTGTAATTAAAAATTATGTTATAATCTGCATTTACACTCTTCTAATTGAAAAAAAAATTCTAAATTTTTCTTAAATCACGCACACCCAACATCATTTTTATTTATGATAGCTCCGTTATTATTAATTTTACGAAAAAAAGTTATTCTTTATAAAAAGTTCTGCATAGTCTAACAACCAAGATACAATTATAAGATATTGAATTTTGTCAATTTTATACGAGGTATGTCAAAAAATATAGATTTCGCTGAAGAGTAAAATATCTTTATTTTTCACAATATTGAAATTTTTTATTATAAAAAATTGTTCAGAATTAAAACTACGTTTCAATATGCAATTGCATCCTTCCAGTTGAAATATTGTGAACTATAAAGGTATTTTGCTCTTGAGCGAAATTCATATTTTTGGACATACCTCGTATATTATTGATAAAATTTGATATCTGATGATTGCATCTTAGGTTTTAGACTATGCAGAACACTTTATAAAGAATTACTTTTTTTTCGTAAAATTGATATTAAAAAAGTTTCCCATATGGTTCCAAGTTACGCAGACATGCTGTATATAAAAAAAATTATAAAAAAATGTTAGAAAATAGGGAAAAGTGTAAATCTTTTTTTAACATGTATATTCATCACAATTATTAAAAAAAACAAGCTACCAAATAAAGAAATAAGCATTACTTATTTTGCTGACATAGACGATATACCACACAAATATTTCAAATATAAATTTACTAAGATAGAGTAATAATTACTTATATAGGTAGAGAAGTACTTTTGAATACGGTTATAAATAGAATGATCATTAATTCTAAGGAAATCTCGTTAAATCCAAAAGGTACATTGTTGAAAATAATTAAGTCAAATCACTTGAAAAAGAGTTTTTGGAAAAAAAATTAAATCGAGTCAGGAATAATAGTAATCAAAATTTAGAGAAAATCCAAAATAAACCAAACCACTAAATCTTTCTTAATTATGTCTGACGCCCTGCATTTACAAAATGGTGAATTCAATTTCAACTAATGTGTTAACTAAAACTAAACTCAAACGACTTTTAACCACGGCATAACATCCAATTAACCTTTATTTAATTAAGTAATGTTAACACGGCATGGAACCCATGCATTTCAAAAATGATGCACATAATAAGACACAAAAGATCCATATCACTCACTTGAAATTTTAACTGTAAATCGAAAAAACAAGGGATTTAAATTTCACTTAATCAATTCTGGGACGGTTCCGAGGTCTAGTTAACACATTCGTTGCCACTCATTTATTAGTTACACAGTTTTGGTGCCACCTATATATTCAGTTACTTTAGTATAGAGCCAATACGAAAAGAACCTTTAATTTCACAGTTTTTGAACGCCGAAAGGCGACAGTGGCACATGACTCAATTAGGGCAAAACGCTTTTTGGCGATAGTTGCACCTGACTCAAGTAAGCAAAATACCTTTTGGCGACAAACGGCAGCGAATGTGTTAATGAATATGAATATTAAAGACTATTATTTGAAAAATTGGATTAGGGTTACTTTAGAATGTTAGGAAGAATAGGATATCTTCATTAGATGACAGATGTCAATCTGAAAACAACTTCTCAAGAATTGATTTAATAATAAAGTTTTACCTTGAGAAAGTTATGAAAACGGCTGATAACTAAAACACAGAAAACATAGGATCACAAATGGAGATCATAGTGATAAACTTAGATTTATTCAACACAGAGGCTCTCATATTAAGTTTAAAAATTTAATATTTTCCAATGCGTATATTATTAGGGACTTCTATAAGATGGACCATGAAAGTTGGTTTTAATTACAGTCGAACTTGCTTATTAGAATATAGGTTATAGGAATATCCCGTTTTAAGGAATAGAATGTTGAGGTCCCGAAACGGTTTTACTAGCCACTAATAATCGTTTATTAGAATATCCCGGTTATAGGAATACTTTTATATAGGAATAAGAAGGCTATTCCAATAAGCGGGTTCAACTGTAATTCCTAAACTGACGACTAAAATATTTTAAACTTAAAAACAACAGACTTCAGTGTAAAATGTTAATATGAATAGACTTTACACTACATGATTGATCTGTAGGACAGGTGAAACTACGCCAGATATTTGTAATAGAAGTACCTTTTGGATACTGTATTTAAAATAATTAAGAGGAAACAGTAGCGATCAACAGGTAGCGAAAACGCGTTCCAAGATTGCGGCTGTAATTTTGAATATTTTTTCGAGATATTTGGCACACATATTCGTAATATAATAAAGAATGGCGGTACAGAGCCCAATTTGAAAAATATATTAATATGTGGAAATTACTCTTTAATTAAATACAATATTAAAAGAACGAACCTGTACTGCGCCATTAAGAAGAACAAAAAAATACACTTTCTTCAAATAAACTTTTTTATCCGATGCCTAGATTTTGTGTAATTTTGGAACTACTAAAATTTTTTATTTCATTAGTAGGTAGTTCCAAAATGACACAAAATCTAGGCATCGGATAAAAAAGTTTATTTGAAGAAAGTGTATTTTTTTGTTCTTCTTAATGGTGGTACAGGCTCGTTTTTTTAATATTGTATTTAATTAAAGATTAATTTCCACATATTAATATATTTTTCAAATTGGGCTCTGTACCGCCATTCTTTATTATATTACGAATACGTGTGCCAAATATCTCGAAAAAATATTCAAAATTACAGCCACAATCTTGGAACGCGTTTTTGCTACCTGTTGATCGCTACTGTTTCCTCTTAAGATGTACTTATGTACCAGTTATGTGCAGGATTCAATTTAGTTTTTATCAGAAAACCATATTTATATTACACTTATTGTAAACATAGGTACTTGATATTTAATTAATAATATCAAGAAATACCATGAAAATTAGCAAATGTCACACCTGTATGTATACAATATGAGATTCAAATAACTTTGTACATACAAATATCATTTCCCTGTTTTCTAATCCAAATTCTATACATACAATAAATCAACAAGTGTATCGATTTAATTTAATGAATATGTTGGAACATTCCATCCCAATCTGTGTTGTGGATTCGGTTGCATTTGCATAATCAGATTTTTCGATTCTCTTCGTCTTTCGTAACTAAATTTTGACTCTTTGTACATATAGTAAGCTGCTACACCATGGAAAAATAAGGAAATACATGCCATGCCATATGACCAACAAAGGTAATTGAAATTGGGATACATCAGCCAATCCCTACGAACATATGAACCTCCAAAAATGACAATGGCGAGAAACATGAAGCCAGCTAAAAAAATATAAAATATGAGAAAAATATATGAATAAAATATAAATTCATTTCATTTAAAAATATATAATTGTTTATGTTTTTTTACATGACTTTAATTATAAAACTATAGTGCCATAAACCATATAACTAATGATAATTTCCTTAAGTTTCTTCTTATTCTACCTCTCCATTACTGAAGAGTTATATTAAATCTGTTACTAGTTAACATGAATTATATTCTTTATTCTTTTTCTTTTTAGTTTGATACATAAATATGTTCCAGATTTGTATATTTAGAATTAAATTAGGAAAGGACTGGTTATCGTTATCATAGATGTTCCATTTATATGGATTTCATCAATAGCAGGTATATACTAGTGCCTTTTGTAAAATGTGTTAAACAACAGAAAATGAGAGGCTAGGCATGGGTATAGTACAAGTTCTTAATAAAGTTTGTCTACAAGCTTGTCTTGTTTACTAAATATATTTTTATATGCTAGTGTTTAATCACAGTGTCTTCGTCTTCTTAGCCTTCTATCATCAATGTATGAAAGATAGAAGGTTTTTTTGCCTAGCAGTGTGGCCTCCAAAGCTCCATTTGGGTTTAACAATTTTTGTTGTGATATCCCCAACTTTTGTTTTTGATCTTACCCAGTCATATACCTCTTTTTATCTGTCATATACCTAGCATTGCCCTTTCTATTGTGGCTAGTTTATTCATATTGGCCTTGGTTAGGGTCCATGTTTAATCTGTCCACAGAGATATTTATAGAAATTTGACAATTTAATATCTTATGTATTTAGTATAAAATTTTGTTAGATACTTACTTATAGTTGCGACACAAACAAAATTAATAAATGACAATATGTATTCCCTTTGTAAAATAAAATGTAGAGGCCACCTGGTTAATTGAAGAGCCATAACAACTTGTGCTCCAAAACTTAATAAAAAGGACATGGTAACAAAAGCTTGAACTGTCATTAACCATCCAGGTAGTAACCATTCTCGAATAACATAAAATTCTTGACTAAATACATGGTGGCAGCCATCAAAGAGGTGGTCAAATTGGTAGTATGGATAGCGGAAACCATCAAAACAATATTCCCACAGTCCCATGTGCTTGAACTCTGAGAAAGTATCATCATATGATTTTACCCAGTATGGACTAAAAAATAGCGTAACTAATTAGCAGAAATATTTTTATAGTCGATTCGCTAATCTGAGACACAACTGTCTACACTACAATTACAATAAAAATGCACTACAAATATAGAAATAAACAAACCAAGACGTTGAATGTTCAAGGAGCACTCGAATCATGATTTGGGAGTGCTTCCCGTGCTTGTTTATTTCTAATGCATCTTTATTGTGATTGTAGTGTAGACAGTTGTGATTAATAGAACTATTCAAATGTTTAGTTTATACATTTGTAACAGTAAGAGAACTGTTATCTTTTCTAAAGGATCAAAGAACAAATAAAAATAATTAAAATAATATAACAGAGGAGACTGAGATAATATAACACATTTGCAGAATGAAGAAGAAAGGACTGGTCAAAATAATAGATAACATTAAATATTGTCTAAATTTTAGAGAATAAAGAAAAGAAAAACCATTTTTTTAATAAGGTTCTGGAACTGTTATCTTGTGGCATGTACAGTGTGTCCACGGTTGGGGTGCCCAAGAGGAAAAACTTTTTTATTTTCAATTTTAGCGAAAAATGTCATTCTTGATAAAAAGTTTTGCTCGTTCTAAAACCCTAAAAAACGAAATAAAATTCAAGTTTTTCAAATCCTGTTTAATTTTGTAGCCAATATGTAAATGCCTATAAATTTTTGCACTCGTAACAAAGTTCGAAATCGTAACAATAATCTAGTTTTGCCAAGACATAATGTAGCTTAGTAACTGTCAACTCCGATAAATAATTTGCGAATTGTCATTTTTTTTGACAATGTTAAGCGTTCATTAAAGAATTTTTTTGTGATAATTTTCATTATTAAAATTATTGGATTAATAATTATTTAATTAGTAAATAATTGGATGAGTCAAGGAGAACAACAAAGTCTGGCTTCATAATTCAGAGAAGCGAAAGAGTTGTTCTCCCAAGTTATTATTGTTACAATTTCGAACTTAGTGCAAAATTTATAGTGATTTACATAAAATTGGCTATAAAATTAAGCAGGATTTGAAAAACTTGAATTTTATTTCATTTTATGGGGTTTTAGAACAAGCAAAACTTTTTATCAAGAATGACATTTATCGCTAAAATTGAAAATAAAAAAGTTTTTCCTCTTGGGCACCCCATCCGTGAACACACTGTATAAGTTAAATGTTATATTTATAAGGGATTAGCCACAGTTTGGTTGTAATGACAATTACATTTTTACCTACAAAATACTTGACGTTTCAATTTCCACTCAGGAAATTGTTTTCAAGAGATTAACACGTTCAGCCTTGGGTGAGATCAATATGATGCCTTACTAAACCACACTCTTGGGACAGCGAGGCATCAGTCTAATGCCACACTACAGTGATAAAAAAAAATATTCTGACCAATAGACAAAAAAAAATTATAACACAGCCTGAATGTGTTATGAGAAAATGTGTTGAAAAAAGGTGTGTATAAGAGTTGTTGAGGATGTAGAAGGTACAATAAAAAGCATAAGGCATAAATAGTAAAATTTATTAGAGGTATTGGATTTTGACAAGAGCTATGAGTCATGCCGATTTAGTACACAAGTTTATGTGAAATTTTTTAAGATCAAAGATCTTGTCGAAATCAGTTACCTATATTGCTCAGGAGTCATATAATTTAGGTGAAATAAATTACAATGACTACTTCAGATAGAATAAATGAAGAGTTATGATAAAATTGCTTAAGATATATAGAAATATAAACCAGGACACACCTAAATAGAAAATAATTAAAAACTACAACAAATAGAAAATACAAAAACCTAGAAAGATATCAGAAAGAAATAGATGCAAAAAAGTATATCTATTTATACAAAAGCATTCCCTCTAATGCACACTTTTTAAAGGCTATATTTTAAATCAGCTCCAAAGTAATTACCGAGCTCCAACATTACCTACCAAGTTTTATACTCTGTCTCCAAAATAATATTTGGCAACCAAAAATAATAAATGAGCAAAAAAAACTTTAACTAGAAATAGAATTTGTGAACACCTGAAATGTTAATGAGGCTGACGTAAATATTTAAAGGGTACCTAAAGTAATACATGAACAATGAAAATATTAAATAATCTCCAGAATTAATGAATGATATCCACTAAAAGTCAATGAGCTGGAAGTAAAATGAAATGATTACGTAAACTATGATACATATTATTTTGGAAGCAGAGTATACACACTAATCTTTTTATGTTAATTTTAGTGCTTGAATATATAATTTTGTATGCCTATGTTGTTGGGGCTTAAATCTATTATTTTATTGCTGATTATTGGTTATTTTGGGGTTCAAGTAAGATTTGCGGTGTCAACAATAATAAGTTGCTGCTGAAATAGATAAATTAATAAACTTCACAACTCAATACTTTTCGAGCTCAAAAATAAATAATTTGGTATTAAAATTTTGTGTGGAGATCACATCGATTGTATACTGGTGTTCGGTTAAATACAAGCCCTTTTTATAACTTACCTACAAAATGCAATCATAAGGAAAACTCCTCCAATGTATGTCATGAGGGATCCATTTACCAAATAATCTGAAAAAGTTTTATTTTTATGGAAATAATCAATAATATAAAGCAATTGTTATATAGGTCAATTGCAAGTTAAGTGTTTCAATATACATAATTAGATATTCTACTGGTATGTGTGGTTTGCTTACAATTTATTAACAGGTGCTACAAATAATTTAATGTTTTATTTAATAATTATGAAACAATGCTACTTACTTGAGGCTTTTGGATAATTATTCTTTTCTTCTTCCCTCATGATGAGATACTCGAAGAAAAATGTTTATAATATACTTAAGTTTTTACACATAAATTAGAAATTACTCACTATCCACACCCTTTTTGTTTATTTTGACAAACTTAAATTGACAATTGACATCGACACTTACGGTAAGTGACAGAATTTCAAACTGTCAGAACAAGATGTTCTTCTTAAAAATACGTCTGGACTAAAATAATCTGGTTGCAATCCATTACAGCAATAGTGTTGCAAATCAATATTCAAAAATATCTATTCAATAATCATAATCCAAAATAATTCTAAATTATATCCAAAGATATTAGGAAATCGTGTCAGTATTTTAAATAAAATATCTTTTATAATACGTAATTTTAAAAATATCTTAAAATTGATGAGTGAGAAATTATTTTTTGTTGAAGTTTTATGAATAATTATTCAGATTTGAGGTACACTGCTGTGACTACCTCTTAAAAATACACTCATCTCAAATTCCTACGATATTAATTGAATTGAATTCTGAAAAGAAAGGCTCTTTTAATTTATCGGGTATGCGGTATATGCCTGGGAGTATCTCTTACAAATTTTTTGAACACATCTGGACGTCACGAGCAGTGTTGCTTTTTGCATAGTGTTATAAAGATACTATGATCCATCAATTTAATGTTCTCTAGGAAGCTCTTTAAATTCAATTCAATCTTCAATTGAAACGATACCCGATACACCTATCAGTGGCAGTTGAGGTTGAGAGTACCTACATATATTATATAGATATTGGCTGGGTATATCCATAAGTTTGTACGGACAAACACATTGTAGGGGAGTGCATAGAACGAAAACATGCATTGTTTCGGAATAATTCAAACAAGCTTATATTTTTCTAAAACTTTTTTGTTAGTTTATATGCATGTTAAAGTAAAAAGTTCTACTCGCAGATTTGGCCGCTAATTGTTTATTAATTGTTTAAACAATAACAATTGTTTTGTATAAATAATTTTAAAAATAACGTTGAATTCATCATTTTACTTTGATCAAATATGTCTATTTTGTTTTTGGTTATGCTGAATCTGAATATGGCATTACAATTTAAAAATTCTTATACAGAAGCTCTTATACAGTATGTTTGCGTAGCTAGGAGCCACATGGAAAACTTTTTTATTATCAATTTTACGGAAAAAAGTTATTCTTTATAAAATACTCTGGATAGTCAAAAATCTAAAACTCAACCGTCAGATATTAAATTTTATCAATTTTATACGAGTTATGTCAAAAATATGAATTTCTTTAAAGAGTAAAGTACACCTTTATATTCCAGAATATCAAAAAATGCTATTATGAAAAGTTGTTTGAAATTAAAAACTGTATTTCAATATACAATTACATCATTCTAATCGAAAAAAAAATTCAATTTTTTCTCAAATGACGAATACCCATCATCATTTTATTTTAATATTGTAACTATTTTATTATCAATTTTACGAAAAAAAGTTATTCTTCATAAAATGCTCTACCTGGTCTGAAATCTAAGGTACAACCATCAGATATCAAACTTTTTCAGTTTTATACGAGGTACGTAAAAAATATGATTTTTTCTTAAGAGTTAAGTGCCTTTATTATTCACAATATTTTAATTAGAAGGATGTAATTGAACATTGAAACATATTTCTGAATACCAAACAACTTTTCTTAGTAACAATTTTCGATATTGTGAATTATAGAGGCACTTTACTCTTGAGTGAAATTCATATTTTTTGACATACCACGTATAAAATTAATAAAATTTTATATTTGATTGTTGCAACTTAGATCATATATGATGTTGAGTATTTTATAAAGAATAACTTTTTTTTTCGTAAGACTGATAATAAAAAAGTTATCAATAGGTTCCAAGTTAGGCAGACATACTGTATAAGAGCAACATTTTTTGTTGAACATTTATTATTGTTGAAGCTTATGTATTATTAAATGTGTTTTTAGTAAGTTTTACAGAAAAGAGTTTTGATTACTTTGTATAAACATTTTTTTAGCTGGTTATTTTCGGTTTTTGTATTACATTTTTGTTATCTTTCTTAATTTTCTCAAAAAGAAATAGTGTATTTCATTTCTAAAGTGAAATAATTTAGTGCGTTTTAAAGACTACGTCCTAAGCTTTAAAAAACACCTATAAACTGTAATAGACCTGTTCAAACTTGTGTAATACAGTCTTAAAGTGGTGTTAATTCTGTAAAACTATGAAGTTTTCAAAAATTACATTTTTTGAGACGTCGTGTCATTTGAATTAAATTTGTGAGATTTTTTTGAATGAAACACATCGTTTAGTAAGATGTTTGGAAGTTAAGTTGTGCAAAATTGAGAGTTTTATAAGAAAAATTGTATTAGTTACACGTTTTTAAATCATTTTAAACAAAATTCATGTAAGTCTCATTTTCAGCCCACACCGTACCTACGCCCATATATTTTATTTCGTTTTATTATAACCATACGATAGTTTAATTATTCTTCTTTCATGTCCAATTTCTAAAATTTCATTCATCAGTTAAAGAATTACATTAAAATAACTCAACCGTGCACTTCGCCGTACGCTAGTTTACAGTGCGCCAATGTTTGTGAGAAGGGTGACTTTAGCGTTATAAATAAAAAATTATAGAAGCTACAGATTTAATGTTAGAAAAATCTTTATATACCTAAGGTTTTTTTTAAGTTTTTTGAATTTTTCAATGGTCAAGTCAGTTTTTTTTCTAAAATTTATATTTTCGGAGTTATTTAAAAAAACATCTAATTTCGCGCGTGAGATTTTCTCTCACATATCCAACTTTTGCCTTTCTTTACAAAATTTTACAAAAAAGATGAGGTTTCATCAACGATAAAGCCATTTGCTTTAAAAAGACAACGTTTTTCTGTTTTATTATATTATTATCTTTATATAAAATGCGACTACCCAGATAGCACAAGTACGATTTATGGACATCCAATGGACGTACATCTGTGTACATTGGAACGTCCAATGGACGTCCCGCTAAGGTACAATGGACATCCGATGGACGTCCAAAATTCACAAAATTGGACGTCCATAGAACGTCCGCTACAAACGTACAGTGTACGTTGTTGAAGCTTTCAGTGTACATTTTATGTACATTCAATATACATCTGATGTACATTCAATGTACGTCTTATGGACATTTTTATAGGGCGCTTTTCAGAAAGCAATCTAGTGTCCATAATTTTTTGAATACATACATAGCAAAAAGCCTTTAGGTATAGGAAATAGTTCCTATAATACTAAACTTATACTTTAAAATATTACACAAAATACCTTTTTTATTTCTCTTTATTATAACTTTATTATGTATACTTTATTATAGGAACTTCATTAATGCACGACTGCACTTGCACGATAAACAGCAAACACAAAGATATCACAGGTTGTATTATATTGTATGTAATAACTTAATAAAGACAAAAATTCAGATAATGGCGCCCTATGATGCATGCACATTAAAAGAGGTTTATTTCTGTTCTGTTCCTTCCAAACATTATTTCTTAGAACTTAGAGTCAGTACGGTTGTATATTGCTAGCGGGTTTGCCATTCTGTGAATTATCATAAATAAATCCTCCTTCAGTATTCCACAACAATTACAGCGATAATCCCCTAAAAGTACATGCCTAGTACTTACCTTTTACGACCGATAGCGTGAAGAGCGACAACGTTGTCAAGAAGATTCTCATTTAGTTTGGCGGGAAATTTAACAGTTATTTAACAAAATGCACATTTAAGATTTAAATTGGTAGTGTCTAATTATTGTAAGTTCTATAATTACCGATGCGCGATGTAGCTCCGTTATTCTGAAAAAGTTTACCATCGTTTTATCATCATCTAATATTATATAGGTTTAATTAAAATAATTTTAGTGGTTCAGTGTTTTAATTCGATGACGAAAAAATATGTGACTACATTTATTAGAAGCTTCTTGTATTTTACTAATAATATTGCTTTGATTAAAACAAGAAGCTATATATAATTACTCATAATAATAGTCGCATTTTGTGTAAAATCTCCATGGACCACAAATGGATGTCCAATGTACGTTGAAATCAAACGTCCAATGGACGTCGCGTAATGGACGTACATAGTACGTCCAGTTTTGGTCCATGGACGTTTGGACTTTAAATGTACGTTATATGGACGTCCATCGGACGTTGTGTGCTATATGGGTATTGATGCCGCCAATATTTAACATTGAAAAATATATGATACGTAACCATCTACAACTAACCCGTAAAACAGAATATAGGATTTTCATATCATCGACCACATCCACGGCGCCTTTTATTACATAATAAAAGGATATTATTTTAGG
Source organism: Diabrotica virgifera virgifera (assembly GCF_917563875.1). NCBI lineage: Eukaryota > Metazoa > Arthropoda > Insecta > Coleoptera > Chrysomelidae > Diabrotica > Diabrotica virgifera. Next base: position 114,831,479 of record NC_065450.1, read on the forward strand.
TTTTAAGGGGAAAAATAAAATTAATTTTTATACACAGTTACAGTTTGATACACAATGTATCATAGAATCTGTATTTTGTAAGTTGTCTGCTATTAACGTCATCTGCAAACCTCAGATGATTTCCCAAACAGTACAAGTACATCCTTGGGACGTACCACCAGGACATTCGTATGTCCTGAGGACGTACGTTTCGGATCCTAGGACATCATTGGGACGTACCGAGGACGTCTGATGTTACAAAACCATCTGTACCCAGGACATTCGACCAAACTCTCCTTGGGACGTCCGACCAAAACCTCCTTGGATCCTCTCCTACTTAAAATGTTTTCAGAATTTTTAAACAACAATTACTATTAAAGAATGTTGAAAAGGTCTAAAATTATTTTATACTAAATTTACTCATAATTTTTAAAGATGAAATCTGCATTAAAAATGAAGAAACACATATTAAGTATTATTAAACAATTTTTATTAAAATTTAACAAATAAATATGTTATTCTTTTTCTTATGATCATCTTTCAGTGCGTCACAGTTTTTCGATTTCTTTCTAACGCATTAAATTGTATGTGACAGAAAAAAGGCACGTCCGTGATTACAGACATTTACAACATGTATTCTAGCTATCGATAGATGGCGCCATAATAAAAAAAATAATTTTTTTTAATTAGATAATAATATTACAAAAAATATAATCTGTATAATTTATAAGACTATACAAATCAAAGAAAATACCATTTTATAAATGCAAGAAACACATTTGATTTGTTTTTATTCCAAATTGAAAATAAAATGTGACAACTGTCAGATTTAACTAAAATGTCATGTTAGAATAAATGTCATAAATGTGTATTATCACGGACTTACCCTTTTTCCTATCATTTGTTACGCACTGAAAAATGCTCATGAAAAGGACAATAACATGTCTTTTTATTTTCTTTGCTTGCTCCTCCAAATTTTGATAATTCTTTTACCTACAATAGATACCAATTAAAAATGAATACCTAATCTTAATTATTAAACAATCCAGGTTCAAAGTTCGAAATAAATAATTAAATATCTGTAAAAAACTTTTTCTCTACCTATTCGCCGTGTGCAAAGTATCTTGGAGGGGATACGAGAAACGATCGTACGCGAATAGCGGAGAAATTTTGCAACTTATTTCTTAAATAATTCATTGTCAATTGAAATTGTCAAATTGACGTATATTTCATATCTACTGTCAATGAAGAAGACAAATTAAGTATAGTTGCTCCACAATATATTGATATGATATGAAATTATTATATAAAAGTAAATTTAATTAATTGTATTTTGCATGTCATGTATAATAGTGCATTTTAATAATTAATTTTATTTACTACATACAATTGTTTACCTTTCAATAATATAACCTTAATATTACTTTTTCTTCTTATATTTTTTTGGGCTATGGCCTTGACAATTGTCCAGGAACCAGGACCAATATAATTAAAAGTGCGAAAAATGCTGCCGAACTATGAAACCAGGTGTCGCTTTTCCGAACTTGCACGGTCCCAATATCGATGCCCATATCTTGCCATTGAGTGTTCTTAAATATGTAGGTACTGACTCTAGAGCTGTCGTGAACAATGTTGGTGAAATATTACTCCTTCTCTGACATCTCGACCTAATAAGCTGAATTTTTCTGTATCTTCGTGTAGTTGTATAATTGATGTAGGGTTATCATAGGTTTTCGATTAGTGACGTAGGTAGGTATATATTTGTAATCTATCCGGCTTTGCTTTAATGCTTCCAGAACTGTTTCAAACTCTACATAATCAAGTCTTCTCGTAACCGACAAATGCAAGGACCAATGATAACCTGTGATCCAAAATTATGGTCACCATAGGTGGCTCTGAACGACAGAGATAGCTATACACTGCATGTCTATTATTAATTCAGATATAATTTCCAGTTTACGTCAACTTTGACAGATACTTGTCAGTGTACATATGTCAACTTAAAAAACACTATAACTGAACATAAAAAGTAGCAGAGGAAGCAAAATTTTAACTTTATACGAATTAAAAGGTCATGAGATGGGTATCTTTTCAACGTGTTTTCAATCGTTATTCTTTATTTTGGAAAGTCAAAGTGATCATAACAACACTGAATATAGCCGCAGTTGGTCGTGACGTCACACTCCGGCTGTCTTTCAGATTAAAACAAGACATACGTAATTTTTTCCACGGATTGCTTTGATCCCAATAATTGTGGATCGCTCGTTATGTTGTACTCAATGCATTTTCAATTAATATCTTTATGGTATGCAAATGGTCATTCATTCCATATCCTGCCAGTTCTTTGGGTTGATAGAAATCAAGCTTAGGTGTTAGTGTCTTCGTTAAGATTTTCAGAGTTTGTAAATACAGGTCTATAATTTTCGAATTTAGTAATATCACTTTTTTGTTAAAAAAGACTGACTGCATTATTCCAGTCTTTTGGAATCGTACTCTCATGCAGAGGCGTGCGGTCCATGGAAGCGGGGGAATCACCGCTTCCCTATTTATACGTCGATATAAGAAAAATTAATTAATATTTAATAATCAAAAATTTTTCCCTAATCCAAGTAATCTACAGATTACCTAGGCAATAGGCATTGAAAAATATTAAAAATTAATCGCGTACGAACGAACTCAATATGCACACAATCCAACTATTCGGTCTACTCCCGACCGACAGAAGCGCATCTCAAAATCGCCGCTTGTCATGCAGTTGTCCCGTTTAAAAATTGGTCAGGGTTCAATGACCGCACCCACTAGTCGCGCGAATTTTGGTATACCCTGGAAGCGATCGTCATATCGCCTTCCCGAAAGTGAGATGCTCCGACTGTTACTGCTGCTAAGGGGTGCTTAGGTATTACATACATTCGCTTAAAGACTATTTCGATTTAAATTTTTTGCAGAGATTTTTCCCTTTACTGATCTTTTATTTGACATTTTACAGAAATCAAATGGTATTGCATTTTGTATAAGACAAATTGATGACTTTATTAATACGATAATTAAAAAAACGAGAGCAGTTTAAAAATATTTGGGATAAAACTGAACATATGGGGTTTGAACATGAAAGAAAAATAATTGAAGATTGATAATTTCGGAGACAGAGAGACAGAGAAAACAGAGGAAACAAAGAGACCTTTTGATAATATTCTACAACAAATTAATTCTAGCTTTCAAAATTTTAACGATTTAAAATTTGTAGAATTATATAGGTATAATCTTAATATTTCTAATTATAATTCATCAAAATTTCCCACAGAGGAATTTATTTCAGTACGATTAAATAATGAAAATTTTTTGATATCCCAGCTTTACATTCTCAGTTAAGTGTCATTTATGAAACAACTGACATTAATGATAAAGAAATACCCAGAAATCTGGGATTTCTTTATAACTACTGGTTTAAACAAGTCACTGTGTGAAGTGGTCAAGTTGTGTGAATTAGTACTACTAACTATCCCAGCCACAAGTGCATCAGTTGAACGAAGTTTTGCAGTATTAAGATGCATTAAAAGTTTCAAATTAAGAGTTTAAAAGAAATTCAACAAGCGAAGACAGACTTTGAAAGTTAACTCTATTATCCATTGAAAAAGACTGCATTCAACAATTATCAGAAGTTGATAGGAGAATAGACCTCGAGTATAAATAAGTGTCATTTTAGTGAAAGTTGTGTGTTGTGGAAAATGCCTCCGAGTATAAAATTTTTTTTAAATAGGATTCTTCTTTAGAAAACCCAGCCCGGCGCGAGGACTTAAGGCCCGAGCTAGCAATACAGATCAATGATAGGTCACTAGTCACTAGAAATAGTGGGAATAGAGTGCCTCACGCGTCACGGATTTAGTGTGTGACTCCTTGTACCCAGGACGTCTCACATAATTAAGTACTTTGCTGATAAAGAGCCCCTGCGCATCAGAGTGTTATCAGGTAGGAAGTGGCTCGACCCTCGACCCTTAAGAAAATATTTTTATATCCTTATTGAATCGCTTCCCCTTTCGAAAAAGTCACCGCACGCCACTGCTCTCATGTGAGCATTGATTAAACAGTTCGCTTATTGATTTTAGTAAGATTTCTCCTCCTGCTTTTATTACCCCAATAATGAGTCCATCATCACCAGGCGATCAATTGTTCCTTATTTTCCTTTAAAGGTGCTTTTACTTCTCGACACTGTAACGGGTGAAAGTACTTCAAATCCCTGATTTACGAGTCCTTATAGTCGTGTCGGCAAATTGTCTTGTGGTCTTTGGTTAGTATAGATTATAGAAGTCTTTATAAATCTCTCTAGTTATTTTCAGAATGTCCTATTTATCGGTTGTTGCCTTTCCGTCTTTGTCTCTCACCTTGTGTATATTTTTACTGTGCGAGTTTTCTTTTCATTATCTTTTACCCTTTGTTCCCTTCTACTGTTAGTAATTACATTAGTATTTTATCTTCTTAGATCTTTTCTAATTTCTGCTGAAATTATTTTATTTAATTTCTTATATTCTTCTTTGTTTTCCTTTTCTTTCTCACTTAGGTTTCGTCATATTTCCAATAGAGCTGGCTCTACGATGTGCAGGGGTCAAAGAGGTTGTCTAGCAGGCCTTCTTGCATTCGATTCAACCCATGTTCGTGAAGTCGATTACGTATAGTTTGAGTATGTATTTACTTTTGTATCCGCAGCTTCTACCAACTCATTTTGTAGTGTTCGAGCAGTAGAACTTCCGATGAGCTCTGACGGCCCATAGATGTAAAAGTCGATCCTCTCTAGCTGTAGTCGCCCTTCACAATGGGTACCTATAAGGTTATCTTCTAATAATTATATATTTCATGTCTGGTCCAGGCAATAAAATTTAACATTTTCCTGTACGGCGTCGTGAGTAACCTTCTTGAATTAAAGTTATTGTCTTAGCAATTTGAATCTCTGTGAGATACACTCTGCGCCTTCGGGCCTTCCAAACATCAAAATCCATTATTCATTCTTAACAACTCTAACGTAAATATCGACAGAAATTCAATAACGGAATAAATGTGATTACAAACTGTTATTAACGTTTTTCTTTTTTATTCAATACCTACAAGAAAACCGAATATAAGGAACTTACTTTTTCTTTCATTTATAAGAACTATGTGTCTACTGGGTGGACGGTGGACGTACATATTTAAGTTCCTACCTATGCAATAAACAATTTACATTAAATTAAGTTAGTGGCTTCTTTTTTGTTTTGATCAGTGGACTATGGATTCGTTGAAATGATTTAGGATACTAATAGGCAACAACAATTCTCGTTTGTAAAACTTTATTTACAAAAGTACAAGATACTAGCGTTATACATGAAAATAATTATATAAAAAATGATTAAACACCTAGTTAAATATGTAGCATTGTTTAACTATTCTAGAATAAACCAAATTACAAAAAACTCGAAGATGTACCACAAGGTTATTTTTTATTGTTAAAAAACATATATAAGGACGCGTTTCGGCTTAACACAAGCCATCATCAGCTTAAATACAGGACAAAAAAAAAAAAAGCTGATGATGGCTTGTGTTAAGCCGAAACGCGTCCTTATATATGTTTTTTAACAATAAAAAATAACCTTGTGGTACATCTTCGAGTTTTTTGTAATTTGGTTTACCTCGAGACCACATTTGAGTAAGTACGGATACTTCTCTTCATGTATTCTAGAATAAACAAAACAAAACATGCGAGAAAATAGCGACAAAACAATACTCCATAAATTCTATGTGTTTTGAATATAGAAACAATAAAAATTTCAGATCTTTTAATTCATGATATAATAAAATTGTAAATATATAATATAAAAACTTCTAAAAAAGATATAAAAAGATTTAACAAAAAAATACCATTTGGACGGATTATTGTTACTTCAGTTCTACATTAACAAAAACGATTTATGATATACAATTAAATATCTTTGTCTATTTTCTGCCATAAAATCTACCAGAATTATATTCACGTTTTAAGATATAAAAATGTATAGGTATTTAGTAAATAAAATAAATGGTAAATATCAGGGGCGTCATTTGTTCGTCCAGGGGGAGCATTTGCCCCCCCCCCCTGGCCCTGAAAATGACTGAAATTTACAAAAAATACATCAATATTCATCATTACATCATATATAATGTATTGTATCTATAGTGCTTGCCCCCCCCCCCCCCCAAACAAAATTTCAAATGACGCTCCTGGTAAATATACACGGTGTTACATTTAAGAGAACCCAGTAATTACACAAAACATTGTAGTGCATTAAACTATGCGTATCAAACCCGATAAAAATGTAATTCCGACAATTAAAAATAAACAAGTAAAAATGCGTTTTATAAAAAGAATTACAAAAAAAATGTTTCCAAATACATTTTGTACAAAATCTGAAAAAAAAGTGGATCCAAAAAATGAGGATATATGTGAGGGATTCGCTTCATATACTATTCGCTGAATAGCTGTATTCGCGGAGCATACCCCGAACTTATTCAAAGTAAGTTCGGGATTAGTTTCCAAGGCGTAGACGTCAACCTATCCTAGACATATTCCAGAGGACTAATTTAACTCGTAAATTAAAATGAAAAATAAACTATAAGAATATTTATAAACAAGCTCATCTAAATAGAAGACATTAAGTAAAAACAGTGTTTAATAAAGTTGTTTACAAAGTAGACATACAAAGTACAATTTATTATAATACTACTGTAATAGATAATTATCGAACGAAAAGTAACAAGATAATAATAATAATAATAGAATACTTATAAAAAAAGGTCATCTAGATGGAAAACATTGACAAAAAGAACTAAAAAAGAACTATAAAAATATTAAAATTTGTTTGAAGAATATTTAAATGATACAGCACTTTACATAATTTCAAAACTTTAAAAACCAGAATCTGCAAGTTATTTAACAATATCTTAGGTTAAGAATTAGACAAAATATCAAGAAATTCAAGAGATTCTTCCCAAATATTTTGCACGAACTTAAAATCCGAAACAAAGTCCTCGAACGTCTAGAGGGTATCCCGAATACGTTCAGTTTTTTTTTTTTTTTTTTAACACCGAATTTTACGTCCGGAGGGTGTTCTGAGGGAAAAATGCGACCTCTGCGAACGCGTAATATTGTAATGTGCAGGCGTTCTCCCTCTGGTTTACTCCAGGATTTGCTCCGCGAATACAGCTATTATAAAAAGATTAAAATTTTCTTCGGCTCTTGATACACGCATCCCTGCTAATTATATTTTTAATCCGGTTTTGTCAATACAATTCAACGAACACCGTGTACAGTTATGGTAGAATGAACGATTTTTTTAATTAAAATCTCTAAAAACAAAAGGATGACTAATACCTAGGTAGGGTAAAAAATTTGGACGGATTAGTTTAAAACTTAACTACCTTTATATATGAACACTATAAAAGGCACTATAATTTAACTTCAAAATTCTTTTGAAGTATGGTTTTATATACTATAATAAGGACTTAATTCAGTGCAATAACTTTGTGCCTTGAAATTGATATTTTATTTACAGTAATCGCTTTATTACAAACCAGTTGAGATGCCTAATTTTTTATAAATGACAGTACTCTCAAAATATTAATGTTATATAGTATTTTGATAGATTACATTTTTATAATACTATACACTCAAAATTAGATTTTATAAGATCTTTGTTCTCTTGGTAAAATTATATCCGGATGCATCTATTATCTATTTATATTAACCATAAAGTAATCTAGTGTCTTTATCAATTCAATGTATATGTTATAGTCAAAGCCCGAATTTCAGGCACTCCTAGGTTTGACTAGGCAATCCTCAGGTCTGACTGACGGTCTTAGTCAAAGCCCGAAATAAATTACGGTTTCGGCCTTTGACTAGTCAAACCTAGGAGAGACTAAGTTAGTCAGGCAAAGGTCGAAATTTAGTTTTATGAAATCGGGGTTTGACTAGTCAAACCCCGATCAGCTATTAAAATGTCGTAATTTGTTAGATTTATGTTTAATAAAACGTCATTTTTTAAATTTAATGTTTAATGTTTTCGTATTATCGTAATTAAAATAAAAAAATAGTGTTTATTCTCACATGTTGAGGCATTATGGCATTTAGAGTTGCACAATATGTTAGACCCTTTTTACACATACATACTTTTGAAGAGCATTTCTTATTGCAGTAGCATTTTATAAAGCCTTGTCCTCCAAATTTAGAATCTTTTGTACTTATTTTTCTTCGAAACATCTTCGAAATTAAGAAAATTCTCTTTGCATTCTCTTATTTGATTTCTTGAACAAAGAATGTTTATTGTTCCGTATTTCGTACCACCTCTATATACACCGCCAATTGTTTTAGCTGTTATGATACCCAAAATATTTAGAGCATCTCCTTTGGCAATATCAAAGCTGGGGATAGGTATTGTTACACAGACAGAAAAGATTAAAATAAATATAGGAAAGGCGATTGAAGGTCTTCATGGCCAGGTTATTGCTATGAAACAATTAAGTGAAAAAAAATTCTTCCAATTTCGATCGGAAAAACTGTAACAATACCTATCCCCAGCTTTGAAATAGTCAAAGGAGATGCTCGAAATATTTTGAGTATCACACAAGATAAAACTTGTTTCAAGAAATCAAATAAGAGAATGCAAAGAGAATTTTCTTAATTTCGAAGATATTCCAGACATTAAGCTGTCTCTAAGAGAAATGAGTACAAAAGATTCTAAATTTGGAGGACAAAGCTTTATAAAATGCTACTGCAATAAGAAATGCTCTTCAAAAGTGTAAAATGTCTAACGTATTGTGCAACTCTAAATGCCATAATGCCTCGACATGTGAGAATAACAGTTATTTATGAAACAGTTCGTGATGTATGCTTTTTGCGAACGCACGCGATGTTTAGAGCACGAGCGACAACGGATCGCGTGCTATACATCGCGTAAGTTCGCAAAAAGTACTTCACGCACAGTTTCATACAATATTTTATCTACGATAAACATAAAAAAAATGTAACTCTTCGTCACTGGAATTCATTTCTATTCTACAATTTTTTGAACTTTGACATTTAAAAATTTTAATTTCTTTCAAACCACAAAACTGTCAAAATTTTTGTTGTAATTTATTGCTCATTGTGTCATCACCATGACAACGTGAAAGTTAAGGATATTTGATTATATATATGAGAGTGTGTCAAAAACAGTGCGAAAAAGTAAATCCCGTTTAAAATACATTGTTACTTCACGCACACTTTAAACCCTTCACGCACTGCTATCTATAATGTCAGTTTTCACAAACTAAAAACTTATACAGCATATGACATAGAGTAGATAAACACTATTTTTTTATTTTAATTACGATAATATAAAAATATTAAACATTAAAATTAAAAAATGACGTTTTATTAATCCTAATCTAACAAATTACGACATTTTAATAGCTGATCGGGGTTTGACTAGTCAAACCCCGATTTCATAAAATTTAATATCGACCTTTGCCTGACCAACTTAGTCTCTCCTAGGTTTGACTAGTCAAAGGCCGAAACTGTAACTTTATTTCGGGCTTTGACTAAGATCGTCAGTCAGACCTGAGGATTGCCTAGTCAAACCTAGGAGTGCCTGAAATTCGGGCTTTGACTATAACATATACATCTGGATGCAGCTGTATACTTGTATAATTTTGTTAACATTTACATACCATACAGGTATTACATTTTTTTAAAGCTCCGCTAATAAGACAGTATTAAAAATGTTTATGGATAAGCTCAGAACTTTACTACACAATAAAAGGATAAGGCGTGTTCCATTGTGTTGAATACTGCACATTCCGAAAGAAACCAAGTAAAAGGCTTAAGAGTGTTTTCATAAAATGTTATCATCTCTTTATTCTAAGAAACAATGAGAAAATTGCAGTCAATGGATCATATAACACGTTATGAGAATCGATTTAAGATCTTATAAAATAGTTTACGCATACCAGAGAGACAACGAAAAAAAAATACGTAGTTGGTTCAAAATTTTACAACTGGATTATTTCTTGCGACGACTCATTCGCTTATCTCTGAATATTTAGTAGAATCGAGTGATTTAGAATTAAGTTATTTTCTTTTTATTTAAATTAAATAACCCCAACTTCCTTTTTAACACACTGACTGCCATAATATTAAAAAAATCGGTCCTAATGACCATGAGGCTCACGCTTCTATACTAACGAGACAACTACGCTTTGGCACGTAGTGGCACAGGACCGACAAACATGGAAGGCAATAGTAAACGCGGCAAAGTCTCACGAAGAGTTATAAGGCCATTGATGACTATGAACTACAGTGTGTACACGGAGTATCGAAAACAACATAAGACACAACATTTGTGTCACACGGCAGCCAACGCGTTAATATAATTACTTACGCATGTTTACAAGTATTTTGAGACTTATAATGCACCCAATGTCCTAATATTTCCGAAATAGTCAGACTTTATTGCTCTTCCTCATTACAAGCAAATAAGTAATATAAAATCGATGAGCGTCAATGAAACAACTGTCAAGGATGATCCCCTATTTTGGAAGATATTTGTTAAAATTAATGTAGGCACGTTTTTAGAGAATGGAAATAAAATAAAATCAATTGTATTTAACAATTAATTTTTTGTGTAAAATTGACAGACAAGATTTTTGTAACACAGTTCAATCCATTATTTTCAATTTCCTTATATGTTTTTAATAATATAAAAATTCAAAATATTACATCTTTATATGATCTTAGGATCTATAGTTCCAGTTAGTACAGTTTGTAGGACAATCATGCAGTATATGAATAATCTCATTTTTAACATTGACTTTCGAAAGAGTGTATGTAGTGATATCATGGCCTGATCTCCCGGTCTACGCGAATGCTTCAAACCACCAATAACCATCTGTGTAAATCAAGAATCTCGAAAATATAAATAGCCTTGACGATTATTGGCAACTTTGGGAACGAAGAAGGCACTTAAAGAAGAACTTTCATTTAATCATAGTCTGTTTTCCAATGTAATTACTGAATATACTATTTGTTTCAATTCATTTGTGGTTGTTCAATTACTTCTAGAGAACATGGACTTAATCTCAATACAAAAAAACAACAAAGTAAGTGGTAGTCAGTAAGTGCAAAATATTAAATACACGGTTTTGGTTAACCAACAACCAATTGACAGGGTGGACAGCTACACATACCTTGGTACCAACATAAATAGCCAATGGAACCATGCTAGTGAAATAAAAAAATGCATATGAAAAGCGAGATCAGCGTTCATAATGATAAAATCTCTTTTCAGAAGTCACGATTTACCACTTGGTACCAAAATCTCTATCGTCAGATGCTATGTATTATCTGCTATGTATTATCTACGTTATTATATTTAATAAAGGCCTGACCACTTTCCGCAGCTTCTTTAAGAAAACTAGAGGCATTCGAGATGTGTTTTTACAGACGCATTTTAAGAATTTCGTGTGACTTATGTTGAGGGCCTACGTAGAATGGGAAAGGAATGCGAGATTATTAACACCATCAAAGAGCGCAAACTAGAATATCTTGGCCATGTTATGAGGAATGAACAGAGATATGGCTTGTTGCAAGTCATTCTTCACGGCAATGTATTTGGAAAGATAGGACCAGAGAGAAAAAGAATATCTTGGCTTCAAAACCTGAGAAATTGGTTCAATACATCGACAACCGGACTATGCCGAATAGCATCAAGCAAAGTTAGGATAGCCAAATCTGGAACGGATAGGCACCGTAAGAAGAAGAATTAGTTGTCTTATTAAAAAATATCTCAAAGTTCTTACCTCTATTAATCTGGCATTGCGTCCAAAAGTTTTTCCACTGAGAGAGGGAGGGAGAGGGAGGGAGAGGCGGAGAGAGGAAGAAAGAAAATATACAGGGAGAGGTTTATATATCATTTATGTTGTAGCAACAAAGTGAAAATATAGCTATTTCCAAGTTGGATTATGCTGACACAATAATTTACAAACCACACAGATAAAACACATCGTTCATTACCTATAAGGTGTAATTAACAGTAAAAAACAGCCTCAGAAGTGAGTATCTGGGTTTGGTGCCGAATGATATTGGTTAGGTTGCTACTACAAAGTCAAAAACAATGCCCGGTCGTCGCTTTGAAGGCTCTGACCAACTATGTACGAGTACAGTTCCTCTACAATTGGTCGGAGTGGATATTAAATTGTACGCACCGTACATATAGTCCGTCCACTATAACTTTTCCCATGCGGTACGATTCATTTTCAATCAAATTAAGTCAAAACAGAAAGTGAAACGTACGCCGATTTGTGTAGTATACAGTATACAAAATGTATATACACATCGACGTTCGTTTCAATTTATGTTTTGACTTAATTTGATTGAAAATGAATCGTACCGCATGGGAAAAGTTATAGCGGACGGACTATATGTGTACACTTAATGATACACAACACAAATGTATGCAACGAAGCCGCCTAGGCCCAAAATAAGTAAGGGAAATTAAGACCACCAATGAAACGCAAATAACTTACGGAGCGGAAACGTTGACCATGACAAGGAGAACAGTGCAAAAGATCCGTGTGGCTCAAAGAGCGATGGAGCGTGCTGTTGGGCGTTTCACTGTGAGACAAGATCCCAAACCGCCAGCTACGACGAAGATCAGGGGTGGTTGATGTTTTAGAGAGAATAGTAACACTGAAGTGGAACTGGTCACGTGGCTCGAATGACAGATAACAGATGGACAAATCGGATACTGGAATGGAGACCAAGAGATAATGCCTACCGAAGCAGAAGTCGTCCACCAACACGTTGGACTGACGATCCAAAACGTGGTCCTAGGAATTGGATGCAGAAGGCACGAAATCGAAAATTATGAGGAAGATATATGTTCAGCAGTGGACAAGCGAAGATTGAATGATGATTAAAAGCAAATATGACCAACAGCAACTCATAAATTTGTAAGACATTTGTGTTACAAATGTATGCATATATTGGTATGTTTTAAGTCACTGAACATTGTGCATGTATCATGTTTTAAACCATTAAAAGTATGTACTCGTGGCAATTTAATGGGGTTGGCAACCGTTTACACCACTTACAGGTGTCACAATAATGCGTAGAAATGCGCAATATCCGTATTATAGAAAATATCAAAAAATATGTTTCAACAATTTGACCATATTCCCTTTTCACCATGTACAGCTTGTTCATTATTTGGAGCAGTTCCTAGTCTGAGCAGGGTAACATTGGGGTATTATTCGCATATCCAAGATTCGTGGTTATTTTGCCACATATTGTTACTCCGCCTCTCCATATTTGCTAGACTTTTCTATATACATACTTTCCATATATTGAATAATATGGGTCTAAACCAGATTTTGGTCTATGGTTTGGAAAGACGTTGTTGGCCGTTACCACTCCGAAACTGTTTTAGTATAAGTATTTGAGAAGAATGAATTAGATGTTTTGGGACATCCATATTTAAAAAAAAAAATAAAAAAATTGGACCAAACAGGAGCGAATTTCTACCGAAATCTCAAGACATTAAGTATTTGATCCTTCTAGAACTAAACTCAGTACTTATTATTATACTCTCTGAATGCTATGAATAACGAGGAAGAAGTAAAAGGGTGGCAAGATAAGTCTTTCCTCATTTAAGTAACGTTAATTGTTTCCCTGTGTTTTTTTTTCTAGTATTATTGTAGATACTGATGGAAACCTGGCTGGTTATGTAGTTTTCGCACAGTATGTAATCTAATGTTAGAACTTTGGGTACATTATATAATAGTTAAGTATGTAACTATTTCAACTATGTAGTTGTTATTTCTTATGGTTACGAAATTATTTAAATAAAATAAATAAATTGTGTGTACATCTTAGTGACTTCACCAGTTGAAAAAAAATATAAGAATAATAACTTTCAACTTGGTACATAAAAATATTGAAGTAGTTTTATAAGTAAACAAATTGCTTTATGCATAAATCAGTTCAATTAAAAAAGGAAGTCAGGGTCAGGACTTTGTCATATATGTTTCAACATTAATTTATAGGCACAACCTAAAAGCTAATTCATTGTCGTTATTGTTTTAAAAACTATCAAAATTAGTACAATAATTATTATACTTAATTGTTTGCAATTCATTGATTGTTACCAATTAAAATCTTAAAATGGTTTAATTTGTCACAATTTGTAATTCCATATAAATATATGCCAAATGTTACAATTGACAGCTAACTGACTGTACCGGATAGTGGATAGTTACTAATGAAAAATGTATTTAAATATATACAGGGTGAGTGGGGAGGAACGTGCCAAACTTTAAGACTGTGTTAAAATGTTTCTTACAAACTGACGATTTATTTATTGCTCTAAAATCTCTTGAGGTGTGGAAATGAAATTTGGTGGGTTTTAAGACGTAGTTATTGCGTATTTTTTTGACATACAATTAAGAATTTTATATTAACCACTGGCGCGCGTACGCGTAATAGTCTGAAATTTTTTAAACATAAATATGGTACGCCACTGAAATATTTCAAATTAAAAATATTTGTTACATTTCTCGTTCAATTTGTGACAAAAAATTTATCTTCCCTTTTTTCATGGGACGCTTCATTTTCATGCAAAAAATAAAAAATCTTAACGCTTACATAGTTTTCGACTAAGTTTCTACATAGATATTATATGTATGAATGTGTATGATTACATATTTCGAATACTTTGTAAGCGTTAAGATATTTTATTTTTTGCATGAAAACGAAGCGTCGTATGAACAAACGGGAAGATAGATTTTTTGTCAGAAATTGAACAAGGAATTCAAAAATAGTTTTTAATTTGAAATATCTCAGTGGCGTACTATTTTTTTTTTCTTTAAAAAATTTCAGACCATTACCCGTTGGCGCGCTAATGGCGAATATAAAATTCTTAATTGTGTGTGAAGAAATGCGCAATAACTATGTCTTAAAACCCACCAAATTCCATTTGCACACCTCATCCGATTTTAGAGCAATAAATAAATAAATAAATCGTCAGTTTGTAAGAAGAATTTGAACATTTGAACCGTGTCTTGGAAACAAATGAAAATCGAATAATAACGTAAGAGTTATTTTTAATTATTACTACGTATATTATACAGTCTTAAATGTTGGCGCGTTCCTCCCCACTAGACCCCACTCACAATGTATATCAGTTATTGCATAGATCATAGTTTCGATTATATATGAATATAATATATTCATATTATGAGTCATGAAATCAAACAGTAGTCTAAAATATAACTCTAAAACGCTCATCACTTGTCAAAAAGCAAAGTCAATTATGACAAACAAATACTTGGTTGGCTTAGTAATAATTGATAAATATGAATTAAACTATAAATAATATTCTACAATATGTCCGAATATTCACAATATTAATACTTTCCCATTTGAAAATATTTAAAGATATTATCAGTATATTTCTCAGAGTTACCAACTAGGTATAAAAAAACCAAAATAGGAAAATACATAAAATGAATAACTACTTTGAATCATTGCAGATCATGCAGTTTTCCATCTTGCCTCATCCGGTACAGTCAGAAAAAAAGTTGGAAAAACATTTAAAAAATATGAAGTCAAATATAAAATGTGTAAATAAAATATAAAATGTTAAAATTACCTCCATATTAAATGCTATTAAACTCTATGGTAATCTAAATCTTTGACAGTTACTCAAACTGTAGATTTGTAATCATAATAGCATTATGTCAAATATAAAAATTAACAACTAGTCATGGAAATTTGTTGTTACCAGCCTTTGTGTTCTGGTTCCATTTCGAACCTGCTTTGTGATTCTGTGAGTCTTCTTTTTTTCTTTCTTTGTACATGCACATCCACAAAAAACAACACCGATGCTACGAAACAGGCTATTACACCAATACATGCTAAGGCGAATGACCAGCCAAAGAAATTGTTGTCATGACCAGGCATCCATCCATTTTTATTAGCTAAACAAGCAAAAACTATTACTGCTATAGATCCTGCGATTCCTCCCACAAAT
Source organism: Diabrotica virgifera virgifera (assembly GCF_917563875.1). Taxonomy (NCBI): domain Eukaryota; kingdom Metazoa; phylum Arthropoda; class Insecta; order Coleoptera; family Chrysomelidae; genus Diabrotica; species Diabrotica virgifera. Next base: position 114,847,522 of record NC_065450.1, read on the forward strand.
AAAACTATAGAATTTATGATTATGAGTATGATAAATTGTTTCTGCTCCGGTCCGCAACACAGGAAATATATCAAACTCATGATTGCTCCAAGTAAGACAGCAATGAAGCAAATTGTAAAGAAAAATTGAGTCGCTATCATAAAGTCGGGTATTAAAAATCCTCGTATCTGGTCATATCCAGTCGTAAATGGATCATAGATCCATCGACAGCCAACGAAAAATCTTCGGTAGGCTTGATCGGAGTGGTAAGGATCAGAGAGAGATCTGAAACAGTGAACCCATAATCCCAATCGATCTAGTTTTGCTCCTGTTATCCTTTGGTCTGAAACTAGCCAACTGGGAGTGGCAAATGCCACAAATATTGAAACAAATGCCACCACAAAAAATCCAATAGCAGCATTTCCGGCTAGTGACCTGTTTTTTACCTAAAAATAAAAATGTATGTTAATTGTATATAAATGGTAAAGCTATATTTAAAGATATTTTAGAATGTGACAATACAAAAGACATCACTCCTTTTACTGTTGCGCTCATAATGTCCCCATACAGGGTACATCGCACTTCATCGGCACCAAATACTTCATATTTTATATTTGGTAGTATGTATTTTAATAGGTTATTTTACTTTTGTATTGTACATTAATGCCGGTCCTGGCAAGAAGCTAACAAACACGGTGTGATAGCAGCTCTTGACAAAAGATAGGTTTTAATAATAAAATTAAAAATTTAAAACTTGGAAACATTTTAATAGTGTAAACATAAATGCAGTGCATCAGTGGACGAAAAGGCATCAAAAACTGTAAGTTATTTGCATGCCTATTTTACTATAAATTACAAAAAATTTAAAACTAGACAAAGCTTGGCTATCATCATTGTCCATAAACTTATTTGTTAATTACCTAAACTAAGTGATAAGGAACAAGAAACAGATAACAGAGCTCTTGATAGTTGAAAATTTCAATTTAATTGTAGAAGAGAGAGGCGGCATCAGAAAATTTTAACCGAAATAAAAACAAATATTTTCACGAAAGATAACAAAATTTGCTAAACCAATGGAGTAGAGACGGGTATATAGAAGGGTAGCTTAGGTGACTGGTCGGGGGTGGACTGAGTAGCTTCTCCGCTGGTTTCCCTGAGACGCCCAATATTGCCCAAGATCTGACAGAGATTTATCCAGAAAACCATGAGCTCAGACGACTATCCAGATGATCATCATCAATCTCTTTGCCTTATCCCTATGCGGGGTCGGCTTCCCTAATTGCATTTCTCCATACAATTCTATCTTGAGTCATATCAATATTAATCCCCTTTACCAACATGTCCTGCCTAATCGTCTCCCCCCACGTCTTCTTTGGTCTTCCTCTCCTACTCCTTCCAGGAATCTGCACTTCAGCAATTCTTCGTATTGGGTGATTAGAGTCTCGACGTTGAACATGACCAAACCATCTCAACCTATGCTCTCTCATTTTAGCATCAATTGGTGCCACACCTACACTTCCCCTAATATACTCATTTTTAATTTTATCCTTTTTTATCACTCCACTCATCCATCTAAGCATTCTCACTTCCGCCACATGCATTCGTTGTTCCTCTTTCTTTTTCACTGCCCAACATTCAGTTCCGTACATCATAGACGGTCTTATGGCTGTTTTATAGAATTTTCCCTTTAACTTCATTGGAATTTTCCTGTCACACAGCACATCACTCGCTTCCTTCCACTTCATCCATTCAGCCCTAATTCTACTGCATGCATCTCCATCTATTTCTCCATTACTCTGCAATACCGATCCCAGGTACTTAAAACTATGTATTGCTTTTTACAATCAGTTCACCATCCAAAGATACCATGTTATTTTAGTCCAAGCTGTGGGTGAAAAATAAGTCGATTTCAGGATATAATTCAGGAATTTTTGAAACCTATCGGGTGTTGTAAAGGACGATGCCAGGAATAACTTATACTAAAATGTAACCAAAAATTTAGTGCGGTTTTTTATTTATGACGATTTTCATTTGTTAAATTTGCAATTTTTAATTTTGCAGCTTAGGATATTCATTTTAGAGAAAAACTTTTGAATAGAAAATTGTAGTAAATTAAAAAACCTACAATTTGAGCTATGGCAAGTTTAATTTCGTTAATATGTTATTGCAAAACAGCCTGCGAAAAGTCCAAAATGGCCGTTTTTTGCAATTGCCTTATTTATTGTAAAAATAACTTTTATGTATTTTTTAAGGCTTTAAATGAAGATATTTCAATACTAAACATAAAAAAAAATTGTACTGCCCGATTGGTGAACTTGTTGCGTAGATATTATAATTTGTTTATCCCAAGAGGTCAAATGTCCAAGGCTATAACTTTTTGAAAAAAAAATCGCACAAAGTTAATCCAAGATCCACTCTCCTTCTAAAGACTTATGTTTTCATATTCTGATGTAAATAAATGCGTATAACATTTTTCAACCTCTTATTTCGGGTTTGAAAATAAGGGGGCAAATTAACTGAAGCCGCCCCTGTACATCCTATGAATTTCTAACTTACAGGTTATTGTTGCTGAAGACAAAATAAAGATTCAAAACCAAATAAAAATTTTCTACGACCAACTAAAGCCGAGATAATTGTTTTTGTTTTCTTAAATCGTAGTGACTTTATTTATTACAATTAAGAAATTATTTCACAGTCATTGACTAAAGAAAGAGTTATGTTATCTTAAAATAAAAATTATTTTTACCGAAAATTTCATTTAATTATTAAAAATAATTTTTAAAGTGTAGTGGAGATTTATTTTTCGTTACGACTGTGATTTATTGTGTCGGTTGCCCTTAGCAACGGCTCACGGTTTTTTGCTTTAAATTTTAAAGCCCCGCTTGGATTGACATGCAATTTGGAAAACACATAGATAACATGTTAAAGAATAAAATTCATATTTGGCCTCTGTGTGCTTTTGTCCTGGGGTGAGTTTCACCCCTTGTAAGGGGTGAAAAAATATATATTCAAAATAAGTTCGGAAATGGATAAAACGTCTAATTCTAAGCACCTTTTGTTCTATAGCATTTTTTCACCACGTTAATACCTTTCGAGTTATTTTCGAGTAAATACCTTCATTTTTCAACAACAAAAAAAACACGTTTTTAGGCGGTTTTTGACAAATAACTCAATAAGTAAGTATTTTATTGAAAAAAAGGATTTGAACAAAAATATAGCAAATTGAAAATTTAAAAAAATGATGTATGCATGAAATCTCTAGACCCAGTAGAAACACAGGTCTAGCTAATGAAAAATAGGTTCATATCCGTCAAATTTCAGAGTGAATTATTTCAACGTGAAATAACCAAAAATTCATGCACTTTTTGGAAAAAAATCATTACAACTTTTTTAAAGTGTTTAAAAAAATATGTATATATGTTTCTAAAAAAAGTTTATAGCATCAAAAGTAAGCAAGTTACGCTGAAAATAAAGTTGATCTCTTTTTTTGGTCAAAACACTCGGGAAAGTCACCCCGTAATTACCATCTTAAATTAAATTAATCATTACCGCTTCACAAGTTACTTTGCTCATGTGTTGTTTATATGATCTGTAAGTATCATCGGTTCAAATAGTGCAGTCACTGAAGGTAGATATGAGCTATTTACTCCGATTTCGTTGAACCTCCATCGATTTCCATGAAAATTGGTAAGTGGTTAGAGGATATCTCAAGGAACAAAGGTGACATGGTGCCAACTTGCGTTTTTACCCTGGGGGTGGATGCCACCCCTCCTCGGGGGTGAAAATTATTTTAATAAAAATAACCACATAATTCGATAGAGGGACAAATTATAAGCAAAATTTGTTATATAAAGTTATTAAAATAAATCAAAACTTTCTGAGTTATTAAAGATCAAAGATTTTAATTTTTCGTGAGAAAAATGCATGTTTTTAACCGATTTTTCAAAAATAACTCAAAGAAGTTTTTACAAAAAAGTTATTATTATCAAAATTGAGGCTAATAAAAAATCTAATAAACTCCTTACTAGAAAAATCTTTCAATGTTAACTAAAAGTGAGTTGTAGGTAATTGAATGTATATTTCTTTCGTCGAGTACCCAAATCTAAGTATTCAAGCTTAAATACCGGGAAAATGATGCATTTGATAACATAAACTTATTAAATATTTGTCAAAGTTCATAGAAATATCTATCAAATAAGCCCTTGAACAAGTTGATAGCATTAAAATTTATGCACCAAAAATGTTTCAAAATGTATCTTTTAAAAATGTTTCCAAAAAATGTTATTGTTTTTTTGTAAGTAACTCCGTTAATATTTAAGATACAAGGTTCGCCTAAAATCTAGATAAAAGGTGATTCTAAGAGCTATTAAAAAACGTCGAAATTAGTCTTTTAAACCTCTTACTTTTTTAACAATAAAAGGTTAAATGGCACTGGTTACATGGTTCTCACAGCAAAATTGAAATTTTAAACGTTTCTATCTCGGTTATTTGTTATTCTACGGAAATAATAAAATAGGTAGAGTATTTTGAACTGAAAAAATTAAAATTTAGTTATATATCATTTTGACGTATATTGAGTATTTTTGGAGTTATTATCAAAAGAAATGAAAAGTACGATAATTTTAAAAATTCTGATTTTTTTAAATTATATCTTTTTTTTAAAAAAATTTGCATTCTTAACCGGTCAAAATTGTTGAAATCATTAACTATGTTAACCTAAAGAAATTCTTGTGAGGATTTCTACAAATTTAAATTTTTGTGGAAATGGCGTATGTCTTATTTTTCACTTTTTTCTAAAAAAATCGAAAGGGTTCTCTTATTTTCATCATAGCTTTCTTAATTTTGATGCTATTAACTTCTACTGGAGCTCATTTGATAGGTACTCCAAAGTACTTTGACAAGTCCTTAACAAGTATATTCTATAAAATGCATGGTTTTCCCGTTATGTAAGCTTGAATACTTAGATTTGAGTACTCGTCGAAAAAAATATACATTCAATTACCCATAACTCACTTTGAAATAACATTAGTTTAGTTCGTTAAGTGGGGAGTGAATTAAATTTTTTATTATCTTTAATTTTGGTAATAATAGCTTTTTTACAAAAGCTTACAGTTTTTGATTAATACGTGAAAACCCGCTTTAAAACATGCATTTTTTTAAGAAAAATAAAATCTTTGATATTTAATAACTTAAAAAGTATTGATTTATGTTAATAATTTTATATAACAAATTTTGCTTAGAAGTTGCTCCTCTATCGATTTCTGGTATTATTTTTAATAAAAAAAATTTCACCCCCGAGAAGGTGTGGCATCCACCCCCAGGGTAAAAGCACAAGTTGGCATCATGTCACCTTTGTTCCTTGAAGTATCTTCTAACTACTCACCAATTTTCATGAAAATCTATGAAGGTTCAACGAAATCGGAGGTGAAAACCTTCAGTGACTCCACTAAAAGAGCTTATTTAAAAAAATTGGTTTTAAAGTAAATCTGTCTTAATTTTTAATTTTGAAAAAATGTTTTTTTTAAATAACTTAAAATTCATTAGTGTGACCAAAAATCATAAAGAGTAAAAAAATGTAGTTTTTGCTGTTATGAATATTTTGGATTTTATGCTTTTTTTGGAAGGCAAAACTTTGTTAAGATATGGCTGTTCTAAATTTGCATGCACTCGTGATTATTGACTAGTTCAAGTTTTTTTAACTACAGCCCCTTCAAAAATAAGCACTCTGAACCAATGAAACTTACAGAAATAAACGACACATACACGAGTAGAACAACATTGAAGTATAATGGATTAATTTCATTTCTGATGCTAATTAAGGGTGACTTTCCCGAGTTTTTTTACCAAAAAAAAAGAGATCAACTTAATTTTAAGCGTAACTTGCTTACTTTTGATGTTAAAACCTTTTTTTTAAACAGATATAAGTACATATTTTTTTAAACACTTTAAAAAAGTTGTAATGATTTTTCTTCAAAAAGTGCATGATTTTTTTGGTTATTTCACGTTGAAATAATTCACTTTGAAATTTGATATGAACCTAGATATGATATAACCGATATATGAAATTATATATGAACCTGAAAGGATATGAACCTATTTTTCATTAGCTAGAACTTTGTTTCTACTGGGTCTAGAGATTTCATGCATACATCATTTTTTTCAATTTTTAATTTGCTATATATTTTTGTTAAAACTCTTTTTTCAATAAAATACTTACTTTTTGAGTTATTTGTCAAAAACCGCCTAAAAACGTGTTTTTTTTTGTTGTTTTAACATGTATTTACTCGAAAATAACTCGTAAAGTATTAACTTAGTGAAAAAATGCTATAGAACAAAAGGTGCTTAGAATTAGACGTTTTGTCCATTTCCGAACTTATTTTGAACATATATTTTTTCACTCCTTATAAGGGGTGAAACTCACCCCCAGGACAAAAGCACAGAGGGGCCCAATATAATTTTTATTCTTTAACATGTTATCTATGTGTTTGCCAAATTTCATGTCAATCCAAGCAGTGCTTTAAAATTTAAAGCAAAAACCGTGATTCAATATATTATAAGTTGCTAGCCGTTGCTAAGGGCAACCGACACAATAAATCACAGTCGTAACGAAAAATTAATCTCCACTACATTTTAAAAAATCATTTTTAATAATTAAATGTAATTTACGGTTAAAATAATTTTTATTTTAAGATAATATAAGTCTTTCTTTAGTCAATGACTGTGAATTAATTTCTTAATTGTTATAAATAAAGTCACTACGACTTAAGAAAACAAAAACAATTATCTCGGCTTCTGTTGGTCGTAGAAAATTTTTATTTGGTTTTGAATCTTTATTTTGTCTTTAGCAACAATAAACTGCAAGTTAGAAACTTATAGGATGTACAGGGGCGGCTTCAGTTCTAAATGTTTATAACGAAATTTGCCCCCTTATTTTCAAACCCGAAATAATAGGTTGAAAAATGTTATACGCATTTATTTACATCAGAATATGAAAATATTAGTCTTTAGAAGGAGAGTGGATCTTGGATTAACTCTGTGCGATTTTTTTTCAAAAAGTTATAGCCTTGGACATTTGACCTCTTGGGATAAACAAATTATAATATCTAAGCAACAAGTTCACCAATCGGGCAGTACAAATTTTTATAATCAAGTATATTCAAATGGGAAATAAGCCACAATTTTACCTAAAAATGATTTTATTAACGTTTCGACGCCCAAGTCGGGTGTCGTTGTCAAAATACAAAATAATACTAAATAAACAAAAATGGTGTTGCTTAGTAAAAAATTCTTCTAATAATTTATTTAATCTGACTCATTTATATCGGCAATTCAGACACGTATTATACATTTTAAAGTAGACGACTTTAAAATGATATTGCCAATATTGATGAGTTGCGTTCCTGGGACGACTTTACTAAAAGATAGTTCATTCGATTACATGAAATCAATCCCAACTCAAGAATATCCGCCACAAAAAATCATAGCATGTGATCTGTCTTTAAAAAGACAACCAAATGCAACGGTGGCACTGAAATTCTCGCGTTAGAGATTCCATAGTAAATCACGAGGGAAAACCAGGAAAAACCTCGTGATACTATCCCGACATCGTATATAAAGTCGTCCCAGGAACGCAACTCATCAATATTGGCAATATCATTTTAAAGTCGTCTACTTTAAAATGTATAATACGTGTCTGAATTGCCGATATAAACGAGTCAGATTAAATAAATTATTAGAAGAATTTTTTACTAAGCAACACCATTTTTGTTTATTTAGTATTATTTTGTATTTTGACAACGACACCCGACTTGGGCGTCGAAACGTTAATAAAATCATTTTTAGGTAAAATTGTGGCTTATTTCCCATTTGAATATACTTGATTATAAAAATGCCACAAGAAAATAGCTTCAGAACAACAAATTTTTATGTTGAGTATTGAAAGATCTTCATTTTAAAGTCTTAAAAAATACATAAAAGTTATTTTTACAATAAATAAGGCAATTGTAAAAAAACGGCCATTTTGGACCTTTCGCAAGCTGTTGTGCAATAACTTATTAACGAAACTAAACTTGCCATAGCTCAAATTGTAGGTTTTTTAATTTACTACAATTTTCTATTTAAAAGTTTTTCTCTAAAATGAATATCCTAAGCTGCAAAATTAAAAATCTTTAAAAATTGCAAATTTAACAAATGAAAATCGTCATAAACAGAAAACCGCACAAAATTTTTGGTTACATTTTAGTATAAGTTATTCCTGGCATCGTCCTTTACAACACCTGATAGGTTTCAAAAATTCCTGAATTATATCACGGTTTTTCACCCACAGCCAGTGGTATTTGTAGTAACTCCATCTTTAAATGAACATTGCAAATACTCTGTCTTTGTCCTACTAAGTTTTAAACCTTTTTCCTCCAGAGCTTGTCTCCACTGTTCCAGTTTTTGTTCTAAGTCTCTCTCACTATTTCCTACCAACACGACATCATCAGCATACATTAAGCACCATGGAATGTTACCCTGTAGTTTCGCTGCTATCTGGTCCAAAACTAATGAGAATAAATACTGACTAAGCACAGAGCCCTGGTGCAATCCTACTTTCACATAAAATTTATCAGTCTCTCCCACACCTGTCCTAACACTAGTCGTTACTCCATCATGCATATCCCTCACAATCTTTACATATTCACCAGGGACTCCTTTCTTATTGAGTGTCCACCACAGAATGTCTCGAGGAACTCTATCATATGCTTTCTCAAGATCAATGAATACCATATGAGCATTTGTTTCTTTACTCCTGTATTTTCCATCAACTGCCTTATAATGAAAATTGCATCTGTTGTTGATCTGCCCTGCATAAAGCCAAACTGATTCTCGGATATTTCGGTCTCTTCACGTATCCGTCTACCAATTACTCTTTCTCATATTTTCATGGTGTGGCTAAGCAGTTTTATAGCCCTGTAGTTTGTACATTGTTGTATAACTCCCTTGTTTTTGTAGACAGGTACTAGTATACTTAGTGTGACCAACTAGCCCGAAAAATCCGGGACATGGCCCGAATTGTGAAGTCGTGTCCCGGCGTCCCGGACAAGGCTTCCGGGCCATCCGAATTGTCAACGTTTTGGTAAAATTGTATTTTGAAACTTTGAATACGTTATTCTTCTAATTCACATCAAATTGAATTGGTGGGACGAAAAAAAGTCGACAATTTCTAGAGTTTAATTCTAATACCACATCCAAAACGCATGCATTCTATATCGGTGGACTTTTTTCGTTTCTGTTTTTTAATTATCGTCTTCTGAAAAAAAAAAATGGCCCGATTTTCATTGAAAAGTCCCGGATTTCAGGTATTTTTTTCAGCCTTGTCCCGGATTCGACTGAATTGGACTTGGTCACACTAAGTATACTGCTTCTCCATTCGTCTGGCATTTGTCCAACTTCCATAATTCTATTAAATAAACTTGCTAGCCACCTTGTTCCTGTCTCTCCCAATGCTCTCCATACTTCCCCAGGAATATCATCTGGTCCTACCGCTTTTCCTTTCTTTATTTTTTGAAGCGCTTGAGCCACTTCCTCGTTTGTTATTTTGGTGACCATTGCTGCTACTGTCTCCGTTGACTCTACAGGCTGTCTGTCAAATTCTTCATTTAATAAGCTGTCAAAGTACTTTCTCGATCTCTTTTTGACATCCTTTTTGTGAACTAGTATTTTATTATTTTCATCTCGGATACATCTAATCTGATTAAAATCTTCTTTCTTTGCTCTCTGTTTGGCTATTTTATATATCTTCGTTTTGCCTTCCCTGGTATCAAGTTGATCGTATAGGCTTGAATACGCTTCTGCTTTGGCTTTTGGTACTGCTACTTTCGCTTTCTTTTTCGCCACCATATAGTTTTGAAGATTTTGTGTCGGATCTGGTTTCTTGCCACTTTTTATATAATGTTCGCTTCTCTTTTATTTTTCCTTGTACTTCGTTTGACCACCACCAAGTCTCTTTATCCTCAAACTTTTTTGCTGACGTTTTCCCAAGTATTTCAATAGCAGTCTCTCTAATAATGTTGGCCATTTTTCTCCAAATTGTGTTAGGGCATCCTTTCACGTACCAACATATTTTTTCTACTATTCTTTCCCTGAATAGACCTTCTTTCTCATCTTTTAGCATCCACCACTTGATTTTTTGTGGCCCTCTCCGATATTTTTGTTTAGTTTCGCTTTTAACTTCGATGTCCAGAACAAGCCGCTTATGTTGTTGGCTGACTGTCTCACTAACTATTACCTTGCAGTCCTTGCATTCACGTATGTCTTCTTTCCTTATCATGAAGTAGTCTATTTGGGATTGATGTTGTCCACTTTTGTAGGCAATAAGTTGAGTTTCTCTCTTTTTAAAGAATGTGTTAACAATCGCCATATCCAATGCTGTTGCTATTCAAGCATGTCATCTCCAGCTTCATTTCTAGTTCCAAAGCCTAATCCCCCATGTATTGTTTCATATCCTGTCTTGGCTTGGCCCACATGTGCATTGAAATCACCTCCTATTATAACTTTCGCCTCTGCTGGAATATCACTCAGTACGTCTCCTAATTGGTCATAGAAAGCTCTTCTTTCATTCTCACCCAGACGAAAATGGACAAAAGAAAAAGGACATTGAAAAAACAGCTAGCACGATTGACGTGGAAATTAAACAAGGACAAGACGAAAAAACTAGAATAAACGAAAATAACAACTTGAAAATTGGTACATGGAATTTAACATCCCTTAGAGGTAAGGAATGCGAATTAGTGCAATAATAGGTATAAGCGAAACAAAGAAATGTGGAAGAGGAAAAGAAAATATATCAGAAAATTACACGATGTATTACTCCGGGGTAGACAAAGAACTTAGAACAAAAGAAGGAGTAGGCATAGTAGTCACAGAGACAATAGAAAAAAGAATATGAGATTTCAAACCTATATCGTCGAGAATAATGTACATAAAAATAGAAATGGAAGAGGAATGGTACATAGTGCAAATATATGCACCAACAGAAGGAACAGAAGAAGAAAAAATGGAAGATTTCTACAATGAACTACAGAATACCCTAGATGATATAAGAGAAAAATGTGAAAGAATAGTAATAATGGGTGATTGGAACGCAAGGATAGGGAAAGATGAAAACAAAGGACTTGGGTGCATGGGAAGACATGGTGAAGAGATACTAAACAGAAACGGAATTAAAATGATCAGATTCTGCCAGACAAACGACCTATTAATAGGAAACTCGTTTACACAGCAAGTACTACAAGATAAGTATACATTTGTAGCAGAAGGCAGAGATGCAAAAAGCATAATAGATTACGTAGTCTACACGCAAGAAATGAAACAAAATATAAAACAAGTCTGGACAGAACAGAGAGCAGAGATCGGAACTCATCACAGACTGGTAATGGCAGAGATGACATGGCGAAAACCGGTACACCAAGAACAGATAGAATACAGCAGAATAGCAATAAAAAAGCTAAAAGATGAACAAAAGAAAAGTAGATATCAAGAAGAAACTGATAAGGAGTTCAAAATGGAGGAGAGAAAGCAAATAGAAATGGATATGGAGGAAAAATGGGGAAAATTTAAAGAAGTAATAATGAAGAAGGCACAAGACATATGCGGAAATCCAACAGTCAGAAAATTAAACAAAAAAACGAAATGGTGGAATGCAGATATAGTGAGGAAAAAGAAAAAGGCATGGAAAAAATACAATAGTACAAGAGAGGAACAATATAAAAAAGAATACCAAAAACACAGAAACATACTGAAAGAACTAGTAAGAAAAGGAAAAAAGAGAGTTGGAAGAAGTTCGGTGAAACACTAAACCAAAATTACAGAGATAACAACAGATGCTTGGAGTAAAAGACAAACACAACAAACTAAAGACAAATACAACAGAGATGCTAGAGGTGTGGAGAGAGTAATATGAAGAGAAATATATGGGCGAGGAAAGTGAAGAAATAGAGACAGAGGGAACCATAGAACAGACAGCAGCAGACGAAAACCAAATGGAAGAAATAAGTACAGAAGAAATGGAAGAAGAGATAAGTAGAATAAAAATAGGAAAAGCGAGCGGAGCAGATAAAATTGATCCCGAAATGATAAAATGGATAGGGAAAGAAGGAAAGAAGTGGTTGCTGGACATAATGAGAGAAGCATGGAGAACAAACAAAATGCCGAGAGAGTGGGAAGAAAACTTACTGATCCCAATTCACAAGAAAGGAGAAGAATCCACCTGTGGAAACTATAGAGATATATGCCTATAGGTAGAAGAAAAACTGGAAGACGAACAAACAGCATTCAAAGCCAAAAGGCAAACAGTTGACAAAAAATAAAACAAAAAATAATGATCGGGGAACAAACATATATATGACCTTCATAGACCTTAAAGCAGCGTTCGACTCAGTAGACCGGAAAGTATTGTGGAATACTGTAGAGGAGCTGGGAATACCGACGAAACTATTAGAGATAATTAAAAGTACGTACAGCAGAGTGGTGGGAAAAGTGCAAATGGGAGGTAGCAGATCACTAGAATTTAGGATGAACAGGGGGATAAAACAGGGAGATAGCCTAAGCCCACTCCTATTCGTCATAATTATGGAAAAATAATTTAAAAATGTAAAAAGCAGAACAATCCACTTAAAAACAATAATAGGCTACACGCACCTAACACCAGTTATGATAGAAGGATTACTGTATGCTGACGACGTCGTTCTCTTAGCAGACAACCCGAGAAAGATGCAGCGACTAATTGATGTATGGACTGAGGAAATAGAGAAAATGAAATTAGAAATAAACATCAGCAAATGCAAGACGATGAAAATAGGTCAGCACGAGCAGGAAATTGAAGGCGAAACACAAGTGCTCTGTAAAGGACAAGAATTGGAGAGGGTGACGGCCTACGAGTACCTGGGCACGATAATATCGAATGACGGAAAGCTAGACCTAGAAATTGAAAATAGGACAAAGAAAGATACGAAAATATACTATGCGATTAATAATACGATACTGGGAAAAAGGGAAATCAGCCAGGAAACAAAAATACATGTACATATATAATACAATCACAGTACCAACTCTTCTATATGCAAGCGAGACATGAGTCACAAATAAAAGACATGAAAGTGCCATAAATGCAGCAGAAATGAAGCAACTGAGAAAAATAGCTGGAAAGACGAAGATGGACAGGGAAAGGAACGAAAACATCAGAAACGTGCTAAGTCAGGAACCAATAGAGAAAAATATTGAAAAAAGAAAACTGAATTGGTTTGGACATATAACTAGGATGAACGAGAACAGACTAGTAAAGAAGGTGACAGATGCCAAAAGACAGGGGAAAAGAAGAAGGGGCAGACCTAGAAAGGGGTGGATGGAACAAATCGAGGAAATCAGAACAAATAGAGGGAAAACAGTGCAACAGATGAAGGAAATGACGGGAGACCGGAAGTCGTGGAAGAAATGGGTAAAAGATGGATAGGTGATACTAAAGTCCGATGCCCTTATAGGGCATAAGGACAACGAGAAGAAGAAGAAGAAGTATTGTATATATTATGATCTGTAAGTTTCATCGCTTGAAAGTGCTTATTTTTGAAAAGGCTGTAGTTAAAAGGGCTTGAACGAGTCACTAATCATGTGTGTATGCAAATATTGAGCAGCCATATCTTAACCAATTTTTGTCTTACAGGAAAACAAAAAATCCAAAATATTCAGAACGGTAAAACCTACATTTTTTTATTCTTTCAGATTTTTGTTACCATTTTAAGGTATTTTGAAAAAAAAACGGAAACACTTTAAAAAAGTTGTGTTTTTTTGGTTATTTCACGTTGAAATATTTCACTTGAAATTTGACGAATAAGAACGTTCTTTTCATTAGCTACATAATGTAGGTACATCTACTGTGTTTACAGACTTCATAAATACACCATTTTATCACTTTTTATAAGCTATATTTTTGCTAAGAATATTTTTTCGATCAAATACTTACTGTTTGAGTTATTTGCGAAAAACTGTTTAAAAACGTGTTTTTGAAAAATGAACACATTCACTCACAAATAACTCAAAAAGTATTGACTTCAGAGCCGTGCCGTACTATGATGCGGCAAGGCAGTCGCATCAGGCGGCATCACAAGGGGGTGGCATAAACAGTAAAATAAAAAAAATTGTCAGATTGAGTAAAAATGTTGTCAGAAACTATAGAAAAAATGAAAAGTTACAGACAATATGGCTAATGAATAAATGAAAATTTAATGAAATTGCAGAAAATTTTGTTACGAATTTCCAGCTGAAAATGAAATTCGAGCCAGGAGAAGAAAGCGTTTATTTGACTACGAAAAATCTGTGGACGAGCTCAACAAATGAATCTAAATTTGAAATAAATTTGTTCATCTATATTTTAGACTTTAGACCTTGACGTTAATGCTTTGATTGATCGATTTTCGCGTCTAGAAACTTATAATAAAAATTTTAAATTTTTATAAGTGATATTTTTAAATTGAGGGAAATAGATAATGAAACACTAGAAAAATATTGTATGAATATTCATTAAATACTTTCAATAGAAAAAGAAAAAAAATCTGATGATATAATGATCTTCTAAAAGAATTGCGTGATATATTTCAAATGATACCATACCCCATGAAACCTTTAGAGGTTTTGAACTAGTTGTGCCAAAATGACTTAATTTCTTTATACCCAAATGTAGTTGTAAACTTAGAATTTTATTAACACTCCCTGTCTCGGTAACTAGTGGGGAAAGAAGTTTTTCAAAATTAAAAACTATTTACGAAGCTCCATAAGACAAACAAAACTAAAAAATTTAGCACTTATTTCAATAGAATTCTCACTAGCTGCTACATCTATCTATCCCCACTAGACTACACCAATCTGATTGACGACTTTGCTAAAATTAAAGTCATAAGAGTAAAATATAATTTTTGTAAATGTTACTTAAGAGCATAAACGCAAACGATTTCGTCGAATACTCAAAAAACTAATAAATATTTTTGAAAATTTTAAACGCTGATTGAAAGGATACATTATTAACGAGGGCTGAAAGTCCCTTAGAATAAACAAAAGGTTTCTTTTGAATAAGATATTTGAAATTAAAAATTAGACTCAATTTTCTTCTTTTTTTTCACCCTGTAACCTATTCAAATAGACATTATAGAGATTTTCAGGGACATTCGGCTCTCGGTAATAATGAAATCTTTTATTCTGCATTTATATTTTTCAAAAATACTAATTAGTTTTCTCAGGATTCGAAAAAAAAATGAATGCATTTAAAAAGCATTGCAAGCAAATTTTGCGCCTACCCACTTAATGTAGTGTTAACACTCATATATTTCATTTAATTTAAAGTATGTTTTGTTTTTAAAATAAAAGTTTTCGTTGATTTTGTGTAGTTTCTTTTAATAAAAATAAAAGTTAAATTTCAATAATATTATGGTAAGGGGCGGCATTTCAAAGACTTGCATCATATTTATTGAAAATATGTACCGTACGGCTCTGATTGACTTAGTGAAAAAACTTTATAGAACAAAAGTTGCTTATAATTAGTTAGTTTATCCAATTCTGCACTTATTTTGAACGTATGTTTTTTCTCCCCCGAGATGCGGGGAAAGTCACTCCCAGGGGAATAGGCACACATCAGGACAATATCACTTTTTGTCTTTGGCATGTTAGATATGTGTATACCAAATTGCATGTCAATCCAAGCGGTTCTTTAAAATATTACAGCAAAAACTGTGAGTAAATGGACTATTAAGCTGTGTGAAAGTAGTGACAGACAATATCTAAAAATTTTGTTTTTTTTTAATTACACAATATTCAAATCAGATCTTACCACCATGTATAAAAATCAAGGCATAGTATACAGATAGATAGTCCAAAAAAACAATGGAAGGACTTACCTAGTTGAGTCAATAATTTGGTTAACTAGCTCGTTAACTAGTTAACAAGTCAAAATGTTTTATAATAATGGGAAGGTCAGTAAACCTTTTATAATGATTATAGAAGTAAAAAATTAAGGTCATTTATTTTTTAACTTAATTACAAAGAGATTTGTGAGCGTAACGCAAAAATAAGTAGATATCATTATTTTTTGGTATAAGTAGTCTAGAAGGTTCATATAAAATGGGATAAAGTATTCATGATTTTGAAAATAAAACATTAAATTTCTTCTAACAATAAAACATTGAAAAAATCTTTGTTTTCATTATTAGATAGAATAAACTTGCATTAAGTAATAGTCGAATCCATCACTTATTAAATTTCTTACTGGAATGTCTAGAGATAATGGGAACCAATAAATGGCAGATGTACTTCTTAAGCCCAACATATTGAATTTCACAATAAAATAATAAATGAATGTAAATTTGACTAGTTATTCTAGCATCAGTTGCATAATAGGATAAAGAAAAACTTTTTCAGTTTTATATTTTCAAATGGCTATGTGCCATAAGCAGGAGAAATAAAAGCTGGCAGGATGACTTAACAAGATATATACCAAAAGAAAGCAACATAAAGAAGCAAAATACATATTTATATTAAGTATATCACAAAAACTGAAGTTGCAGAAAATGATTGGTCCTCAAGGCTAAAAATCCATGATTCTAGACAAAAGCAAAATAAAAATGTAAAGAAAAGAAAAACCTTATCTGAAACATATTTCAACCAAGACACAACAAGCGTATGGTAATTACAAGAGAATAAAAAATAAAAGACCTGCACTTGTAACAAGAAATAACCTTCAACACTGGTAATACTTCTCAAAATATAGGGAGCATGATTTTTTATGGTCTACAAAAAGGATATTATAATATAATATAGGCACTTTATAGAGATCAAAGAATAGAGATAAAGTAAGTAACATGTAAGACATGAAACATATAATAAACAATACATGGATTAACCTAAAAATGCTGGATACACAGGAACAACAAATGTAGAACCAGATATATAAAAAATTACCACATACGAACTAGTCAATATAAAAATATAAACAAATAGTCAATAAAAAAGCTGTAGGTAAGTATGGGATATCAAATGCAATGTTTGACCACTGTGGGGCAGCCATGACAGAACAACTATCAGCACTAATTAACAAAATTATAAACAAAAATAAAATACTGGAAAAATGATAGACAGCAGAATGGTTGATAAAAAACAATCAGAACCATATCATTGTCAAAATTTCATCAGAATCACTTAAGAGGATCGGTACGTATTTTCGGCTGCAATGATATTCAAATGGGGATTCATTTTTTTCGAATCCTGAGAAAACTAATAAGTATTTTTGAAAAATGTAAACGCAGAATGAAAGATCACGTTATTAGCGAGGGCCGAAAGTCCCTGAGAACTTCTGTAATGTTTATTTTAATAAGTTACAGTGGTGAAAAACTAAGAGAAAATTTAGTGTGATTTTTAATTTCAAATATATCATTCAAAATAAACTTTTTATTTATTCTAAGGGACTTTCGGCCCTCGGTAATAATTTAGTCTTTCATTCTGCGTTTAAATTTTTCAAAAATATTTATTGGTTTTTTCAGGATTCGAAAAAAATAAACACAATGCCGTGGTAATATTTTCCAAATCTATCTTTGTCTTACAACGCACTCAGCCGAATATAATATTGTCAGCATATATTGTCAGTCAGACACTGACAATCAGTGACAATTTTAAATATTTGACATTGCATCGGGAATATGTTGAGTTATTGATTAAATATTATTGATATATACTTAATGTATTTGATAAATAATTGATTTAAGACGTGAACTTAATAAAAAGTTATTTATTGTGTATTATTTGTGGAAGATCCAAGCAGAGAATACATCAGGATAATATATTCTGTGATCCAAGTATTTTGTTGTTAAAGATGTTCAAAATTGTAAGCGTTCCATAACAATATATTATTAAAAAATCACTTTAACACTTTTTCTCTTTTTTCGATTGAGTATTAGTCTTTGTTGTACAAATAAATTATTACAATCACTGAATACATAGTGAAAAAATTATCACATTTATTAACTGAATTAATAATTTGAAATTATAAAAATAACAGTTATCCAAGAACATTCAAAAGCCATCTCTTTAAATTAATGATGACATTTTCAAGTAGAATGACATTCTAGTAATGTTTACATATCCATACCAGTGTGAATTTTACTACACGTAATTTGCCGTGTAAAGACAGAAAAAGTAGGGATACACGTAAAATATTTGCGAATTATGTACCCATAGCCTTAATTGATTTCTCTACTAATAAAGTGAAAAGCCAGAACTGATTTCATTCTCCAATTTAACCCGCCAGCGGATGGGTGAGGCCTGTCAGGACTCACTCATATGGAAAAATATTGTAATTTTATTTCGCCCCATGCACTGGGGGGGGGGGTTAACAAAGGGAAACATCTAGGAAGTTCTACAAACAGAACAACTTTTATAACTAATTTATCTATCCAAAAAAGGCCATTTATTGGAACACCTACTGCTTTGTGTCAAAAAATAGATAAAAATTTTTTCAAGGAAGCATGTGTTATGGTATATCTTCCATTGCTTCACAATATCCATTCCATAATTCTGGAACCCTAAACCAGATTATTATACATGTGTAATGAATGGATACCATATATTTTTGGAGTCACCTGGTTGTCTCGAAAATTTGTTTGTCGCCTGTGATCTAATACATCACAGTCATGCAAGACATGGTTGCCTGTTTCAGGTTCTCTTCTACAGAGTCTGCAGCTCAAGTCTCCATGAAATAGTCCCATTGTATGCAGGTGTCCCTTGACAGGGCATATCTAGTAAGCAAGCCTCTTATGACTCTGAGCTGGTTTATGCTGCCTGTTTCCCCAGTATTTCAGCCCTATTAGTACATGGGCATCCAATATAGGTTTTGCCATGGGTTTGACCAGGTGTATTTTCCTAGTAAGAGTTGTGTTTGGCACTTCCTTGGTTGGCTCTGGACCAAAGTATTTTGTAGCTGATGTTCTTCTGGACGTTTATCAGCTCCTTCATTACCATGTATTCCCTGGTGACCTGAAACTCATACCAGTGTGACACTGTTATGTTGCATTGACTAGCCTAGAGTAGACCTTAGGGCTTATGAGTGCCTCCATGGCTACTTGGCTATCTGTTGATACATTGATCCACTTCAGTTCAAAAGCCCCCATGTTAAAATTGGTCCTGGACATTGCAAGATTGCAAAAATCTCTGCTTGAAATGCATAGTTATATTGACCTATCATCCCTCTCATGGGCTGATGTCCACTTGGAAAGTTACTTTTGGTGTATGCCTGGGTGCCGTATGGTCAGAAATCATCATCTGTTTGGTATCCTTAATTTCATTTATATTATTATGTCTTGATCTAACCAGTACTTTACTTAAGGGGTCATATACATTTCTCGAGCTTAAAAAGTAGTCTAAATGCAATGATAAATTGTACGAAAACTATTGGGCTAATTGATTTCATTTTTTTTTTTTAATTTTAAAGGTGGACTCTTAAGAAGTATAAAACGTATGTTAAAAGTTAAAAAAATAATTAAAAACATGGCGGCCGCGTCTAGTAGCGTAGAACGTGTTTTTTTTTCAGGTCAAACGGTGGGCATGATTAATCTCGTAATATTTATTTGAAACAAAAATACGTTTCTCGAGCTTAAAAAGTAGTCTAAATGCAATGATAAATTGTACGAAAACTATTGGGCTAATTGATTTCATTTTTTTTTTTAATTTTAAAGGTGGACTCTTAAGAAGTATAAAACGTATGTTAAAAGTTAAAAAAATAATTAAAAACATGGCGGCCGCGTCTAGTAGCGTAGAACGTGTTTTTTTTTTCAGGTCAAACGGTGGGCATGATTAAGCTCGTAATATTTATTTGAAACAAAAATTGTTTATTTGCTATCATTTTTTAGAGTCATAGTTTTCGTGTGACAAGAGGAATTTAAGAAAAAATATTAATTACGGAAATGGTCGAAATTAAAAAAAAAGTCGTAATTTTCACCAAAAAAATTGTCTATTTTTTTATTGCTATTCGAAAATGGTTAAATTTATTCAAAAAAGCTCTCGTCGCACGATAATGAATCTAATTTAGAATATGTGTGCCAAAAATTAAGTTAATCGGACGAACGGTTAAGCAGTTATCATGCCCACCGTTATGAAAAATGCTATTTCGAGAAAAACGTGTTTAAAGTTTTGCAAGACCTGCGGAGCGACCCGACTAGTTCCGTTTAAAGCAGCTGTAACTTCGTCAATAATTCGAATATCGAACTCGTTCTGGTCTTAAAATGTTTCTAAGAGATGTACCTTTTAAAATAAGTAAAAAAAAATAAAATCGATTTTTTGAAGCCGAGAAACATATATGACCCCTTAAGTTTTCTCAGTCTATAATATCTCATCCTCGCCTCCTTACAATTATATGTAAAGGAGGGAGATCCAGTAGAGCCTCCATCCATAAGAATGAATGACGATGTGTTGTGTATTCCCCGTTTAGGCCTAGGCCTCTTCAGGGTACGGAATCTTCTTTTTTTAATGGGAGCGAGGGGAGGCATTCACATGTAATGCAAGTGGAGGAGCAAATCTGCTAGTGAAGAGAGGGCTTTAGAAGGTGGTGGTGTTTTTATTAGCGCAGAAGCTAAGGAGAAAGTGAAAGCAGAAGTAGAGGTGTTGAGAACAACATTTTAGCTTTTATTTCTTCATAGTTACTGCGGCTTATTAATAGCTGAAATAAACCTATTATAGCAGACTGATTTAATTAAAAAAAAGAAGAATAATCATGAGGAAAGGGAGTGGCTATTCATTAAATAAACATTGAATCATTTGTTTTAATAAATGCAGTTTTATTGTATTAATAAACTGCAAGTGAATAATTATTTGCTTAAGTCACAATATTGGCTATTAGCTTATGTGCTTGGTTGTATAGTAACTTTCAGTTGAAGTCAAAATTTGTCCTACATAGCAAAAAATGAATTACTACATTTACTGGACAGTTGGGAGTGGAATCAGTGGACAAACATTATTTTAATATTATGCTAATTTTATAATGTTACTTTTCAAAATGGATTGTGTTGCACAAGTTGTTTTTGAATTCAGATAATTATTACTATGAACTTTGTTTCATAATAATGTATGAATGTTTCTTTTGAGTGATGAGATGTATTGGTATATTGATTTCATTTAATGTTTGAATCAGAAATTTTCTATTTAATTACAGGCACTCTCAAAGTCAGTGTAGGTTTTTCTAGAATGTGTCTTGGGGCAAAGATCTAATCTATGATCAATGTTTGCCTGCATGAACCAACTGTTATATTCCAATTGCTTGTTAGGCATACGAGAATTGCCTGTTTTTGCATTTGAGTGAGTCCCTCTTTTTGTGTATTGGAACTATTTCCCAATACCACTCTTACAGTACTTACTTCTTGTCCCCACGAGTGTTATTAGATTAATCTTATCATATTATATTATCTGAGCCAGGTGACTTGTTGTTTGTCAGTCTATTAACTGCTGCTTCCATCTGCTCTGTGGTTCCATCTACTTAATGTTGAAACACATTTAACTTCTTTTTAACCTTCGGATGACCAAGCGGGGGAAATTTTGACCCCAGCGTATGTTTTTCTTTAATAAATTCAAAAGTATTTTCAATTTTTAACTCATTATTTTTTTATTTGACTTTAATATCATTCTACATATCCTCATATTTTGAAATACAAAAATTCCCTATATTTTACGAATAAAAAATATATTCTGAAGTTGATGTTTAGTAAAATACCGTCTATTATGTGTAATTCCAAGTAGTTTTACGCTAATGACGTCGACTTTACAAAGTAACAAGACACTTACTCAACATACACACTACACATGACACTAATACTCATGTTGTGACTGACTGAATGACATAAAGTCCATGCCATAAAAATAAATTAAAAAAAAACAAAAAGAAAACTTCATTTTTTTGTTAATTGTCATTTTTGACCTGGGGTCATTCCCCCCCCCCTTGGTCATCCGTGTAACAAAAAAAGGTTGGTCATCGGAAGGTTAATATATTTTTCCCTCTTGGTACATTCTCGTTCTGTGTTTAGATTTTTCTGTGCTTTTATTCAGTTTTCGCTACAATTTTAAGTTTCCTAGGGTTTTATTTCTTCTAGTCTTGAAGCTTTTTTCATTAATTCTCTCTTTAATCTTCTATGTATTTTTCTCTTTCCTCTTTACCCATAATACATAAAAGGTATTCTTGTAATCATCTCATTTTATGCCCTTGTTGCAATTTTGTATTTATACACATTTTTTCAGTTATATTTTGACATTCTTCATCATCAAACCATATTGTTATTACTAGTCCTTGTCTCCCTTGTTTTGTTTTGTGCACCTTTAATTAGTGACAATTTTTTACAAGCATCCCATTCATTGTATATTTCTTGCAAATATGACAATTTTCCAATTTTTTGTTGGTGTTGTTCTTATATCCTAGATTCTTTAAAAAATTTTAAATCACATTTTTTATATTATTCATTTATTATTCCTCTCTTCATCTTAGTGTTGGAACGCTTTCAACACTGTACTTAATTGTCTTAAACCCGGTTTCATAATCAACTTAACATTAACTAAAGTTCACTTTAATGTGTATTACAATTCCATTGATAAAGGTACCAACTTAAATTTTAAAGTCCACTTAACTTATTATGAAATCAAGCGTTAGTCTAAATCAATAAAAAAATTAAACCTTTAATTAAAATAAAAACAGAAACAGCCAGAAATGAAAAAACAAAGGAATAATAAATGTATAAAGATTCAGATTAAGTCAGGTGTCAGGTCTGAAAAATAATAAAAACAAGAAAACAGAAAAATAATGGAATTTGGGTAAAAGAGAATAAAAGCAAATTTTGAAAAAAAAAATTTTTAGAACAACACTAAAGGCAAAGTAAAGAAAAACTGTGTCGATAGATATCAGACTCGCCCAAGTCCAGTATTGCTTATTTAAGATATTATTTATTTCTTAAATTCAGTAAGAAATTTCGATTCTTGTCGTTTATATCAATACTATCCAAGTCCTCGGCCCTAATGGGCTTTTCATGGATTGTCATTTGTTTCGAGCTTCTGTCATGTGTCACATAATATTAATATATCTACGTCATATGTCTTGGTTTGTATTATTGGCAATACATTTGGCAATACCAATAACGTATGACATAGATGTATTGATATTTGACGACACATGACAGAAGCTAGAAACAAATGACTGTGAATGAAAAGCCCTATTGGTCAGAATCTCCTATCAAATAAATCAGATTTTGTTCTGTTTAGTTAATAGGGCTTTTCATTCACAGTCATTTGTTTCGAGCTTCTGTCATGTGTCACATAATATTAATATATCTACGTCATACGTTATTGATATAACCAATGATACAAACCAAAGACGTATGGCGTAGATATATTAATATTATGTGACACATGACAGAAGCTCGAAACAAATGACAATCGATGAAAAGCCCTATTTCTCTAGAGTGCTAAAGTTTTCTTCATGAGCATTTTTCAGTGCGTCACAGTTTTTCGATTTCTCTCTAACGCATTAAATTGTATGTGACAGAAAAAAACGCACGTCGCTGATTACATTTCGTCAGTGATATTTATAACATTTATTCTAGTTGTCAATAGATGGCGCTAATAATATAATATTAAATAATATTATAGGGTAATTTCGCCTGTTCGCGTCCATTTAGTGCAGTTGGTAAGTTTGAAGAAGAAAATAGAAATGTCCCAGCACTTATTTCAATGAAAGATTTATGTAATGTGTTCATTATATAGACTATTTTAAGGTTAACTCTTAGTTTAGTTCAAAACATCTTGTGTTTTTCTTTTAAATAAACAAATTTCAGAATTAGGCGTTTCACCCACTTTGCGTCCACAAAATCCAAATTGCGTCCACTAGTAGACCATTTGGCGTCCACCAGGTTAGAATAGGAATGTAAGGCTAATATTTTTAAGATCATGTAAAGAAAGACTGGATTTTAACAATTTCTTTATTTAAGAATATATAGTTATTTAAAAATCAAAATTATCATGTTTTTGGCTATATCATAGTCACAAAACAATACAATAATTTTGTCTAATCTTACCACCACAAGAAATGTTGAATCATATTAACTATGAGACAAGGTATGATTATTAAGGCCTTAGAATTTTATTCAATGACACAAGTCACATTAAAAAGACTTTGGCCTCTAAATAACTTAATCCTACAAATCGAGTGCATTTTAGATGATACCATCTAATACACTTCTTGTCACAGCCAATGTTTTTCTCATCGTCATCTTCTACATCTGAAATTAGTACATCGTCACATTCAGGACATTTTACTCATTCCACGACTGGTTAATTTTCTTTCTTAAATGCTATATCTACCATTTCCTGTGTGACTTCTTGAAGAGGATGTATCTTCTTTTTTCGTTTCGGAGCAGTTTTACGAACCATGTTAGAATCTTTTAAAGTTTTTTTCTGTTCTTGTTTCTCTATTCCTTCTAACTTTCTTTTTTTGTATTGCTTCCTGCTTTTCATTCTTGATCTTCTCTTTATCTTCATAATACTTTCTCCAAGCAGCAGAATATATGACTGCTGGAGTTCTTTGATTTTCTTTTCTTGCTTTGTTAGAAATTTCAGGCAACATCAGGTGGTTTTTAAATGGATCAGGGATTTTCTTTTGTTAATTCTCCAACACAGCTGAAGCTGGTCGTACTCGAGGAGACTTTTCTAAAAAGGTTGGTAGCGATGCAATTGATGCTGATAAGTCGAAGAAGTCAAAAGCGGTTCTGGCTTTTGTTCCTTAGTAAGAGTATCTAACAATTCCTGTTTTTTTAGCCATGCACCTTTTTTCATCTACTCCTAGCGCTGGCTCCGGTCCAGTTTCTTTACTCCATCTAGTCTGCGCCCACTGATTTTGTCCAATATTGTGGTCTTGGGAATAGCATATCCTTTTCATATTTGTCTTATCGATTTCTTCTTCTCTCGAATTTCATTTAACGCTTTTTTTAAATCTTCTTCTATGTATGTTCTCTTTTCCTTATTTTTCCTTGTCTCTGAAGAACTGATCTTAAACAGAACATTTGGAATCAAAAAAATTACTTACTTCATTCAAATCATTCATTTCAATCAACTATATAATACATTTTAAATTTCCAAAGAATTTAGTCGTATGTTGAAAAAAGGACGCAATTTGTTCTCTTGATATCCCTTGTAGGTATAGTTTGCGTCCATTGCAGACGCAAAGTGTAAGTTTTAGAAATTCGGTGTACTAATTCGCGTCCACCTTATTTTAACTGTTAACTATAAAAAATATAAGCAAATTCATAATTAATATTACTCCTTTTTTAATTATTAAAGTCTAAAAACAGCTATTTATCGTAAAATTCAGATAAAAAAATAAAATACCTACCGTTAACCGTGCTGCTGCACACTATTTTTTTCTCAATATAAGGCACATCCGCACTTTCTTTTTGACAAGACAAAACTAAAAATTATTTTAAACAGGATTGGTTGGGCGTATGAAAGTTTTGTCTGTGTGTGCATGTGTCTTATATATTGAGGTATTAGCGGTAATAACTCTTCGTTTTATTGGCGCGTTAGTATACTTATTTTCGAGAATTTTCAAAAGAAGAGCCGTAAAATGGACGCGAATTGGGCGATGGACGCGAACAGGCGAAATGACCCTATTATTCTATATAAAAAAAAATTTAATCTGTACAATTTATAAGACTATACAAATCAAAGAAAATACCATTTTATAAATGCAATAAACACAATTGATTTGTTGTTATACCAAATTGCAAATAAAATGTGACAACTGTCAGATTTAACTAAAATGTCATGTTGAATAAATGTCATAAATGTGTATTTCTCATGGACTAACCTTTTTTTTATTTGTGATGCACTGAAAAATGCTCATAAAAAGAACCATAGCATAAAAGTAGCTATTAATAGCTTATCATAGGTAGTGTTTAATAACTAACAATTCAATCCAGTGCATGGTGCATCATTATGATTTTGATAAAAACAAACATTAATATGGATATGTCAGGAACTGGTTCCTTTACCTAAATTATTTTATGAAACTTATTTTTAAGGACTTATTTTAAATAATTAACAGAAATGAATAAATTAATGTATAAAAACTCAATTAAGTGCATTTAAGGAGGGTCATCCTATACCAACCTAATGACTTTCCATTTAAAAGCAATGTGATTCATTTCATTGTAATTAGCTCCTTCCCCAGTGTAATATGAGAATGAATAATAACAAAATAAATATAATTATGTTCGCACCTATTTTCTGGTAAATAAATCAATTATATAGCATTCTCACAACAAAAATATATAATTTAAAGTTCCTGTTTACCTCCTCCTGATAGTCACCCATTGAGTCATCAACTTGTTTCTTTACAGTACAACTAGTTTCAGAGTAATTTAAGTATTTTCTGGAGTTACAAGAAGGATGAACGTTTTCCTGTAAAATTTATAAACACGTAAACAAAACAAAAATCACAACAGAAAAACTTTTACCGTGTCAACGCACAAGCGCAATATTCACATAACCACTCCGACCACACCTGAGAAAAGCATACACACAGACACACAGAAAATGAAAATAGCAAACCAAAAAACATAGAAACCTGCGCCCGTGCAACGCATCGGTCAGCAACTGTTACCTGTTACCTCCCACTTAAGAACAGCAGTGGCGTAATAAACGTAGTGAATATAGGTATTAAATATATTATATAGATTTTGAATAATGTTATTCTGAAGCTATTTTCTTGTGGCATTTTTGTAATTAACTATTTTTAATGGGAAATAAGCCACAATTTTACTAAAAAACTGGTTTCATTAATTTTTCGACGTCCAAAAAATTTTTTGAATTTTGACAACAGCATCCGGTTTGGACGTCGAAACGTTATAAAATCATTTTTTTAGTAAAATTGTGGCTTATTTCCCATTAAAAACAGTTAATTTTGAATAATGTTTTACTGATTAGGTTACTATTATAATTTATTATCATTGGTTTTTGAATATTTAAATGTTTAACGAGGTGAGCGGTTAAGTTGACTAAGATTAAGCGAAAATGAATATTTTCTAAATCACATATCTTCTAAAATCTAAAATATGCAACTAATCTGGTATAGTGAAGCTTAATTTAAATCTTTACGTATATTTAGAAGGGCAAGGCTGAAAAGATTCCTAAGGGGAAACCGATGATAGTACACTATAACCGATTGGGGTCATCCGAAGGAGACCACGACGTAGATGAAGAAGCAGGGCCGTCTTAACCCGGGGGTGCAAGGGGTGCGAGGCACCCGGGCGCCAAGTCTAAGGGGCGCAAGCCGAACACTTGCTAGGCTCCTTAAAGAAAGTACAAATAACAAAAACATAATATAAGCGTACTTTCGTTTTTTTCTACAAAGGTTAAAAATGCTTACTACACCTACGATATGCAAATGAAATATGAAACCCATTTAGATAATTCCGAAAATAATTTCAAAAACACTATTTTGACCAATATTGAATGTCGAGTGACAATGAATCACCATCTTGTAAAAATTATCAGTGTATTACCCGATTCTGCTGACAAAAGTATAATTGCATAATTGCCGTTTGGGGAGCTATGTATAATATGGTATATGTATTATATTATAAAAGCGACGCTGCGACGCATATAGTCGGTATTTTTTAAAGGTGGCGGTATAATCTTTTATGATAGGAAAATATAAATGCTGATTTTCAAAAACCTAACTTTCTTCATTATGCGAGCTCCACACTCTCGCCGAAGTCTATCGAGGTTCAACAAGTACGAGAGTGTAGATGGCCACCTTGTACAACTTTGCCTCACTTCGTTCTACTTCCATTCTCTGTCGGTCTGGCGCGTCCGAGTCAAAGGGATCTTTGTCGGTATCGCACCGTTCTTTGTCGATATCGCATTTCCTCGCGAAGTAGAACGAGTGTGTAGTGACGGTACTTCGGACTTCGGTCAACTTTGGCGAAGTAACTTCGCCGAGAGTGTGGAGCCCGTTTTACGTTTGCGACAAGAAAGACGTTGATAACGTTTTTAGAAAGACACGAGAAAATTGTAGTCACTTAATTTCTATAAAAAAAAATATGTAGATACAGTGAAACCTCGATTATCCGTCTCTCTATTAACCGTCACCTCTGTTAACCGTCAGGGTCCATACCTACATAAGTTATATTGACTACATAAGTAAAAAATTTAGTCATCAATTCATTTTGTTTGAGCATTGCGATAAGCCAAACGAAATTCGTTGAAATGTACCGGTGCAGTTATGCCACCACTGCATTTTTTTATGTAACTATTTTTGTTCTTATTCAGGGCTCTGGATTTTTCAATTTAAATAGGTGATAAATGATACCCTGCTTTTAGAGTTCTATTTTTAGAATCACAAGCCGAAAATAAAAATGCACAGCACAATAAATATTACAGTTAATATCTGTGTGTCGCCATAATTAAATTTGATTCAAATTCGAACATTGATTGTGTCACTTAGTCGTGTGATCAATTAAGTTTTGTTGATGTTCTGTTAACCGTCTTTTCGATTATCCGTCATACCCTTGGTCCGGTGCCCTGACGGATAATCGAGGTTCCACTGTATAAAAAAAGACTTACTAGAAAGTCATTCCGTAGACTCTATCAATTATTAAGCAGCAGTTGAACGCGAAAGAAAACGGTGGAAGGCGGTTTTAGAAAGAATTATTGTCGAAATAATAACATTTTTAGCACGACAAAATTTACGACATTAGGAGGAACCAGTCAAAGGTTGTATGAATCGGAAAACGGTAACTTTTTAAAATTAATAAAATTTTGATAATACGCTATCAGAACACATTGCAGGAATTCAAACTGTTCAGCATCGTATGCCTCATTATCTTGGACATAATATTCAAAATGAAAGTGTAATTGTTGAAAAAATTAAATTCACAATTATTGTTGATTTTTTAAAACAATCTAAATATTATTCTATAATTTTAGATTTATTGCACACCTGATATTTCACATAAGGCACAGATTACTATTATTGTTGTTAGGTTCGTTTATTTCAATTCGTCAACAAAGCTTGCCGAAGTTAGAGAGCATTTTCTAGGGTCTTTACTGGTTACTGATACTACCGAACAAGGATTAGCAAATTATTTTTTTGAATTTTTGAAATTAATGAATATTGATTTATATGATTTACGAGGCCAAGGGTATGATAATGGGGCAAATATGAGAGGAAAAAATATTGGCTTTCAAAAAAAAAATTAGACATGAATCCTCGTGCGTTTTATGCTCTTTGTGCGGCTCACAGCCTTAATTTAGTGCTAAATGATGCCGCTAAATACTCAATGGAAATAACAAATTTTAATTATTAAAGAAATTTATGTTTTTATTAGCATCAACATTACGGTAGAATGCCATAGTGAACGAGCAGATATGCACCCACCTTTACATTAAAATACGCGATGGGAGAGTAATAATAATAATAATAATATCGTATGGCATTTTTGCCGGGAAGATCCTTTCGGGTTGTTCCGGCACCATTTATATATTTCCCTGTTTCAAGTAACTAGTGTCGATATACACTAGCCCAAGGGGACCGACAGCTTAACGTACTCTCCGAGGCACAGTGAACGGCTCTTACCATTTTTAGAAACGAAAATGGATTGTTGTTGCCGGGGCTCGAACCCGTGCGCTCTGGCTCATGAAGCCAGGTATCATACCGCTGAGCTACGGCCGTCCACGATGGGAGAGTAGAATTGACTCATTAAAAATACTTTGTTAATATTGTATTGTATTGCAAAGGTTAATATTGTCAGCGAAACTTTGCATACGAGCGATATTATTATTTCGGAAGCTGTTAAGATGCTTGGTCAAGTTAGTAAATATTTAACCAACTACCGAACTGACACTGCGTTTGAGCAGATATTAATTGACTCGATATCAATAATTGTTAAAGAACTACATCCCGAAAAAAAACATTTCAATTACGAGGCTGCAGTCGAACGTCTTTTAGACCCAAAACAAAATTTTAAAGTTAACTTCTATTATTATTTATTGGACATTGCCAGTCCAAAATTAAGTGAGGGAACATAATTACAATTTTTCTTTCTTGGAAAGTATATCAAGTTGGAGAAACTCCGAAGAAAACTTAAACAAAAACAAAATGTTTAAATTTACAAAAGAACTAGCGCATGGAATTAGATCTGATATAGATGGTGAAAATCTATTCCATGAGTTAGATTTGTTACCAATATTTTTTATAAATACAGACACAACTCCACTCAATATTTTAAGTTATATTAGGTTACCTATATTCTAATAATTAACTCTCCGTTTTCCCAAATCCTTCTACATGTCTAAGGTCTAAGGATATATTTAATACTTCCAACTTCCAGTAACAATAGCTGAAGGAGAAAGGTCTTTTTCTAAACTTAAATTCATCATCATCAATGGTGCTATAGCCCTATGAAAAAGCCTCGACCTTCCCAAGTCTATTACGCCAGTCAGTCCTATCCATTGCCAACCGTTGCCAGTTTGCTGCGCCTATTTTTCTCCTATCCTCATCTACACTATCTTTCCATCTAAGTTTTGGCCTACCCCTATTTCTACTTCCCACAGGTTATGACATAAGGATTCTTCTAGGAGGGTTGTTATGCTGTGATCTTGCTAGATGTCCTGCATATCTTAGTCGTCCTATTCTTATAAGAGATACTACGTCTTTTCCACCAAATATATGTTTATATCTGTGGTATAAAATTTAAACTTAAATTATTGATCAAAAATTATCTGCGCTCAACAATGACCAAGACAGATCAACAAAGCTGGCTTTAATAAGTATAGAAAAGCAAGTAAAAACAAATATCACCGAAGGAATAAAAACTTTTGGCAACTTAAAAGCTAGAAAAGTTGACTTTGATATAATATGTACTTAGTATGGTATAGTGTTATAAGATTGATCTTTTTTAAATACTGAAACCACGTTTTTTAATACCTATATAAAAATAAAGAAAACAAACATAATTAGTTTTAATTCTATATAATCTTCTGGCAAAAGGGGGCGCAAAGATGAGTCTGGCACCCCGGCGCCGTGTATGGTTAAGACGGCCCTGTGAAGAAGTGGAAGTATACAAGTCCAAGAAGTACCTCATCTCGCGTTTGATGAATTCATGGGAGCCTATGGAGGTACCGGTGACGCAAGACATGGTGTTACCAGTACCACTGAAGAAAACGAAGAGCTACTCACACTTTCGGATGACTACTCACTGGCTCATACCATCCCGGTCATTATTAAAGACGTACAAGAGTTGGCATTCCTCTGTCGAAGGATGTTTCGTCGAGTTGCAGAACTTCAACGCTAACTGACAGTTCCAGGGAAAGCTTTGAAACTCCGAGATGCACCGCGTTACATTTTCTATCTGGTAACAAAAGACACTGCCCATGACCAACCTACCTACCAATATGTATGGGAGGCATTAACTGAATTGAGATAGCACGTGTTGGAGTCCAACGTGCAAAAGTTAGCCATGCCAAAGCTAGAGTGCCTCCAATTAGATTGGAGGATGGTCTGAAATATGGTAAAAGAAATCTTTAAAGACATCGAAGTACAGATACTAGCCTGTTGCAATCCACATGATTACTTGTGCGGTGTGAAGACGTCCCTTGCCACTTTTATACAACTGGTAGTTGTGAGAGAGAATCCAGTTGCCGATACCAACATCCAGTCCGAGTCCTGACAAGGTTCCAGGAGAAACCATCTCTTAAGGAGGGGATAATGTTATGATCCTAACCGTCTGCCAGCCCTCTAGTCGAGTAAATAAACAAGGCGCCAGGTCCATAACGGTGAACGTAAAAACATCGAGAAGCTGTTCTTGCCTGAATTCGGTACGAAGAAGACCTGCTGTCTTTTCGTTCGAGATTAGGATGAAACATCTAGAGATATACGCGGCGAAGGTATGTGCCGGCTTCGATGAATCCAGAAGCAGGGTTGGCGTATATAAGTTGAATTGTTCGTGCTATAGAATCGGTCGCAATATATAAATGTCGCGAGTTATAATCTCAATCTCAATGTAAAAATGATAAAATAAATTGTACAAAGTAATTAGACATAAATTATATGTCTTAGTATATTTTTCAATGTGTTATAAATTATTGTAAACAATAAATAAATTAAATAGTAAGTGTGTTTAAATAAAGAATATAAATTAAGTCTTTTCAAAAGAGCGCAGGCGCAAAATTTCGGACCAACGCTTTCTAAATGTATTTATTCTTTTCGAATCCTGAGAAAACTAAGAAGTGTTTTTGAGAAATATAAACGCAGAATGAAAAGTTTCGGCCCGCCGCGAGGGCCGAAAGTCCCTTAAAATAAACAAAAAGTTTCTTCTGAATGAGATATTTGAAATTAAAAATCTCACTAAATTTTCTCTTTTTTGCCCTTATAACTTTTTAAAATAACCATTATAGAAGTTTTCAGGGACTTTCGGCCTTCAGTAATAATGTAATCTTTCATTCTGCCTTTAAATTTTTCAAAAATACTTATTAGTTTTCTCAAGATTCGAAAAAAAATAAATGCATTTAAAAAGCATTGACCCGAAATTTTACGCCTACGCTCTTAAAATAAGGTTAATAAATAAAGTGTTCAAAATATAAATAAAGTAGAAAATCCGGTTCATTGGAACCAAATCAAAACTTCAAAACTCAACTCCAAACTTCAAAGAGAAAAATCAAAAGAAGCAACAGTGGATGAACGATGAGATTTTGAATTTGATGGAAAAAAGACGCAAATTTAAGAACCAAAACACCGAAATGTATAAACGCATTAATAAAGAGATAAGGACTAAAATACGAGTGGCAAAAGAAACATACTTTGAAAACAAATGTTTAGAAATTAAAGAGTTGCAGAGAAAACATGATTCATTTAATATGTATAAAAATGTAAAAGAACTCACTAGTCAGAACAAATAACATCGTTGATAGAAACGGAAAACTGATTCTCACTGATTTGGATAAAATAGACAGATGGAAAGACTACATTGAGGAACTGTTTAATGATGAAAGGCCCGAACTTGAAATTAACGAAGTAGTTACAGGATCTGACATAGGTAACTATGGACGAAATTGAACAAGCAATAATATTAGTAAATACCAGAAAAGCGAGGGAACAGACGAAATACCGAGTGAAATAATAAAGCTCTTCGAAAGTTCAGGTAAAAGATTTCTCCTTCATCTTTTTAATAAAGTTTATCAAACTGGCATATACCAACGGATTGGCTGCTGTCGACTTTTGTGACGATACCTAAAAAAGCAAACGCGAAAAGATGTAGTGACTACCGAACCATTAGCTTGATGAGTCATGTTTTACAGATATTTCTATTAATTTTGCACTCTAGGAAGTACCAAAAAATAAAAGAATAGCTTGGTGATACACAGTTTGGATTCCGCAATAACATTGTGACCAGAGAAGCCCTGTTTAGTATTCAGGTTATGGTAGGTACAGAGATGCAGAGATGTCGGACATCCGGTTTATATGTGTTTCATTGACTTTTAGAAGGCCTTTGATCGAGTAAAACATACTGAAATGATTGCAATTCTTCAGAGAGTGGGTATTGATGATAAAGACATACGCATTATCAAAAATCTTTACTGGCATCAACGTGCAAACATCAGGATTGGCCGGGACGCGTCTGAAGAACTTCAAATACGAAGAGGAGTAAGGCAAGCCTGTCACCTAGTCAGGAGTCCCCACTAATATGTTACATCTATTCTGAGTTTGTTTTCAATAAAGCAGTGGATACTGCTCAATGTGGTATCACAATGAATGGCGTCAATATTAATAATTTGAGATATGCGTATGATACGGTGTTAATTGTGAGCAATTATGAAGAACTTCAACATCTAATCTAATAGGATTACCACAACGTGTGATGAATATGGACTCAAGCTAAACACCGCAAAGACCAAGGTGATGGTTGTCAGTAAGACGCCAATACAACCGGAAGTAGTAACAGCTTATGGTGAACAATTATAGAGAACTAACAGTATCACCTGCTTTGGTTGTAATCTAAATGAGAACTGGGACATAAGCAAAGAAATTAGAATACGTAAGAGAAGGCCAGAGCTGCATTCTTTAAGATAAAGAAACTTTTGTGTGGAAACAACATTACTTTGAATCTGAAAATTAGATTAGTGAGATGTTATGTATTCTCTACTCTTTTGTACGATGTCGAAGGTTGGACTTTAACACATACACTTCTCTAGAAATTGGAAGCCTTTGAAATTTGGGTATATAGGTGAATCCTACGACTTAGTTGGGTGGATAGAGTTCGTGACGAAGTTGTTTTGCACCGGATGGGAAAAGTCACGGAAGTCGTCAGAACAGTAAAAAATAGAAAACTTGAATATTTTTGCCATGTTATGCGACACCCAGAGAGATATAATATACTCCATTTAATAATACAAGGCAATGTAGACGGAAGAAGTGGGCCAGGTCGAAGAAGAACGTCATGGCTTAAAAACCTGAGAGAATGG
Organism: Diabrotica virgifera virgifera; assembly: GCF_917563875.1. NCBI lineage: Eukaryota > Metazoa > Arthropoda > Insecta > Coleoptera > Chrysomelidae > Diabrotica > Diabrotica virgifera. The sequence goes on from NC_065450.1 coordinate 114,882,061, forward strand.
TTTAGCAGATCCTCTGCATCCCTTTTCCGAGCTGCCGTCAACAAAATTACTATAGCCAATTTGATAGCCAACGCTCGATAATCGAGCACGACACATGGAGAAGAAGAAGAGAATCCGTAACGCTACTATATCTACGGATTATTATACAATGTTATTTAAAGAGTGTAGCTCAGTCTCAGATAAGTCGATTTTGACAGTACCCATCAGTCAATAGGAAAAAACATGAAAAATGTTAACAAGTAATAATTGTATTTTGCCTATAAATAAGGCAAAAAAGGATAATTTTGAACAAAAATATTTATTAGAACTTTTTGTTAAAAATGAACCGTTTTCTTAGAAACAACGGTTAAAGCCACTGGCGATTTTAAATGTCAGTTACGGCTGCGAAATCAATTATGTATTTAAATAAAATTTGTTTCAACTCGACGGTAAAAATTCCCAATTTTTTTTATCAGAGTGTCCTATCGACTAAAATCAAAATGAGTGTTAAAGGTGAAAAGTGCAGTCTTCGTATGCAATTTTTGCATTTTGCCGCAAATGAAGTCAGTTTGTATAAAGCTGTTAAAAAAATAAACGTTGCGCGATTGTTGTCATTTTTTATGATTCTCACGAGATCGATAAAGTTTATCGCTTCCATTGACCGATCGCTGTGGAATTTCCATTATTAGAGCCTAATCTTCAAAACCTTTAATAGTATGGTATAACTAGACCCAAACCCAGACATCCAAAGTGAAAGTTATCCTCCAACACCAAATTGTTCTATATGGTCCATATAATGTTCAAAAAAAAGTCACAACATTTTGAGCGTCGGGTTTGGGGGGGAGAGGGGGGAGAAATCGGTAAATTCGTAGTTTTTTACGTTTTTCGTAAGTATTTCTAAAACTATACGATTTATCATAAACAACCTTCTATACAAAAATGTTTTACATTAAATTTGAAATAAAAAAGGTCCTATGCATAATCCTTCTAAAATGAACGGTTTCAAAGTTACAGAGGTAGTATAGTATAATTGGTCCAAAAAAAGGCCTAACCCAGACATCAAAAATAAAAGTTTCCCTCCAACACCAAATTGTTCTATATGGTCCACATATTGTTCAGTAAAAAGTTACACCAGTTTGAGCGTCCGGCTTGGGGGGAGATGGGGGAGAAGTCGGTAAATTAGTATTTTTTTTAAGTTTTTCGTCAATATTTCTAAAACTATGCTTTAGCGTAAACAATTTTCTATTCGCTCTGAGCGTTAACAAAGTGTCAAAGCAAAATCGATCGACCTGCTCATGGTGGCGGTTTTTTGAAATTTTATCAGGACGATTTGTGTATGTTTAAATGAGACATTTAAAAAAAATGCCGTGTCCCGCTAGTGATATTATGTATTAATATAAACAGAAAATAAAAACGCACTTAATCTGATATAAATTCTTCTATTTCCAATATTGATTATCAGTTTGATTTTGTATACATAACCTCACTATCGCAGTTTATGCCAATAAATCTTTATTAGCGATAAAGAAAATATTTTTGTTGCACTATAAATTACAGTATAAATTAATAACTAATGAATTCTAACAATTGTATTCGGTTATTATCACTACAAAATAAAATATTCAAGTTTAACAAAATAATCCCATAAGACTCAATGTTAAAACGTCCTGACAAAATCTGACAGCGTGTCACGTGACTGTAAGTAGAGGGAGACGCACGGAGCCAATACAAAAATGTTCTACATAGAATTTAAAACAAAAAAGATCCTATACATAATTGTTATAAAATCAACGGTTCCAGAGTTACGGAGGGTGAAAAGTGGAGGTTTTCGATACTTTTTATATTTTTTGGGCAATTTCCTACTGATTTTCTTTAACAGGATTGGGTTTTATAAATCAAATTTGCTATTTCAGTGGCCAATGGTATGTGCCAATGTGTATGCCAATGTATGTAAGCCCTTGAAGAAACGTCAATCTCACCACCCAAAATCATCATCAATTGCCCAAAAAATATAAAAAGTATCGAAAACCTCTACATTTCACCCTCCGTAACTCTGGAACCGTTGATTTTATAACAATTATGTATAAGACCTTTTTTGTTTTAAATTTTATGTAGAACATTTTTGTATAGAATATTGTTTACGCTAAAGCATAGTTTTAGAAATATTGACGAAAAACGTAAAAAACTACTAATTTACCGACTTCTCCCCCATCTCCCCCCCCCCAAACCGGACGCTCAAAATTATGTAACTTTTTACTGAACCATATGTGGACCATATAGAACAATTTGTTGTTGGAGAAAAACTTTTATTTTTGATGTCTGGGTTAGGTCTTTTTTTGGACCAATTATACTATACTACCTCTGTAACTTTGGAACCGTTCATTTTAGAAGGATTATGCATTGGACCTTTTTTATTTTAAATTTAATGTAGAACATTTTTGTATAGAAGGTTGTTCATGCTAAACCGCATAGTTTTAGAAATATTGACGAAAAACGCAAAAAACTACGAATTTACCGATTTCTCACCCCTCTCCCCCCAAACCCGACGCCCAAAATGGTGTGACTCTTTTCTGAACATTATGTGGACTATATAGAACAATTTAAAATCCGAAAGGTTGTGGGTTCGAATCTCACCAGGGTCAGAAATTTTTCATTTATTATAAATTAATAAATGAATATAGTTTCTGTCCTTGTGGGATCGGTACTCACCGGAGGGATCGCAGACGTTCGGATACAATTAGCGTCTCTTTGCAAAGACAATGACGTCGACTTTGGAAAGTAACAAGACACTTACTCAACATACACACTACACATGACACTAATACTCATGTTGTGACTGGCTGAATGACATAAAGTCCATGACATTAAAATATATATATGTTATATCCGTTTGTACCAACTAGCCTTAATAATGAAGTACCTACCTATTTCCCATCAGCAGATATCAGGTGTCAGCCATCTGAATCGACGCATCCAGTTTCAATGCCAATGTCAGCGAGAACTACTACGTCCAGGCTTTCTCACAACCTCAGCATTTTGTAAATCATATAAAACCATTTGCCGGTGTTTAATATTTGTTCGTAATAATTTAGATTTAGTACATGTAACTTTAATTTTTCTATTTTTCAAAATAAAATATTTTTTAAAAAGTCTAAAAAGTTTTAAGTGATATAAAAATTGGCGCAGTCAGTAGGATCTGGAAACGTTGTTAGAACACGGAAAGGCCTAACTAACAACGGTGGATTCCAATCCTTTGATTCAGAAACGAACCATCCAAAAGGCAGAGCCGTCATCACTTTGCAGATATCTACGGATTAGGAACACCTGGTGAAGCCCCTGGTAGAGACGCTGTCGAGAACAAGACGACTAGATGTTTTTGGATTTAGTGTAAGTCTAATATTGAATCATCTCGTATATTATTATTATATTTTTTATTATTATTATTGAATACTGTTCGATATTCCAATATTGATTATACTGAAAATCAATAAAGACAACTACATATTTATTCTCATTATTTGACGTTTATACTGTAAATCGTCAATTTTTTTTTATTTATTGTTGTTATAAACGCCTGAAACACGCACTTTTCGCTCATCGGGCGGTTATTATAAGAACATTTTTTTTAAATATTAAATACAACCACTAAATATTTTTCTGATTATCTTTTAACTATTTGACGTTTATTCTGTTAATCGTCATTCCTTTATTTTCACTATTGTTCTTATATACACGTCTGAAACACGCACATTTCGCTAATCGGACAGTTGTTATAAAAACATTTTCTGGTATATTTTTTATTATTTCTGATTTTTATTTGATATTTAAATTGATTTATTTGACCATTTTTATTTTTACTATTTGATATATTTACTATTCCACATTTAAATTGTTTTATTTGACCATTTTTATTTTTACTATTTGATATATTGATTATTCCATATTTAAATTGTTTTATTTGACCATTTTTTTTTATATTTTTGATATATTGATTACCTATTTTATTTAAATTTATTTGATCATCATGACTGACAGTAGTAACACTTCTCGCCCCGCAGTCCCCGTATCTCATATCGAGAATGAACCCGAAGTAGAACCTTATAAACTATCCGAAATATTTTCGATCGTACCCGAATTTGAAGGCGATCAAATATTTTTACAAACTTTTCTAAATGCTTGTGACTATGCCTACAATATGTCTACGCGTGATCAAAAACAACTATTAGTAATTCACATAAAAAATAAACTTCGCGGAAGAGCAGCGCAGCTCATAAGCTCTAGAAATCCATTATCGTATCTTGAAATCAAACAACTTCTTAATTCCCACTTTGGAGACACTAGAGACCTATCTTCTCTCATACAAGATTTACAGAGAGTCAAACAACTTCCAAATGAATCGGCTCTTACATTCCTCAATCGTGTCCAAGTCCTTAATGCAAAAATGCATGCCAATATCCAGAAATCTGGCCTCACTCCTGAAGAGAAACAAGCCCAAATCGTACTAATCGAATCAATGGCGCTCAATACCTTATTGACCGGCCTAGATCCAAAAATTGCACATATTGTTCGTGCTAGTAATCCGAAAGACCTTCTTCAAGCTCAGGTCCGCATCAGAAGAGAGCTACAATTATCCTATTTCGAAATACAGAAAACCAATCGCCCCAATCCTCCAAGACCCAATCAAAATAATCAACCCATTAGAAGACCAAACTTTCAACCACCTAGATGCACCTTTTGTGGACGCATTGGCCACTCAAATAACGAATGTCGCTCTAGACAAAATTCCCAAAATAATTCCCAGAATTTTAACGATACTCGAAATTTCACTAGCTATCAAAACTTCAATAATGCCCAAAATAATGGCTTTCAGAGGCAAAACTTCAGCCCGAATAATAACTATCAAAACGCTAGATCTAACGACCAACAAAGACCTCAATTCAATCAAAATAACTCACAAATACGCCCTTCTGTAATTCATAAGAACCCAAATTTTTCTAACGATAGACAGAGAGCTCATTTCGTTAACTACGAACATGACTATGTTCATGATTATACCCCAGTTCCAATTGAAAACTATCATTATGAAGATTTTTCCGATAATAATTATTATTCACCTCCTGATTATTACAATTCATTCGATGAACAGACCGATTTAATTGATAGCCAAGACTATCAGGATTTTCTCACAGTTCCAAATCAAAACCACCCACCAGACAATGCCATTTCAATCAGCGAACCTTTGTCTCAAATAGAAAATCAGATCCAAACTCTAAATTTGGACGACATGAACCCGTCTCTGAATTTTCCAGAACAGAAATTTCTCTGAGCCCTCCTTTTGCTCTAAACAATAAAAATCTTTATTATATAACAGACCCATCAAACAAGTTTAGACTACTTATCGATACCGGTGTTGGTATCTCTATTTTTAAAGAAAATACCGCGAAAAATTTCAAACCGCGTTTTCCCGAAAGTATTACCATACAAGGTAGTACAGACCAAAAACTTCTTATCACCGAATCCACTTTATTCCCTTTCCAAATGGGAAACCCCCATAAAGTATTTATCTATAATCTAGATACAGATTTTGATGGAATCTTAGGCCTCGATTTTTTTGAACATTACGAATGTGCAATAGATTTCAAGAACAAACAACTAATCACAAATTTTCAAACATTACCTCTCTACAAAGTAGAAACTAATTCGCTTAACAATGAATCTCCTAATCAAATTAAAATAGATCCCAGATCCGAGCAAATATTTAATCTAACATGTCATCTGTCGAATACAGATGCAATTTTGCACAAAAATGAAAATGATAAAGTCCATACCCCCAACGCATTAGTACACCCGAATGAAAAAGAAGAATTTCTGACATCTATTATAGTAAACTCAAACACAATCCCCAAAATTACCGATTTTTCCGATACCGCAATAATTGAACCCTATTCAAACTACCCGATTCTAAATTTCCAGTCAAACGATAACTTAATAAATTATTGCTCTGATAAAATATACCGAAACGACAACATCAAGTCTCGACTTCCAATACAACATATTAACAAGGAAGAACGAGAACTAGTAAAAAATCTTTGCTTAAAATATAAAAACAAAAGAGCTAATCAATCTGAAAATTTCGATGAACATCCTTTCAATATCCCGCCTTATGCAATTATTTGTCCTAATAACACAAAAAACAAAACTAACGAATTTACACCGTATAAACTTATTTTTGGATATACTTCTATTAGACCACCCGAAATATTTTATAATGCGAAAACTCACGGATTTATGCCCTACGAACTCATTTTTGGATATACTTCCATTAGACCACCCGAAATATTTTATAATGCTAAAACTCACGGATTTATACCGTACGAACTCATGTTTGGGTATACTTCTGTTAGACCACCCGAAACATTTTATAATGTAAATTTGCTTATATCAAAATACTTTAGGAACTTAGGTAATCCTAAAGGAAAACCCAAATTAAAATTATTGTCCCTTTCGAAACCCAAGAAACCCACGTAAAGTTTGTTACTTTATTAAATACCAAATCCAATAGAACAATCAAAGTAAATTTTGAAAATTCATCTATCATGAATTCTCTTTCAAATTCCTTAGACTCATTTCAGTCATCCACTCCCAGTATATGTTAACCCTAATCAACAACACCATTGGAATCTACTTTTATGAAGAATTTATTTTATTTATTAAGCTCAAGAACCCTTGAATGCATAGAGCTGAGAAATTTAATTTTCCCCACAATTAGTATTAAGTTATTAAGTACATAATAATATTACACTGTACTACTATAATATAGACTATAGACAATATTACATTTACTTTTATTTAATACTTAATATTAAATATTTGCAATGTACAAATTTTATTATAGTCTTTCCATACATTTTTTCTTAACTACTTGTTTCCATTGCTTTCTGTCTAAAGCTTTTTATTACTTTTTCGCAAGTCTTCATATACTCTGACATTTAATATCCTTCCTGTTCTATCTTTTCTTCTTGATGTATTGATTTTCGTGATAGTACCATCTTCAACATTCTTTCCTTTCCCATTCTTTCAATTTGTCCTAAATATCATATTCCATATACTCTGATTGACATCATTATTTTATTATTTTTGACTCGTTATTTAAGTCCCTTATTCCATACAAAAAAAAAACAAATAGTCTGGCTAATTGACTAAGCCAAAGCCAAAGCCATTATAAAAAAAAGTCTCTTATTATTCCTTCTACTCTATTAATAATTTATTTTCACACCTCTGTATATTGCTCTTGCATTTTCTCTCCCATCTCTCTAAAAAGTCTATTTCTGATTTTTGTACCTATGTTTCACATGCATATGTAGCTGTATGCCTGACAACTGTTTTGCAGATTATAATTTTTGTTTTCTTGAGACATATTCGAATTTCATTAATGATCGCCACACTCCATACTTTTTGTTTGCTTTTACTATTTTTATCTTTATCTTTCCTTCCCCGTGTCCCTTTTCACATAATTTCAGACTCACCTGAGTAAACTTTGAAACTCATTCGAATAGGCATTTTTCGCATTCTGTCTAAGGAGAAATTATCTTCCTTTTTATCTCTTTCTCCCATTATCATGCATTTTGCCTTTTCCTTATTTATTACTATTTCCTTATTTATTAGAAGACTAAACCTTTTGCCTCATTTCTAATATTCTTGATTAATCCTCTTAGTTCTTTCTTACCTGTCATTAATAGTGTTAAATCTATACATTGCCATACATTGATGACCATGTTCAAGGAAAATATTTCCTGCATCTTTATTTTACTTTTTCTAATTACTCCTTCTAGTATCAAAGTAAAAAAGGGTCATTGATAATTTGTACCCTTACTATAATCCTTCGTTTCTTTCAAAATTCCTTGGTTTATGCCCTTGCCCTTGTTTGCTATTTCGTTATTGTGTTATCCATAGGCATTTTGTTTTCATCATGACGATTTTAATTAGTAGGCTTATCTCTTTCATTAGATCGTATATCTGTTGCCGCTTTACCTTATCTTAGTCGTACTTGAAAGTCAACGAACAGGACATAATACTGATGTTTATATTCGTAGCACGTAGTGTGGATTCCTTTTAGCGCAAACTTTTGGTCTGCCGTCGACCTATTATTTCTAAATTCTGCCTGATATTCGACCAGTATATTTTCCGTATATTGATTTAGCTTTTTCTTATGATTTGTGTTAAGATTGTCTACTACTTATAACAGCGCGATATCTCTATTATTGTCTCTACTATAATAGTTTTCACCTTTCATTTCGTCAAATTTTGTGTATAGGACATACCCCTGCTATCGCACACTCTGTTGACATTTTTCTGTTTCCCATGTGCTTTTATCAAGTTATGTATCTCTTTGGGTAGCCTTTTCTCTCCTACTTTTATCATTTCCGCCGATATTTCTGTTATTCCTAGACTTTTATTGTTTTCGTCTTTTTATTATATTTTTTATTTCTTCCATTGTACAAGTTTCTATTAATATAAGGTCATATTCACTTTTATGGATTATTCTCCTTCCTTCTTCATTTTTGTTTAGCAGTTGCAAAAAGTAAGTTTGCCAATTTCCCATTAACTCCCTGATTTATTTATTAATGTACCCACCTTCATCATTTTTCATATATGGGATATTTTTCTTATATCCTCTTTCCATTGTTCTTGTTTCCTGGTAAAAGGATTTAATGCCCTTTTGTTTGGAATCTTTCTTCGACCTCTTTGAGTTTATCTTCATTGTATTTTCTTTTGTTTTACACATTATTTTAATCATTGTCCTTAATTCTCTGAATTCTTATCTACTACAGTCACTATTATTGGCTAACTTTTAATTCTTATTTTTCTAATTGCTTCTACCAATTTTAGCATTTCCCCCATCACACCATTCCTTTATTTTTGTTTTCCATTTTTAACTATTAACTAATTAATTTAACTAAGGTAACTTTACTAATGTTTAACACTGCTTCCTGTATGTTTTCACTAAATCTTTTAAATCAAAATTTCAAACGACAAATGGACCCTCCTGGTATACAAAGACATGTAACCAATCAGAGATTTTATCTACAAAACGACAGAATCTTAGACAATTTATTAGATACCACTGAATAAAATGTAGCTTGAATACTATCATTCAAATCTGAAGTTCAAACTCACATACGTCTCCTCAAACAAATCTCTAGTTCCGTTAAAGTCAAATATACAGAAATAATCGCTGATACAAAACAATACGCTTTCCGAGAAAAAAACATGAACTTATTAACGGAATAGGTTCAATATAGAAATCAATAACAATAACCGGAAACTTAGATTCGTCAGATGGCGAATATTTCAATGAATGTATAAATTTAATAAGATACCCCGCGATGAGTATCAAATCGAAAACTTATTAAAAAATCAAATATCTGTTACCACTTCTGTCATTTAGAGCTTTAACGCGACAATCCGAAAGTTACAAGTAGATGAGGAAACATTTAACATTCAACAATTATATTAAAGAAATTCGAAAATCAATAATGAATCTCTGACCAATTAAAATTCTATAAATTTCAAATCGATAAAATATGCTGAACTTTTGTGAATTGCTAATGGAAAGCTATTCGTTTATCGAAGATTCGTTAAATGATATAGTAAATGCTATAACTTTTGCTAGATTAAAAATATTACATAGTTCAATCATTACCCCGTTTGATTTAATTGAATCGCTTAGGCATATATCACAATCATTACAGAAAAATAATCTTCCCCTATCAATCTATACTTCAAATCTCCCTCAATATCTCGATATTATCGAATTACAGGCCTATCAATTAGACACAAGAATTGTGTTTGTCTTAAATATTCCTTTAACTGATGCAGAACAATATACTTTATATCGTCTATATCCAATACCAATAATGGATAATCGAACAGGTTTACATTCAATTTTAACAACAACACATAAATATATTGCGCGAAACGATGATTCATTGTTATACCTTACAATAAATAGTCTTGAGTCATGCAAAACTCTTCGAGCCAGAACCAAAATCTGTTACAATATACTTCCATACCCAATTGACAGCGACGCCGTATGCGAAGCCCAACTCCTGAAGCGACAAGAACGCCTTCCCAGAACATGCCAGACTTCCGTAGTATTTGCTAAAGACTACAACGTTCAGAAGATCAGCATGAACCTTTGGCTCATAACAGTTTCTGACCCACTGCCTATTACTATCAAATGCGAATCCAGAGAAGTCAAGTCAGAAATCATCAATACCAACCACGTGCTCAAACTACAACCCACGTGCGATGCCTTTATTGGAAGTACAAGAGTACACTCACAAAAATTGATCGACGCTTACGACAATGTTACGTACAAAAGTCATCCAGTTCAAATACCATTCAATTATTGCAATCACTTCCCAGATAAGATTCATCTTCCCGACTTAAAACCACTAAAGCTTAGCAAGATCAACACTGAAGACCTCGAAATAGCCCATCACAAACTCAATCAGTATTCTGAAGAACTCGACAAATTAATCAATGAACCATTCGTCAATAAACATATGAGCTGGTTCACAATCCTAACGATAACAGTCATTGTGACTCTCGTCGTTATTTATATCTTATGTAAATGCAGATCCAAGAGAAGATTCAAGATAGGAATTGCCAATACCAATGACAATGACCATCCACCTTCTCCACCAAGACACCCAGAGACAGCTTTCGCCAGGAATTGGAAGAAAATCCTTCCAAGACGAAGACCCAGTATCCACCTAAGTGACTCCATAGACGAAGAGGAGAGGATCCAATTGAATACCAACAAACAAACAGTCTGAAAGTTGCTGCCACGCGTCAACTTCCTTCTAACAAGGGGAGCTGTTATATCCGTTTGTACCAACTAGCCTTAATAATGAAGTACCTACCTATTTCCCATCAGCAGATATCAGGTGTCAGCCATCTGAATCGACGCATCCAGTTTCAATGCCAATGTCAGCGAGAACTACTACGTCCAGGCTTTCTCACAACCTCAGCATTTTGTAAATCATATAAAACCATTTGCCGGTGTTTAATATTTGTTCGTAATAATTTAGATTTAGTACATGTAACTTTAATTTTTCTATTTTTCAAAATAAAATATTTTTTAAAAAGTCTAAAAAGTTTTAAGTGATATAAAATATATATATAGAACAATTTGGTGTTGGAGAAGAACTTTCACTTTGGATGTCTGGGTTATGCCATCTTTTGGATCAATCTTATCATACTATAACATGATATTTCGATATTGAGTTTCGGCAACAAATATGAGGCATTTAAAATAGGTATGCCTAAAAAACGCTGAATTTAAACAATCACAATACAAACGATTTAAGATCACGGGAAATCCTTACATGAAGACCGCAGTAGGTGGAGCTTGTTGCTGAAGTTGTGTTGTTCTGAAAAACGTACTGATCAGTCAAAGAAAAGGTTTAAGTTTAAAAGTTTAAATAGCAGTTTTAAACGTTTTAAATCGTTTGTAATGTCAAATTCAGCGTTTTAGACATATTTCAAATGCCTCATATTTGTTAGCAAAACTCAAAATCGAAATTTCATGTTATAGGCTTTGAAGGTTAGGCTCTAAAAATAGAAATTCTACAGTGAACGGTCAATGGAGGTGCTTAATAAATTTTATTGATCTCAAGAAAATCGCCAAAAATGAAAAAATCGCGCAAATTTTATTTATTTAAGAACCTTATAGAAACTTCATTTGCGGCAAAATGTAAAATTTTCATACGAAAGTAGTACAGTGGAACCCCGTTAACTCGGATTAATTGGGACCGCGGCCGATCCGGGTTATCGAAAATCCGGGTTAGCCGGAGAAAATGGTAAAAATTAATAAAATATGGTATGCTTACAGATAAACTCCGTTATAATTGTCACACAGACACTGGTAAACCACGTTCGCATTCCACACAAAACCACACATACAAAGCGTCGTCAAAAGTCTCATTCTTAGCTTTGCACCGATTAAACTGTCTTTTGTTATCATTTTGAAAAAAAAATTCTTCGATTTTAGTTCTATTTTTCTTCTAATCCGATGCTGTAGATGTACCGACACCATAATATAATGCTGCAAGATTCACCTTTATCAATTCTACTTAATGCTTCTAGTTTCTTTTCCATTGTCACTGCATTTTTACGTTTTGTTGCCCTTATAGACAAAAGACACGCAAACACAAAATCTGAATAAATTTACGAACGATTACAAAACGGAAGCGAACAATAATACGACTTTACTACACACAATACCGTCTCTGATGTTATGTTATTTAATAAGAGTGATGACTAAGACCATTGTTAAAAAAAGAATTTTAATAGTCTTTTCTAAACAATGCTAACACAGACAGTTTCAAAAAAATAAAGGATAATACAGGTTCCTGTTGTTTTCGACAATGAATGTGGTGTACCATGAGTCATTTTTACTATGCTATATGTAGTTCAATCCGGTTCCATTATCTCTCAAATATTATTTTACATAGAGTTGGTACAAAACCTCGTGAACCTTGAAAATGCGTATGTATAACCGAAATAAAATGAAGCCAAAAACATACGACTATTTTATTTGCTGCGAATTGCGCGACAGGGTCCCATCTGCACCCTGATATTTTCAGTAATGTCGGATTCATCAATCGTTTCGTTCGTATATTGACGTCACCAAATGAATGAATTAGGTTCACGAGATTTTGTAACAGCAATACATTTTTATTGTTGAAATGTTTGTCTGATAAAAATCGGTCCGGGTTAGCCGGAGTTCCGGGTTATCGGGGGCCGACTTATCGGGGTTCCACTGTACTCTTCACCTTTAAAACGCATGTTTATTTTTGTCGATAGGACACTCCGATCAAAACGTTTGGAATTTTTACCGTCGAATTGATACAAATCTTATTTAAAATAGTTATTTTCCTAACAAGTGCAGAAAGTCATACTTTTCCGCACGCGACTGCAGTTTGCCGAATGACGCGAAGCGGGAGTTCGGCAAGCAGTCGAGTGCGGAAAAGAGACTTTCTGCAAGCGTTAGGAACAATATTTTTTCTATGAGTCTTTAAAAGATTACCAAATCTTAATCAATTAATTTAATTAATATGAAAATATACAGGGTGAGTCACCACTAACGGGACGGAATATTACAGCGAAACGGTAAAAGATTTGAAAAAATTTAAATCGAATAGTTTGTAAGTTGATAAAACCTATATTCTAAAATTATTTTGAAATATACAGGGTGTCCCAGTAAATGGCGGCGTATCAAAGTTATATTTTTTCTTATGGAACACCCTGTATTTTATTGCATTTTTTAATTGCCCGCAAAAAATAAGGTATAGTTTCATAAGGCTTCCCTATACCTATGTACAGAGTGTTCTGAGTTATGTTGACTTTTCTTAAAATGTAAAGTTTTAAAGAAGGCTTATTCTCAAGTTATTTAAGAAATTATAAAAACATTACTTTTACATCTAAATAGTTGGATATTGGTTGAATGTATTCCATGATTAATTATTACACATTTGTCTACAGGGTGTTCAAAATTTATAGTTTCATTAGTGGGGTATTCATTGTGTCATATGATGCGTATTTTAAATAGAACACCATGTATATTAATACATAATTATACTTAACAAATTTACCTCTTTCGAATGGTATATGGATGTCCTATACCTAGGTCTCATAGTTTTTGCGTAATTTAAAATTATTTAAATTCTTACTCTGTAAATCGATTTTAAAACAAAAGATGAAGTTAATTAATGTCATTGTATGACATTGTCATTTTATGACAATACGGTCTGGTAATTATCTTATAATTAATACATTCGATGATTGATTATTACACATTTATTTACAGGGTGTTCAAAATTTACAGTTTCATTATTAGATTATTCAATGTAGCATAATATGATGGGTATTTTATTAGAACACCATGTATATTAATCAAAGATTGTACTAAACACAGGTTTCTGGGTTAGGAAGTGGAGCATTTACAATATTTTTAATATAACCTTATTTAAATAAATTCATCTTGGTCAATCCTGGTGACCTAGGTGGCCAAATATATGGACCGAATCAATCTATCCATTTATTTATAAGTTTTATGTTGAGGTTGTTCTTAACATCTCGTCAAAAATAAGCAGGAGCTCCGTCCACTTGGAGCCACATGTTTGTTCGCACGCTAAGTGGAAGGTTTTAAGAAGGATTCAAAAAACTTGTTTTAAGGAATTTAAAAAAGTTGCTCCATTCAGATTTTCGTCAAAAAAATATGGGTCGATAACGTACTGGCTCAGAATACTGCCCCAAACATTAACACTTCATCGGTGTTGGCGATCAACAGTAAAATGTTTGTTTACTGTATCATAATAAAATAAAAGCTATGTCTATTAACTAGACGATTATTATTAAAAGTAGGTAGATTCGTCTGTACACAATACATTCTTAAAAAAAGTCAGCATCTTCTCCAAATTCTAAAGTCTATAAACGAAAAATTAAACATTCCTGTTCTGTCTAATGGTGGTGTAGTTGAGTTTTATACGGATGATAGTGGTTTTTCTTATGTATTATACATACACTTGTTAGACTGATCTCCAATTGACTCGACATTTTTCACGTAGGTACTAGTATTTGGGTTTTCCGTAACAGAAAGCAGGACATCAAGTTCGTTGACGTCATCAAAAATAAATGGTTTATTTTTATTTAACTTTTCCTACCTATGCAAAATTACCAGCAGCACGGAGTCTATCGAGAAATTTCTCAAAAACCTCCTTTCTTGGGTGTCCTCTATCAGGATACTTTTAAGCGTAAACCTTAGAAGCTAAGAGAAAATTTTAAAAATATTCCCCAATGCAAAGTAGCATGTCTACGCTTTCATAAATAGTGTGATTATTCATTTTTAGAAACAATTAAATTTTAATGTAATTGGCTCTTCCAAAGCCATTTTTAAGTAAAAAAAAATTGAATATCATACACGGATGTTTATAGTTTTGATAATTACCAGACCGTACTGTCATAAACTGACAATGTCATACAATGACATTAATCTTTTGTTTTAAAATCGATTAAGAATTACAGATTAAGAATTTAAATAATTGTAAATTACGCAAAAACTATGACACCTAGGTATAGGACATTCATATACCATTCGATAGAGGTAAATTTGGTTAGTATAATTATTTATTAATATACATGGTGTTCCATTTAAAATAAGCATCATATGACACATTGAATACTCCAATAATGAAACTGTAAATTTTGAACACCCTGTAGACAAATGTATAATAATTAATCATGGAATACATTCAACCAATATCCAACTATGTATATGTAAAAGTAATGTTTTTATAATTTCTTAAGTAACTTGAGAATAAGCCTTCTTTTAAAACTTTACATTTTAAGAAAAGTCAAGATAACTCAGAACACTCTGTACATAGGTATAGGGAAGCCTTATGAAACTATACCTTATTTTTTGCGGACAATTAAAAAATGCAATAAAATACAGGGTGTTCCATAAGAAAAAATATAACTTTGATACGCCGCCACTTATTGGAGCACCCTGTATATTTAAAAATAATTTTAAAATGTAGGTTTTATCAACTTACAAACTATTCAATTTAATTTTTTTTCAAATCGTTTACCGTTTAGCTGTAATCTTCCGTCCCGTTAGTGGTGACTCACCCTGTATACACAAATTAATTATTTGACAAGGTTGTCAAAACCAAACTTTCAGCATAATTGGTTAGCATGACGACGATCTTGGTTTCCATGACGACGATTCAAAACCACTGTTATTGTCTACTGATTTGACTTTCAAATATTATGTCAAAATTATTTTATTTCATCGAATTCTCGCGTTAATTTCATTAAAACATGAACACAATAAGATATATTTGAAATATATTAGTAAATAATATCTAAATATTAGTTTATTGCATGTATTATAATTACTTTAAGGCCATATTAACATATCTAAATTAACACGCGTGCGGAAAAGTAAAACTTTCTAAACTAAGGCGCGTGCGCGAAAGTAGACATTTTTTGCACGCTCGTAGAAAAAATTGATTTCGCGCGTGTAACTGACATTCAAAATTGCCGGTCGTTTCAAGCGTTGTTTCTGAGAGAACGGTTCGTTCTACGCAAAAAGTGCTTATAAACATTTTTGTTTAAAATTACCTCAGCTACATTTCTTGTTTAAAAGATTCTTTTACAGTATACAAATTCTTGGCAAATCGATGTTTTCTTCTCTCCTACGAGAGAAGTTTTAGGAGGAAACCCAGGAGTAGGAGTGTCAAAAATTTTTGCATCTTGTTTGGGGTTCCAATATATTGACATACTCAGCAAAATTCAGCTTGTTCATATGACTTTTAGAGGTTCGGTGACATTTTCGTCCAGAGCCGTAACTACGATGTTGGGGGCCCCGGGGCAAATGTGATTTGGGGGCCTCCTACCGGGAGGTCTGGTGACTTTACCCCCAGCGCAAGGAGGGTTCCGGATAAATGTTTGATATTTAACCCCTTGAAAGCGAATTTTCCCTCCTATGTGAACACCACACTCTCTTTTTTCTTTTTCTTTAACATGTCCTGCAATAACTATAAAATTAGCAGCGCTAATGATTACAGCTTCATGTGTATCTGACATTGCAGACGGATTATCAACGAATGCGTTCGTTCGCTACAATGTAAATGATCTTACTTTGTACCAAACGAATAGCCAAGCGAACACCTACGAATTCGTTGATTCGTTCGTGTTCACTTTTATTTAAAAGCACCTTAAGGTGCCTGAAGGCCGCGTCTCACCATCAAATAATTTGATCAAACAGTTTGAGCAAACTTGACGTACTTGAGGAAGTACGTCAAAGTGACGTCACAATTGCAGTTTTTTTGAAATTCTAAAAATCTGTGCTCTCACTATCAGTCTAGTTTGATCAAATTTTTTGTATTGAGTTGTCTAACTTGTTTGTACTTTATTTAAAATTAAAATTTTTCATTATTATCCACAATGAACACTCAGGATGTGACGTCACTAATTGTCACTTTCAGTTTGCTCAAACCAGTTTGATCAAATTATTTGATGGTGGGACGCGGTCTTTAAGCTACTGCAGTATGAGCCAAGCACACTAAGGCCCCGTCTCACCATCAAATAATTGACAGTTATTTGATCAAACTTGACAGTCAAACTTGACTAGTGACACAAACTATACATACTAACTGTCACTTTGTGTCACTAACTGTCAAGTTTGATCAAATAACTGTCAATTATTTGATGGTGAGACGGGGCCTTCAGTGAAGCTGGTCAGTGTACTGGTGGGACTGATCCTAATGTGCTCATTTTATCTTATGTATATGTACCTTTCTTTTCAATATGTGGTTCCTTTCACGTACCAATATGTGGTCTGGGGTAAATTGATGAAGACAAAGTAGCTGGGACCTGGGGTCCCTATTCCGGTTGCATTTTAGTTTTTATTTCGCCAAAATAACTCATTTCCTCAGTCACAATTTATATAGAGGGGGCCCAGCTTAACCCGGGCCCCCTCTTCCAATGGAATTTTAAGTTTTATTACGCCGAAATAACTAATTTCTTAAGTAATAATTTAAATTTTTATGTTAAGGTCTCGGGGGCTCCAGCTTAGCTCAGGCATCAGGGGCCCTGTTCTGTTCCAATTGCATTTTAGTCTAAAAGACTAATTTCCCCAGTGAAAAATTAAAACTATGTTGCGGTCTTTTTAAAATTGTGTCATTTGAAAATATTTCGTTGGGATCGGCTTTTAAAATACATATTTTTATTTTCCTCATTAAAATCTATGCACGGGGCCCCCCTTGGCCAATGGTAGTTACGGCCCTGTTTTCGTCTCTGACGACTGGACTATCAAGAAAACAGAAACAAAGATGCGAACCAAAAGTCTATATTTTTCCAAATGGTTATAGATATACATATACAACTAGAAAAGAAGATCAAGAATTAGAAGTGAAGACGCCAATCCCGCATATATTTTATTATTTTATATAAACACAAAACTAATAGTAACTGTGGAATAACATAATTATTATGTATATAAGTACATATTTTTAAAATTGTGTCCCCTTTTCAAATAAACCGAATTATTCATTTTCTTGAATATCAATTTTAATGCAATGATAAGAAATACCGAGCATGTGATATAGTGTTCTACTTCAGAGTCAAATACCTACTTCATTAGTAGTTATGTAAATAATTAAAAATTAGCATGATAAGGGAAATTGGCACGCCCATGTGCGGTATAGGAACTACCTTAATTATCACTCATTCAACAACAATTTGAAGACAGAAAAACATTCAGTGTCTCCCATGAATATAACTCTGAGAAATTATTGCAAAATAGTCATTACGTTCAAGGTTTAGGACTCACCCAAACACAATAAACATACTTGAACTACTTTAAGGAAAACTAATAGGAAGGTGTTAATATGCAGAAAAAAGAATTATTTTTCGGCAGAATTACTTCGGTCACTGATTGTTATGTTAGACATTGACATTGAAGTGTATTTTACATAAATATTACATGACATGTACGAAATCTTAAATTTAAATAATTTTGAGAAATTGTATAGTACCTAATTAATTACTCCATATATTTTCACAAGAATCTACAGGTCGAGCAAGTCTCGTAAATTTCACGATTGCGAGCCACGCTTCACGCAACCGTGTTTGCGTACTTGTGTTTCGAGTTGCGTGGTCGTGCGGAGTTGTCAAAATTAAATCAATATGTCAATATGGCTACTGGGTGTAAAAGATACATCTTATTCTATCTGTTCTTAATGAGTTTTAGATAATTTTAGTTGTATTTCTTTGTAATTTTGTGTTGTACAAAGATTAATTTAACATTTTCTCTGGAAGTATTAATTTAGAAAGATAATATGCTTCATTGGTGTTGTGTTTTGAAGTGTGAAATGCAAAGTAATTGTGATAAAGTTCACTTTTAAACTGAACTAAATAAGGTATCTGAGAGACAACAATGGTTAAATGCAATACAATGTACAGGTTTTACTAGCGAAATGAAAATTTTCCTGTCCTGTCTGCTGTAATCATTTTATATCTGGTAAGTTACAATTACAACAGTAACGATTTTTGAAGATGTTAACATTTTAATCTTATAGGAAAACCAGCCGACTTAATCGATAATAACAATCTCCAGATTGGGTTCCTTCAATAAATATGGGCTATAAACACAATGAAATAAGTTCCCCAAAATCTAAAATGGAGTGGTATCAAAGGAGAATTATTAAAGGAAAAAATATTCATATTGAAATTATTTATAAGGCACTGGACTGTCTTAAATTCTACAGTAATACTAGGTGGGTAAATGATTTTAGACATTTTTCATTAAGAGTAGATTAAGATTAAGTAGATTTTCATTCAGTAGATTTAAGACTTGTTTACACGGGTAGAGTAATGATGCAAGTACTTTATAGAGTAGAGTAACTCTACCTGTAAAAATGCTCAGCACAGTAGAATAGCTGGTAGAGTGTATAGTTGGAGTTAAAGTAGAGTGACTAGCAACCCATGGCAAAGTAACTACTCTATGACCACCACTACTGCCAAAATGTCTACTCGGCTACATACTCAACCCATGGAACACGCTCAATTACGGCAGAATAGAGTAGGTAGGAGAGTACATGGGGGCGCTGTCATTCTGGCTGGAATTGTGTTTTGTGTAAATAGTGAAAATGAAGTTCACCGAAGATGAAACTTTAAAACTTGTAGAGCTATAATACGGTGAATACCAGTGTTTATGGAATTTAGGTAGTGTATACTACAGAAATAAAAGTTTGCAGCAAGCTGTGGAGGATGAAATCGTCGAAAGAATGGCAAAGGGGGCTTTGGAGTAAACGAGCTTAAGCAAAAAATTAAGAATTTAAGGTGCACTTATAATCAAGAGTGTTTAAAAATACAAAAATCGGTTTCACTATACTAGCATCAGTACTATACTTGTACTCTCCTCATGTGAATGGTATCAAGCCATTTTTGGTAGAGTACTACCGCTACTCTACTCTCCTCAAAACTCTACCCATGTAAACAAGTCTTTAGAAACAGTGGAAAATGAGGTAGCTAGTAGAGTAGTAGTAGAGTAAAATATACTGGTTTAGCAAATTACAATGTTTTAAGGTAATACAGTAGCGATAAACAGGTAGCCAAAACGTGTTCCAAGATTGTCACTGTAATTTTGAATATTTTTTCGAGGCATTTGGCACACGTATTCGTAAAATAATAAAGAATGGCGGTACAGAGCCCAATTTGAAAAATATATTAATATGTGGAAATTACTCTGTAATTATACAATATTTAAAATACGAGCCTGTACCGCCATTAAGAAGAACAAAAAAATACTTTCTTCAAATAAACTTTTTTATCCGATGCCTAGATTTTGTGTAATTTTGGAACTACTAATGAAATAAAAAATTTTAGTAGTTCCAAAATAACACAAAATCGGATAAAAAAGTTGTATTTGAAGAAAGTGTATTTTTTTGTTCTTCTTAATGGCGGTACAAGCTCATTTTTTTTATATTGTATTTAATTAGAGAGTAATTTCCACATATTAATATATTTTTCAAATTGGGCTCTGTACCGCCATTCTTTATTATATTACGAATATGTGTGCCAAATATCTCGAAAAAATATTCAAAATTACAGCCGCAATCTTGGAACACATTTTCGCTACCTGTTGATCGATACTGTTTCCTCTTAAGATAGTTTTAATAGTTATTTATGATATAAGTATTAAAAGTACAATTTTAAGACCCGCATGTGAAAGTTAACTTGAAAAAATAATTTTATTAATGTTTTGACTTCCACATCAGATGTCATTGTCAAAATACAAAATATTCATTATTATTAGGTTTGTTCTAGCAAACAGTCAAACTAGTCAAAAACCATCAGCAAACAGTTGGTCAGTAAAAGAACATAATACAGTCACCAGTGCGATCCCCTCTACTCGCGCTGGTCCACTATTCGCTGATGGTTTCAAACTGATGCTAGAACAAACCTATTATTATTATGCATATCATTATCTGTAAATAATATTTCTTCTGATTGTTAATTGTAAAGGATAGAAAAATTACCATTTATTTTATTTTTTTTAGAATCAGCTGAGAGAAGTGGTCTACAAAAAACCAGGAAGGAAACGGAATATGTGGCTACGAAAGGCAAAAGAAAGGTTTACAAAGCAAATGTGACACATTTTTTTGAAATATTTAGGAATATCAGTAAATTGCATTAAAAAAATGTATGAAAAGATTTTGTTCAATAAAAATGTTTATATTTATCAAGGATGTATTATTTGGTATGGCCACATATCGTCAGTGATGTAGTAATACATCCTATCTGTTTTTTCATGAGTTTTGTAAGAGAGACTAAAAACTTGTCTTAGGGTCGCCTCCTGTTTTCATATGATATTTTTTGACCTGTTTTGTAGTAAATTAAACTATCTATGAACTACAAAACAAGTCAAAACTTACATATGAACACAGGAGGTGACCTTAAAACATGTTTTTCCATCTCTCATACAAAACTCATGAAAAAACAGATAGGAGGTATTGTCACATCAGCAAGGATGTACAGTCATGAGTGCCCTAATAACCGGCAAAATATGGGCAACATATTTAGTTGTGAGATAAAAAGAAATGAAACTAGTCGAGCTGGGAAATTTAGCGAAATTAACCTTTAAATTTACGTTATATTGATCCCACCTTTACACATATCGGAGGAGTATGTCAACTAAAACTGTCACTGTGACAGTGGTAGTTTCCAAACTCGTCTGATACGTCTGAAGGTGGTACACAATCAATACAATCTAAATGTATAAGTTAATAACGCTAAATTTCCCAGCTCGACTAGTTTCATGTCTTTTTATCTCACTACTTAATACATCTTTTGTGCTATTTTGCCGGTTATTAGAGCGCTCATCACTGTATTTCTGGTATATCCAGGGAATGTCTACAAAATATATTTTGAATGTCCAGAGAACATTCGTGGACATTCATGGAATGTTCCAATAAGACATTCAGGTAATGTTTAAAATGCTGACACAGGATTTTCCTGGGATGTTCAGGGAACATGTTTTCGGGGATATTCCAGGAATTTTTCAATGTCTGTGTACCTTCTATGGACCTATATGGAATATTTTGGTGTTATTACTGCCGCACTCCACTTGCGATTTGTAATCAGGAAGATTGAACACATTGTTTCAAATACAAGTCAATCCATTTGTGACTAAATAATCATGGATTGACTTCTATTTGAAAGAATGTGTTCAATCTTCACAACTACAAATCGCAAGTGGAGTCCGGCGCTTAGGGCTACTTCCTCTTCGGTATTATGTATTATACTACAGAAATCAGGAACTTTCCTTCTAAATATATGTATGCATCTTGGCCATCAAACATATTCTTCCAAACATTTTTTTAAGGGGTTACATAGGTCTTGTGGGTAAAAAAAGTGACTTTTTAAAAAAATTATATCTCGAAAACTAAAATTTATTTTTATTTATAATTGGAACATGTAAAAGTATAGTACTTAAGGTAGTCTCAAAAAAAGTTTCAGCCAAAAATATTCATTTTTGTAGAGTTGTAAGTTTTTTTGCATTGGCAGCATAACTAAGTCCAGTCTCATCTGAAATCAAAAAGTTTCTTGTAGTTTATACCTCTGGCTAGAATATGAACGAAGGAATTAAAAAAAAATGAAATTTGAAGATTTTACATAAGTTTAAACACATTTTTGACCCCAATTTTTCTCATTTTTAAAGTAGTTTTTTTATAAAACAAAAATGACCTCATCTAATAAAAAATCCTTTGTTCATTCACTAGCCAGAGGTATAAACTACAAGAAACTTTGATTTCAGATGAGACTGGACTTGTTATGCTGCTCACTGCAAAAAAGGGCTGTTGTCGAAAAATTGCAGTCAACTCTACAAAAATGAATATTTTTGGCTGAAATTTTTTTGAGAGTACTATACTTTTACATGTTTCAATTATAAATAAAAATAATTTTTAGTTTCCAAGATATAATTTTTTTAAAAAGTCACTTTTTTTACCTGCAAGACAACAACTTAACAAATTGTTGATTTCAAATTGTAACAGTTGTTTTGCAAAGTATGCTGCCCTCTTGTATTTTCTGTGTTATCTTCAAAAAACACAAAACAAAAAAAAAATAAAACAAAAGCACAAAAGTTTAACCACCTTCACACTACAGAATCAAGCAATCAAGTTACACAAATTTTCAAACACCTCACCTGACACAGCGTCTCAAGTACGATTGCGCGAATTGGTAAATATAACTCCGCACGACCACGCAACTCGAAACACAAGTACGCAAACACGGTTGCGTGAAGCGTGGCTCGCAATCGTGAAATTTACGAGACTTGCTCGACCTGTAGATTCTTGTTATATTTTCTTCTTTTCGCTTCAAAATCTGGTGTGTGTTGTGTGCATTAGATTTGAAGTTTCCGCGGAAGAGGAAGTAGGTATTCTATTCTACCTATATGATTTCTGTGGTTTTCTAGGTTTGACTCCTCGTTGAATAGTTTTGGTTTTTAGAAAAACCATTATTTTACAACGTTTCGGCCAGATCACTCTTGCCGCATTGTCAAGTCAAATTAGTTCTGCTATATGAGCTGATGTTCGAGAAGAACACTCAGAATTTTTCTGCAGGATGGAAAGTTCAAAATAGTATGTACCAATTGTGGTGGTACCTATATGAAAATTGATGATTATTTTTTCCATTAAAATATCAAGACAAACACTCGTATGATAAATATAGATAATGCTCAATGCTCCTTCTGTATCTAATACTTCTTTCTCTTTATAAGTAATTCTGCGTGTTCATTGATACCCCTATGAAAGGTTGCCACTCTCCACTACATCCTTTGCGCTGTCGGCCGATGATACTTCTACCAATTCGTGATTTATCTCTTGCTATTTTGACCACACGTTAGTGATGTTGATGTTGATTTATAGTTACTTTCGAGTATTCGTTACAAATCGTTACTTTTGTATAAAGTACATAATCATTTACAGTATTCATTACTTTGATTACTTTACTTTTCTTACGAGTACCGGTAATCATATCGAGAATCGTATTTCTCAGTAGGTAGGTATTTTGTATAGGTATTCCGATATAACAACGACCTTCGCCGATCTGTTTAAGGGATAAAAATGATTTGGTTACTATGATTACTTTTGTTATTTTTGTATTTGAGTACCGGTAATCATATCGAGAATCGTATTTCTCGTAGGTAGGTATTTTGTATAGGTATTCCGTCACACCCTTAAAACGCTTCATACCTATAACGATATTCGATATTAACACTCGTAAAATACCGGTCCTGTCCGTTACTTGCTGGGATACGATTGGTATTTTTTTATTGAAAGTAATCAAGTGTACTGGTTGTAGATACAATAGTCGTTACTCGCTCTAATACGATTGGGACGAAGTAACGAAGTAATCAAAAAAGATACAATAGTCGTTACTCGCTCTGATACGATTGGTACGAAGTAATCAGAGTAATCAAAGTAACGATTTGCCTCTCTGTATAGTAATCGTTACTTTCGGTATTCGTAAGTAACGAGTACTTTGTAACGAATAGTTACTTTTTCAACATCAAAAAGGTTGATGTGAAGTAATCAAAATAGATACAATAGTCGTTACTCGCTCTGATACGATTGGTACGAAGTAATCATAGAGTAATCAAAGTAACGATTTGCCTCTCTGTATAGTAATCGTTACTTTCGGTATTCGTAAGTAACGAGTACTTTGTAACGAATAGTTACTTTTTCAACATCACTACCACACGTGTCTCCCGCACTCTGCTTACGTAGTTATTCCATTCTTTTTTCTATAGTGTCCATTCGTTTATATATACACTGTACGTTACATTTTCTTCTAATGTCTTCACTCATCCTCTTTCGATCTCTCAGCGTATTTCCTGTAATAATTTTCGGTACTCTCGTTTCTGCCGTTTCTAGTAGGTAGTCTTTGTGTTGTGGCTGTATCAGGTCTTGTTTCTGATTCATATGTCTTACACTGACTTTACACATAGATATAGTGGTATTAAGCCAGTCTATTTGCTTTTTGCACTTAGTTTCTCACTTCTTTGTCCAGGTCTCCGTAGCTATTATAGACAGTGTAATTTTAAGATATTTTCTTTTCATTACTTGTTCAATACCGATGCAATCAATTTCTATTTAACATCTGATTGGTTCTTTTACTGATTAGGTACTATTGTTTTAGATTTCTGAGATCAAATTGTCATAATATTATATCTAATAGGTACTATTGTCACTACTATAAGAAAATATAAATATTACTTGAAAAAGAGTTCTGAATGTCCGTTACTAACTAATGTGGCAAGTGCGCATCTATATCTATAGTGTCACAACTTTTCTGTATCCAAACTGTAAATTGGAAGTAGGTAGGAAGTACCTAACTTTTTTTTCTAGCCTTCCAGCATTCTAGCCTTTCTATCATTCCAATCTGTTTAATCTTCCGCTCTAAAGTTTTGAGTACACAGGACATACGTGAGATAGGTCTGTATGGATGGACGGAATTACGGCCTTTCCCTGGTTGAGTAGGTACCTATGAGATAATGAGTACGTCTGGAAATTGAGGTATTAATGAATTATTAATGATAATATAATTAAATATTTCCAATACTTTACTTACTTTCCGTGCCCGAAACACCAACTTTAAATTTCGTACTTCCAATGGTTGGTCACATAGATGGCCCTGGCATTTGCTAAAATTAGGTCTTCTTATGTGCAGGTCTCCCTCATACCTGTGCATGATAGTAGATGGAGACTATTCTGAACCGCGCCAGAGTCGCAATAAGTATCGTTCTCCTGATATTCCCATTTTTTCAGGTTAAAATAGCACAACGTAAAAGGCAGGTTCTTAGTCTATGTAGCGCTTTCTATATATTATGGTAAATTGTACCCAGCAGATTTCCTCCGACGGAACAAAATGTGGTAGCTGACGCTTACCATAGGTGTCTTCGGTGCGTCTCTGGGTGAAGTCGATTTCAAGATATAATTCAGGAATTTTTGAAACCTATCAGGTATTGTAAAGGACGATACCAGGAATAACTTCTACTAAAATATAATCAACAATTTTAGGAGCTTTTTTATTTATGACGTTTTTCATTTGTTAAATTTGCAATTTTTAATTTTGCAGCTTAGGATATTTATTTTAGAGAAAAACTTTTAAATATAAAGTTGTAGTAAATTAAAAAACCTACAATTTGAGCTATGGAAAGTTTAATTTTGTTAATTTGTTGTTGCAAAACAGCCTGCGAAAGGTCCAAAATGGCCATTTTTTGCAATTACGTTACCTATTTATTGTAAAAATAACTTTTTTTTTTATTTTTTACGGATTTAAAATGAAGATCTTTCAATTCCAAATATAAAAAAATTGTAAAGCATTGGTGAACTTGTTGCTTAGATATTATAAATTGTTTATCCCGAGAGGTCAAATGTCTAAGGCTATAACTTAAAAAAATCGTAGAGAGTTAATCCGCTAGATCCACTCTCCTTCTAAAAATTTATATTTTCATATTTTGATGTAAATAAATGCGTAAAACATTTATCAACTTTTTATTTCGGGTTTGAATATAAGGGGACAAACGTTAAAAACATTTAAAACTGAAGCGGACCCTATAGGTACATCCTATGATTTTCTAACTTGCAGATTTGTTTCTGAAGACAAAACGAAGATTCAAAACAAAATATAGAAATTTTCTATGATCAACTGAAGCCGAGATAATTGTTTTTGTTTTCTTAAATCGTAGTGACTTCATTTATAACAATTAAGAAATTATTCACAGTCATTGACAAAAGAAAGACTTATATTATAAAATAAGTCTGGAAATGGATAAACTGACTAATTCTAAGCAACTTTGGTTCTATATAAATATTCTTCTTTTATATGGCCGTGGCATATACGGCCGTGGTATCTTTTTACCGTGGCCTACCAGTATTTATTTTTAAAAATGCTCAAAACGTCAACGTCCCTTCCCGGCAACTTCCCGTCAAAATATTCTGTAGTGTAGTTTACGCCAGGATGTTCTCATATGTCGACACCGTCACGGAACGTCCTGGCTTAAAATACACTAGGCCAGCACTAGAGAATATTTTGACGGGATGTTGCCGGACCGTGACATTATGTAAAATGCGAATCGACCTTTAATCTTACAAAAAAACTTTTGTTATAATTATCAAATTGGTTGGTATTACAAGAAATAATACGAGGAAAATATCAATACCATATATATAAAAGGACTATCTGAGAAACTTACAACAATAGGAAATAAATTCAACATTTCAAAAACATTCAATACAACAAACACATTGAGATCTATTCTATCTAAAACTAAACCTAACAATGAACAAGAAGGAAGAAATAATTGTATTTATAAAATACCCTGTGAATGCGAACAATTTTATTTAGGTGAAACATCAAGACCATTAAACGTTAGAATAAGTGAACATCAGTCTTATATTAAAAATAGAGAATTTGATAGATCTCAAATATGTCAACATGCATGGGATAATGAACATACGAGTTCAGTGGACAGATTCATAGTATATGTCAGGTGGTGTGTGCTGTGGAGAGATTCAAGAAAGAAACAGATAGTAAAAAGAGAAAAATCAAAGAAGCTGCTCTAATTATGCTAAATGAAAACAATGGTGTCGCAAATTCCTCGGTAGAATGCAGTAGGATGTGGTTACCCATACTAAAAGAGGAAGTCCATAGAAAGAAAATACCACGATTAGTAAGTCATTAACATATCGAGTTAGTACATATTTTATATTTTAGTATTATTTATATAATATCTATGTAGTATTAATATTATTTATAATTTAAAATAGCATATACAGGGTGGTTCATCTTATTCGCCTCGGTCTCTGTACAGAAAACCACTTCCTAAAAATAATGTGAATTATACAGGGTGTTCCAAAAAAGAGTGGTATATCAAAGTTATATTTTTTCTTATGGAATGCCCTATATCTGATGACATTACTGAATTGACCTTAAAAAATAAGCTATACTTTCATAAGGGTTCCCTATACCTAAATACAGGGTGTTTTGATTTATTTCGATTTTTATAAAAATGTAAGGTTTTAGAAAAAAATAAATATCTACGAATCTAAGAAGCAGTAACAAATTCTTTCTTGGATCTTAATAATAGACTATTCAGCATACTTAAACAGATGCTTAATGCAACAAAATTTCTTACAGGGTGGTCAAAATATGAGATTGTTCTATTAACAAATTCAAGCTGTAATAACTTACTTATTTTAAATAGAACACCCTGTATCTTGCTAGTCTATCGCGTAGAAAATTTACTTAGCTTTCAATTCTTATTAGAGTTTCCTATACCTATCTCCCTTCATTTTTTAAATATTTAAATATTTCCTAATTTGTAAGCTTTAAAAATTAGAATTAAGTACCTATGTCGTGGTTATGTACAACACATCACCAACACCGGCAATATACTTAAATATCTTAGTCAAGACAGTTTCATTAATAAAATTCACATTTTTATCATTTAATCACACAGAGTGTTCTTATTTTAAATGACATACTCGATATTCTATTCTTTATAATGGAAGATATTTAAAATCTCTTCAATTCCATGTTAACATTCTCAATACACATGTTATTCTGTAGATTTAAATTCCCATGTTATTCTGTAAGTACCCATTTTACATATTTTTGTACATTTCCTCAAAGTAGCCATTGCATTTAATTGTTTGTAATTGCGATTTAAAGATTCAAACAAAAAGTGGCGTTCTTAAATTTACTTAATAACCGTTGGGTTAAGATATGGAAAATACTTATACGGAATAAAATATAATTTAAATATCTTGCACAATACGGCATCTAATATAGGGTATGCAGTTTAAAATAAACGTATTATTCAATTTCACATGTAGGCCAAAATCAACTAAAATAATACAACACTCTGTGTGACTACATGATAACACTGAAAATTTCATTAATGACAGTATCCTGTCTAAGTATATTGCCGGTGTTGGTGATGTGTTGTACATAAACACGACATATGTACTTATGTAATTCTAATTTTTAAAGCTTACAAATTAGGAAATCTTTAAATATTTAAAAAATGAAGGGAGATAGGTATAGGAAACCCTAATAAGAATTGAAAGCTAAGTAAATTTTCTACTCGATAGACTAGTAAGATATAGGGTGCTCCATTTAAAATAAGTAAGTTATTACAGCTTGAATTTGTTAATAGAACAATCTCATATTTTGACCACCTTGTAAGAAATTTTGTTACAATAAGCATCTGTTTAAGTATACTAAATAGTCTTTTATTAAGATCCAAGAAAAAATATTTGTTACTGCTTCTTAGATTGGTAGATATTTATTTTTTTCTAAAACCTTACATTTTTATAAAAATCGAAATAAATCAAAACACCCTGTATTTAGGTATAGGGAACCCTTATGAAAGTATAGCTTATTTTTTAAGGTAAATTCAATAATGTCATCAGATATAGGGCATTCCATAAGAAAAAATATAACTTTGATATACCACTCTTTTTTGGAACACCCTGTATAATTCACATTATTTTTAGGTTGTAGTATTAAAGGCCCTGTATATTTCTGTGAAGAAATTTTTTTAAAATATCAAGTGGTTTTCCGTACAGAGACCGAGGCGAATAAGATGAACCACCCTGTATACATTAAAGTCAGAATTTGGTATTAGTTTTGAGAGTAAACTAAATGTTAGCCCAAATACTTACGACGTCGGGATGGTATCACGAGGTTTTTTCCTGGTTTTTCCCTCGTGATTTACTATGGAATCTCTAGCGCGAGAATTTTACTGCCATCGTTGCATTTGGTTGTCTTTTTAACCTTTCAGAGTTAACGTGCGGACTATGACTCCGCTTGTCTAAATATTTGTCGATTTCTGATGATTAATTACGATCTCGGTCGTGGCGTGCTCGCTAACTTTAAGTGAGGGGATACTCTATTCAGTACTGTTGTGAGAATTGTCTTAGTGCGTTTAGTTCTGCTGCTATATTGACTTGCGGAACGTGCGTCCGCACGTTATACAAGTTGTCACAAATCTTCAGGTAAGATTCAATTTTAAAATATTTTGTTTTTAGGGTAAATATAAAAATATTTATGTAATTTATAATTGGGAGTGATCTACTGATTACGTTTTTTGTATATTTGATTGATATAAACTTATTTTTGTTACAGATTTTTTAAGATGAGTTTCGAAAAGCAACTAGCATATCTTGAAAAGCTACATGCGGAATTTCTCTCTGATTCTGAGTCAGAAGCTGAACCTGACGATGATGATGCTAGTTTAGAAGGAGATTATGAAGAAGTACAGGACCACGATACCGACATGGAAGAAGACATTGAGGAGAGAATCTTAGAATCTCCGAAGACAGCAGCGAAGATCGACTTATTTCCGTTCATTCATGTATCTACTTTGCGCAGCTCAAACATTTGTTTTTTATTTAGTCATTGTTTAGTTTCTTAGAAATAATTGTTTTGTGTTTTTTAAATTTAGGTTTTTGTGATTTATAGCACTCAAAATGTGAAAAGGATATATCCGTTCACTTTTATTTTTGAAGCATGAGTTTAAGTGCAAGTTATAATAAATTTGTTTGCAAATGTTTTTTTGTCTTTATATTTAAACAATTGACAAGTTCTCAGACCGTTTTTCCGAAAATATTTGTTTTTTGGATCTTTTCTGGATGCGCGGACTGTGAGTCCGTACGTTACACTTTATGTACCATCATGCCACGTTATCTCTGAAAGGTTAAAGACAGATCACATGCTATGATTTTTTGTGGCGGATATTCTTGAGTTGGGGTTGATTTCATGTAATCGAATGAACTATCTTTTGGTAAAGTCGTCCCAGGAACGCAACTCATCAATATTGGCAATATCATTTTACAGTCTTCTACTTAATGTATAATACATGCCTGAATTGCAGATATAAATGAGTCAGATTAAATAAATTATTAGAAGAATTTTTTACTAAGCAACAACATTTTTGTTTATTTAGTATTATTTTGTATTTTGACAACGACACCCGACTTGGGCGTCGAAACGTTAATACATTAATTTTTTTTTGGTAAAATTGTGGCTTATTTCCCATTTAAAATAGTTCATTAGTGTTGAATATTTTATTATCACAAATGTTACAAGCACCATTCCTAGTAAAACATTTACGAAGACTCTCCTTTGAATAAGAACAAAAACAAATTTCAAATATAAAAAATACTTTATTTTGTACAAAAATTAACAATTCGTGTCTGTTTTAAAAACAGAATATACTTCACTCTGTATGTGAACAAAAATAAAAATAATACTTTATAATAAATTGTATATTTAAAAATGGACGGAAGGCTATGTTTTAGAATGTCCACAAAATACAAAAATTACATCTTACAAATACTTCCCCAAAATATAATACAAATCTTTATCGTACATATAAAAGTAAACCTACGTGTAAAATACAAGTATAGAGATTCCTTTTAGAGATTCGTTTAAAGCGTCTAATAATAATTGTCTTCCAAATAGTACAATAATAAACTTTATTATAGTCATATCTTTCATAGAAACTTTCAATTGTTCATGGTTGTTGCTAAAATGTAACCATTTTTTTTTATTTTAAAACATACCGATCACAACGTCTAAAGGCACTGTATTAGGAATTTTCAATACAGCAATCGATAATTCAATTGAATATTGAGTATGTTTACAAATTGTTTACTTCAATAAACTTTCAATTCTGATAAACGCTACATGGTTTATCTTCAACCTCAATATCTCATACAATATTAATGTTCCATTTGAACGTGCTACTATCAGGACTATCAGTCCAGTGCACAGTATCAAAGAATCCAAAATTTACTGTAGTTTTATTTAATGTGACTTTTACTATTTCCTTAATTACTATGTTGAGTAAATGGCAAATATTACAGCAAAATTCTATTGGAAATATAAAATTGTACTATTTGGAGTAAGTAACAAATAACAATTTTTGTAAATACATTTGTTCATTATGTAGCTGCACAATTAGAGTTTCTATAATATAATAGTTATATCTAAAGAATTTATCGAGTCTCAAGTTGAAAAAACAGTTTTTTTATATTTTTAGCTGTACTACTGTATTACAAGAAATGGTTCAGGTTTAAATAGTTCATAAGTAAGGGCGTACATATACATATTCATAATATTTAACCACTACGATTTGATTACCAAACTCTTTTTTATCAAATGCATATTTTGCAAATTATTACGTTAAAAACTATTGCTGGCTATTCGAATAAAAAGTTTACACTGTACTTAATTATATTTAGAATGCACTTTAAATAATCAATAGATAATAAATGACCTTTTCTGATCTGACTAAAATCCAAAATATGGCGAAATCCTTATATCCCATTGCACTAAACTAACATATAAAACAGGAAACCTTTAACTAACAGATATCATTGTAGTTTTGCAATGTTTTCTTCTTGGTACTAAATTGGTATATATTATTCACATCTACACTATATATTATTCAGATAAATGTATTTTCGACGATGCTCTGTAAGATTTAGAAGTTACTCATAACGATGTTTTCTTATAAAACTAGTAATAAATAACATTTACAAAAAATATCCATCCGTACACAAGAGTTACATCTATCAAATCATAGTGGCTAAGGACTAGAAAAATTTACCAAATTCGCACTTTGAAATATAGGTATGTTATTAATAATACACTCTTGTATTCAAATGATAAAAAAGTGTTATTTAATAAATAAAAAAGTGATAAGTGTTAAAAACTTAAAAGTGATAATTAATCTGCATCTCAACTGTTATTTTTACAGTTTTGTCAGTTATTTATAATAGTTATGGCTAGTACTGTGTCATCACATAAAATGCATTATTGTGAAAAACACTACTGGTTCAATAGTTCTTAGAAATTGTATTATCAGCTGTCATATTTTTGAAATTAATATGTGGACATTTTTAAACATTTATGTTGTGTCCCAAATTGTATATAATATGTACTTAAAATAGATAGAGATTCACTGACAATATTTAAATTGAAAAATTTATACGATTTTGACCAACTAAATAAAAATCTCTAAAACATAATTAAAACTAATTGAATAAACATGTGCTATTCATACGCAATATTGAGTATAGGCTTCTCCTCTACTTATGTGTTGTGTATCACTAAGTGTACACAAATATAGGAAACAAACAGTTTATCTCCGATTGTGAAGCTAGGACAAAAATAATCCCGGACAAAAAATCCTCACAAATTATCACTGGATCAAATCCACGGACAAAAAATCCCCACAAAAAATTCCGGACAAAAATTACGTTTTTTTTAAAGCCGGATCTCGAATAGTAATGCCCATAAATTTGTTCCCAAAAGCACCAAAAAATTCAAAATATTCGAAAAACTTTGTATAACTTTTCTCGCAATGCGTGGTTCTGGGATTGGCATTGAAATTAGTGGAAATTTCAATTGTTTTGATACATCAAAATCTTATACAGATATGTCTGCTCTCTCATGTTGCTTGCACAGGAGCACAGGACCGACAAACATGGAAGGCAATAGTAAACGCGACAATGACTCGGAAAGAATTGTAACACCATTGATGATGATGATGACTAAATATTTTTGACGTTAAATTCACAATACGGAACAGGTTTTTTTGCATTACAATTAAGATTTTCGTTTTCAAGACCAGCAGTTATCATCACGAATAGGCAATGTTTTGAACAGAGTTATTCAAAGCAGAGTGAGCAAAAGACTTAAGGGAATAATTACAACATGATTCCCACAGCCTTAGCTCATTCCCCATATCTTCCACGATTTTTGAAAAAACTCACACACTTGTCATGTAAAATGTAAAGTTTTCGGCATGGAGTTGGAATTGGAATTCGACATTTGGTAATCGAAATTACAATTCATGCTTAATCTTAATTGCTTATCATTATTTTCATGCCGAAAAGCGGTTTCATGGCGATTGCTATAATGTGCTATTGGGACGGTGCAAGTTCGGAAAAGCGACACCTGGTTTCTTCGCTCTGCACTTTCGATTCGCACTTTTCATTATATTGGCCAATTATATGGTCCTGGTTACTGGATAATTGTCAAGGCCATAGTCCAAAAAAAATAATAAGAAGAAAAAATAAGATTTAGGTTATGTTATTAAAACGTAAACAATTGTATGTAGTAAATAAAATTAGTTATTAAAATGCAGTACTGCAAGCAAAATACAATTAATTAAATTTACCTTTATATAATAATTGCATATCATATCATTATTGTGAAGCAATATATAATTATTCTTCTTAAATGACAATAAGTATGAAATGTACAGTTGGTTCCAAAAAAAACTGATACGACTCTTAAAGCTTATTTTATAGAAAATTGAGCAGTGTATTTTGAAGGATAAATACTTATTATTTACATACTGTCAATGTCACTGCCAAATCTTAAAATTTGTCAGATAACTTATTCTGTTCAACCTCAAAATATGGCTCTACATGCTGGCAAAGAACTAAAATCAAGAATTGTAACGAAATTAGAAGATGGTTGGTGACTATCTGCCGTAGCGAACCATTTTAACGTAAGCAGAACAACCGTTTTTAATACTAATAAAAGATGGAGAGAAGAAGAAACTCTCGAAAGAAAGCAAGGTTTGGGAAGAGCTCTCTGAAGAAGACAATTTCATAGTTCCTTTCACGCAGATGCACCGAAGACTACAAGCTGTTATCACTGCTGATAGAGATATTACAAAATATTAATTTTATTTTTACATACCTAAATTTAGTATAGTTTTGGTCTTCCAGACACTCCTTTCTTTCGAGAGTTTCTTGTTCCCTCCATTTTTTATTAATAGAAAAACTGTGGTTCTGCTTATGTTAAAATGTTTTGTTGCCTCTGATAGTGCCCAGTTATCTTTTAATTTGGTTACAATTCTTGCTTTAATATATTGTTGAGTTAAGTCGTTTGTTTTATTCTTTAATAATAATAAAAATGATAACAACAACCCTATTTTATGTAAAAACTATCATTTATATTCTCTTTATAAAATGCAGAAATTCAAAATAATATAAAATTTAGACCTTAATAATTATTACAATTTATTAACATAAATATGTAATCAGTTGTTTGTTTATTTATTTTAACTGACTTTGACAGTCTGTGATAATAAATATAATATAATGTCAGACCAATCAAATACACTGCTCAAAATAATCAAATCTTACTAAGAGTCGTATCAGTTTTTTTAGGAACCAGCTGTACGTCAATTTGACAATTTCAATTGACAATATGAATTATTTAAGAAAGTTGCAATATTTCTCCGCTATTCGCGCACGATCGTTTCGCGTATCCCTTCAGAGTACTTGCACACCGCGAATAACTCTCATGCACTGAGGCTGAAAAACATTTGAGTCGATTGCATTCACGGGAAAACTTTTAGAGAACTATTCGACAGCAAATATTTCTTAGAGATTTTTTGTGGGGATATTTTGTCCAAAAAAATTTGTGGGAATTTTTTGTCCAGGGATAATTTGTGGGGATTTTTTGTCCGGGAATTATTTGTCCGAACCCCATTATGATCGGTAACTTATAGCCTCATACTACCACTGCTACATTCCTCTTCACATGTAGTTGCGACCATTACATATGTCAAATCTGTTAGGTTTACATATAAAAAATATAAAAACTTGAGACGTATATTAGATAAGTGTGATAGTCTTGATTTGAACAAACATTGCCGATATTCACTAAAATAAATCTGTGGATCTAGCAATCAAAAACCTGGATGTACAGTTGGAAATCAGCTTGCTGACTGTTATTATCTTTACTTTATTTTGCATGTATATCTCGTAATTGTAAATATATGTTAAAAAATATGACAAATACATGAAAACAGAACCATTCAGACTATTTGTACAGTAATATGAGCTAGTAAATAAAAATATTTGACAGCATAAAGATATCTCATGAAAATAAGTAGGAATTTTATTAAATAAACAGTTCTGATGGCTTAACTACAAGCACTGCAAAAACATACTAAATTATGGTTTTTTCAACCTATGAAACTTTTGTATTGTTTTTAAGTATGCACTTTAATATCAATTAAATTAAGGAATTAAATCGAACATAGTTAAAATTAAAAATAATGAATTGCAAATTAACAATTTTGTTCTTAAAAATTGGGAATTTTGTTAGTAATTCTAAGTAATTAATTTTTTAACGGTATAACTCTTTTTAACTAACTAACCAGTCATTCAATATGGAATAAATGACAAGCTTCATTTTTTAATCAGTGCATTCCCACCTATTGCGTTTATAAAAAATAAATACAGGGTGTTTCCAAAGTAATCTGAAATATTTTTGTAGGAAAATCGTCATTTAATTTTAAGAAATATAAGTTCTATAAGCATGCATTCTAAGTTTTGTCTTTATTGATATACAGGGAATTAAAAGTTTAAAATCGAAATTAAAAATTTATTATTAAGAAATCATAACACATGGATATTTTTTTCAAAATTGGTGAACACTATGTTATTTATAGCAATAAAAATTTGACATTGAGAAAGTAATTTTGAACAATTCAAACAATGGTGCACTATTACAGTTAGTGGCAACATTGCCTCTGTATTTTTAAGCCACTGGCTAAAGAACACGCTATTTCTTTATATTCAAAATGATCTGTTCATTTTTTGATAAAATAGTAATAACTGTTTATAAAGTTAAAATGGATAGTGTTGGTGATATTTGCTAAACAAAAGACTGCGACTATGTAACATTTTTATAATTCATGTGGCAGGTATGTTTTAAATGTTTAATAGTTCATATATTTGGTAGAATCTTGGTTGATTCAATAATACGGTGTTAAACTTGTTCTTAAATTAATTTTATCAGGTCATTTTTTATTAAATATTTAATATTGACAATTCCAGTCTTTATTATTCGTTGTTTTCCAGCATCGTTTCTCATAATTAATCTAGTATCTCTACCTAGAATATATAATTCAGTTAAGTTTCTGGTTTTTGATTTTTTTAATT
This sequence comes from Diabrotica virgifera virgifera, assembly GCF_917563875.1. NCBI lineage: Eukaryota > Metazoa > Arthropoda > Insecta > Coleoptera > Chrysomelidae > Diabrotica > Diabrotica virgifera. Next base: position 114,919,164 of record NC_065450.1, read on the forward strand.
ATTGCAAAAGTATAATGATGTAGCGATGATTAAGGAATTATTGCTGATACGAGCTGCCATTCTATTTTTTAAGCTTCCTTGTAGACCATTCACAACGATCAATGAAAAATTTTTTTTGATAAAACGGATTAGTAACTAATATATTATAACACTGTACTGTTTAATCAATGGAGATTCTCTCAGATACATGAAATGTTGTTTTTGCATGTGTCTTCAACATTCGAGTGTAGAAATATTAAGTAGTTACAAATTATTGTTTAGAAGCAAATATCTACTATAAGAAGGATTTTATATTGGCCTGATAAAATGTTACTTTTTTAAATAATATAAACAAGAACTTAAAAAATATTGTTGTTGTGTTATGTTGAAAAACAAAAAGATACCAATAAATCTAAAGAAATGGGTATTCTGAATAGTTGTATTCTACCGATTGTGACCTATGAAATTGAGACTATTACACTTACAGAGGGCCATCAAACAGGCTATGTTAGGAGTTTCTCTGAGACAACATTTACGAAATGAGTACTTGTGAAGCAGGACGAAGGTAGAAGACGTAAATAGAAGATGTAATTGGAAGAATTGCTCAATTGAAATCGAACTGGGTATGACAGGTGGCAAGGCAAAACAACGAAAGATGGATGAGAAACATTGTACATTGGAGATCACAGTCGTAGTAGAGGAAGACTCACAAAAACAGTGGCTAGTCGACATCAAAGCAAAAGTGAGAAGAAACTGGCACTAAATAGCACAAAACAGAAAAGAGTAGAGAACTCTTCATGGGGGAGGCTTTTGTCCAGGAGTGGATGTAAACAGACTGAAGAAGATTTGGCAATGCGCTACTGATTAAATAGTTCAAAAATTAAATAAAATAAAAAAGAGATTATAGAGTTTTGAATCCATAACAAATTTTTAATTTATATTTTAAACTTTTACCATCTGTATATCAATAACATCAAAATATATCACACATGTCATGTGTATATGCTTCTTTTCATGAGCATTTTTCAGTGCGTCACAAATGATAGAAAAAAAGGTAAGTCCGTGATAATATACATTTTAGTGACATGACATTTTAGTTAAATCTGACAGTTGTCAAATTTTATTTGCAATTTGGCATAAAAACAAATCAATTTTGTTTATTGCATTTAAAAAATGGTATTTTCTTTGATTTGTATAGTCTTTTAAATTATTCAGATTATATTCGTAGATATATTATATAATTCGCAAATGATTTTATTTTCGATTATAGCGACATGTATTGACAACTTGAATAAATGTTATAAATGTCACCGACGAAATATAATCACCGACGTGCGTTTTTTTCTGTCAAATACAATTTAATGCGTTAGAAAGAAATCGAAAAACTGTGACGCACTGAAAGATCCTCATGAGAAAAAGCATAGCTACTTTTATTCTTAAATGATAAATGGCTCACAAAAATATTTCATATTATTTGTATGTTTATATACTAAGTTTTACTTAAAAGTAATAAGAATAACATTACTAATGATTTTTATGTAGATGTGTTAATTTTGTGTCGTTTAATATAATTTAAACTAAATTAATTTAAAACTTAAATGCAGTTGACAAGATGAGGTGTTGGGAAAGTGGAGCTTACTTGAAGCTACTGGAGAAAGCTTTTCAAGCTCTCAATAATAAGATAGTTTAATAATGTATTAGTTTGTTAAGAATAAATATCAATTTTTGTAAAGATTTGATTATATTATAGCAAAATATTAATTTTTCAATAAAAATTAAAATTCAATATCAAAATAAAACAATGTCACAATCCTATATGTATTATTTGTTAAGAACAACTTTCAGGAAAAATACATTTTTAATATTTGCTATAGTACAATTAGTGCTATACAAAAAGAATAAAAAAATTAAATCTTTGAACTTATTAAATTTTTTTTTGAAATCTACTTAACTTCCACCTCCTTTTATAACACCATGCTGTAGTAATCTTTTATAACTTTTGTACATCATGCAGACAAAAGTAATTAGTAAGTAATTAATTATTCCATTTAATAATGTATACATTACACAATTATCCAATAATGCATATTATATAAAGAAAGAAATTTAAAATATTGATTTAGCAAATTGAAAACAAAAATGCTAGACCATAATTTAAATAAGATATATTATTATGCAACCATTTTTCGTGTAACTATAAAGAAGCTTGAAATTATACCTAATAAGAAAGTTGCTAATCTTTTTAATATTATTTAAATATCAGTATGATGTGGAGCAGACGGTTTCTGATGAGGTTCCATTGTGTATTGAGCTGGCGGATTATGTTCTGTTCTACCACCAAATCTCCTATATCTGGCTCTTTTACCTTCTACTAAAAATAAGGCACCTGCTGGAATTAACAAAAGTGATCCAACACAAGCAAAAGCAAAGGACCAACTTAAGTCATTGTGCTGCCAGTGAGGCATCCAGTCTCTATTGTCCCCATTTGCCCCAAAAATACAAACGGAGATAAAACCAAAAATTCCACCTAAGGCAAGTATGGAACCATTACTGAGTAAGAGAAGCAAGTATTTGTCATGATCTCTGCTGCAAAAACAGTACATCCATGTTAAGAAGGCACCTACCAACACTAGAGTCTGACAAAGGGTGAAAAAGAATTGTGTTGCTATAAAGAATCCTGGTAAGAGGAAATCAAATATTATGTAATATTCTTCTTCAAACACCCACCAGCATCCTGTAAATCGATAGTCATATTGATGTCTGAAATCTTCAAAGTTTCTGAAGCAAACTTCCCAAAGCCCTAAAAAGAAAATATATAAGGTTAACAGCATAAAAGACTTAGTCTTATGACTTTCTTTCAGTTTTATTTTATTTTGGTTGTTGAGTTCTCAAATCTTATATAGGTAATAATATACTTAAAATTTTAGCATAATATACAGTCACTGTAAAAGTCTGAATAAACCTTGAAATTATTTTATGGAAAATAAGTAAGAGGAAAGTGAAAGTCCTTTCCAAAGCATGATGTATTCAATTTGTTTATAAACTGAAGTGCATAGAGATCGACCCACTTAAAAATTTGGTCATTTTTGATGTCTCGAATTTCCTAAACCTGTTGTCTGATTTAAGTGACTTTTTTAATATGTTATAGCCTTATTCTTTAACAATATCGCTGTAATAATACTGTTGCTACACAAGTAAATTTTCACTGTATACCAGGTGTACGAATCAAATTGTGTCTTTTTTCTCAAAGTTCGCATCACCCTGTGGAATATTCTAGCATTTATAAAATGCTGAAATTAAAACCCAACTATAGCATCACATTTTGTCAACATTCTGTTTTTGATTTATTCGCTTATGTTGGACCATAAAAAAGTTAGGTATAGACGGTGCGGGAATCGGTTAGAAAATTTACACTGAATATAACAAAATTCAGTTTGGCAACATTGTGTGAATGTTGGTATTAACATATCCCGTCTAGGATAAACAGAACTGTAATTTAGTCCAGACAAATTACCAACAAAAATGAGATGTTTTAATCAAATAATGTTTCAAATATGATGTGCAAAATAATTTTGAATTAGGTTCCACTAATGAACTTATTTATTTATTTTATGAGAAAACCCCATTAACAAATTACAATTAACAAAATAAATAACAATATGTAAACAGATTGAAAATAAACTTAATTCTAAATTAAAAATTTAAAATAAATTATTTCCATTATACATTATCATAATACACCCTTAAATAGAGACTAGGTTACATCACGTCATATTGCAATCTAAAAATTTATGCTCCTTAACTGACTTTTAAAATAATATAAACTAATACCAAAGACCTCTAGATGATACTGATTTATAATTCTTGCATATCTATCTAAAGGAGAGTAGTAACCATAGTTTGTTCGGTGAAATGGTACAAAAAATGAGATAGAACGATTTCTCCTATTTCTTGAGGGAATCCCAATGTGTAATTGATTCAATAGATCTGTACAATATATTGTACAATTTACTAATTTGTACAGAAATATTAATCCAGCACAAATCCTGCGATCTACCAGGGATTGTAACTTAAGTTGCTTTTCAATTTCACTATACTCATGATCTACTATAATCAACTTAAGTTTATAAGAGCACACCCGCAAGAATTTATGCTGAATGCTTTCAATTGTTGCAATGTGCACTGCATGATATGGAGACCATATCACCGAAGCATACTCTAATCTAGACCTAATTAATGAACAATAAAGAATTTTGAATGTATTTACAGAAAAAGTTTTACAACTCCTAACTATAAAACCTAGCATTTTTGATGATTTCACTGTAATTGTATTAATGTGTTCCACAAAAGTTAAGTTTTCATTAAATATAACCCCTAAATCCTTAATTTTAGAAACATAATTCAGTGTTATCCCTTGTAATGAATATGAAGTATTCAATTTTCTAATTCCTTTAAAGAAGCTTATGTGACAACATTTAGAAATGTTTAACCTTAGCTTATTTATCCTACACCATTGATCTAATCTATCAACATCTTCCTGCAGAAGTTTTTGATCCTCCAAACTGCCAATTACTCTAAAAAATTTCAAATCATCTGCAAAACCCAGGGCTTCACAGTTCTTAAAACATTCAAAAATACTATTTACAAATAAAACAAAGAAAATCGGAGAACAGTGTCCTCCTTGGGGAACTCCTGAGGTAACATTTATAGAATCTGATTGATACAAACCTATTTTAACTCTTTGCTGACGGTCAGACAAAAAGCTCTTAATCCATTTTAGAGTGTCTATTCTAAACCCAACATTATAAAGCCTATTGAGTAATGTGTGGTGATCTACTTAGTCAAAGCTTGCTTTGACCAACTTGCTTTGTTTGTCCTTAAAAGTAGAAAAAACATTCAATTTATCTGGCATAATCTTTATTGTCCAATTATTTTAACTGTACTAATATCCGTTGACTAATTAAAAATGATTAATGGGATGTTAAAACATTGTATCTTTGACGGCTTCTGAAATTTCTTAAACATATCGAATTTCAAACCAAACATGATAAAATGCGCATTCCGACCAGGGTGTCAAACTTTAAGGGGTAATTCTGCATGAAAAAATAAGGTATTTATTTGGTGTTGACTCACTCATCCCACGGGTCTGACAACTGTGTATATGATTTCTGCCTTACTTTTTTATCAATTTAAAATTTACAAATAAGTGCGCTCAGCATTTTTTTTTGTGTTTAACTCATTTAAAAATGTGATATTTTCACACAATTTCAAAATATGGACGCCATGACAGTTGCGCATTTGGTCTAAATTTGGTTTAAACAAGGGTTGAGCGCATTTGATTCTGCAATGTTGCCGTATTTAACAAAAATTATTTTAAAAAAATTCCTTATGGAAATGTGTTAGTTTAATTATAATTATTTGGGTGTTTGTCTACTAGGTGAAAGGCGACCATAAATTTAAGGTGAAATTTAGAAAAATAATTAGGGTTAGGTTTGATCAGGTTATGTTATAGTCACTAAATAATACATATTTGAATGGTACTAAGTCACTTCAATTTTCAGTTATTAACTTGTTTATATTAGCCACTTTACACGATGCAAGTAATTGCGCAATTAATTGCACAATTTCTTGCGCAAGAACTTGTGCAATAAGTTGCAACTAACTTTCTGCAATAAAGTGATTACACGGTGCAAACGACATGAAATAGACAGAAACTTTGACAAAATAGCATACATTTTAGGTTATGTTTGTTTTTACAAATTAAATGTAATTTTTTGAGTAGAATTATCAGATATTAGATGATGTTAGATTATAATTTGAGAAAATTATAATATTATGTATTAAGTATAACAAAATCAATTAATACCTAATCCAAGTATGTAATACATATTATTCATTTACAAAAGGAAACAAGTTGTAAGAAATAAAATAGTTTTTTTTAATCCCTATGTTGCATAATTAAAGTTATTCACCTGAATAATATTATCTGTGAAGCGTGAAATTGGTAAAAAGTTCCTCTAGTTTTGTTAATAAATTGTTTGGTTTGAAATTTAAGATGACAGAAGTTCAATGTCATCAAAATCTTTTATTTGTTGACAGCAGAAAAGTAAAAACAAACACTGTAGCCTTAAAAGTTACTAAAAATATAACCAAATTGCAGAAAAAATTGCATGAAAAATAGGACATGTTCTATTTAGCTGCAACTTATTCTTGCAGCAAGGAGTTGCAGCTTTTCTGTGCAATTCGCGTATGACACGATGCAATTTCTATTGCTGCAAGAAATTGTGCAATTAATTGCACAATTAGTTGCATGGTGTAAAGTGGCTATATTATTTTTGATTAGGTTAGGTTTGATCAGGTTATGTTTTAGTCATTTTAAAGGTAATTTGCCGCTTAAATTTTCAGTTATTAGCTTGTTTATATTATTTTCGATTACGCTAGGTTAGGTTTGGTCAGGTTATGTTTTGGTCACTAAAAATATTGAGAACTTAAGAATTAGGTATTTCAAATGATATAAATTATTATTTCACATTTTTTTATGTTATTATTTCAAATATAATTTTTTTTACACTTTCACTCCATAAAAAGCGATTCTAGATATGGCAACAATGTGAATGTATGTAAAATTGCATATCTTAATCGGTGAGTTTATATCAAATGTTTACCAAAAATAATGACAGTTTGCTTGATACTTGTATGTCCGCGAATGCTTCGTTTCCTGTATAGGGGGTGTTGAAATTGTTCTTACAAATTGACAATTTATTTATTGCTTTAAAAACGGTTGAGATATGCAAATGAAATTTGGTGGGTTTTAAGATGTAGTTATTGCACATTTTTTGACATACAATTAAGAATTTAATATTCATCATTTACTGTCTAGGGAGCGTTCAAGTATTACGTAACGCGATTTTTGAAGATTTTAACCCCCCCCCCCCACGTAACGGACTCTTATGGGAGTTTAATTATTGCGTAACGCAATTTTTGAAGGAATTTGACCCCCCCAACCTGCCTTATGTACTACTTGAACGGTCCCCTACTTCTGAAAGATCATTTTTGCTTTTGAATGCATTACCATAAATGAGCAGCTGAATAGCAGCTCTAATAACCTTTATTACCCCCATGCTTCGGAGAAGCAAGGAATATGTATTAATGTATCCATTGGGAGGACCTTTAAAGATACAGCAAGCATTTTTATGATACAGAACAACTTAACATAAGTATGATATGGTTTACTAAAAGATGAGATTTTTAATCTGTGTGAGTTATAAGGTGTGTTCTGTGTGTCAGTTATAAGGTGTTTACATGGATCAATTAAGTTATTTCACAGAATAGACATAGGAGATCGGCCAGGCTGGACTCAGACCTGGACGATCTACTATTGACCAGGTATTCAATGTAGAACAAATATTTCCTAAAGCCTGGGAGCATGACATAGATATCTACCAAATCTTTGTAGATTTATGACAAGCCTATGATAATATAAATAGAGATAAAATATATTAATTATGCATGAATTTCATATACCAAGGAAATTGGTAAAGTTAGTTCAATCTACCATGACACATAGAAGAGCAAGTACTATTTCAAAATCAATCGACAGATCCCTTCTAAATAACTAAGTTAACCTCAAAAGGTTAAAACTACCTGTTTCACACCAAAGGGTTAAAACAGGGAGATAGGCTGGCACTGACTCTAATATATGTATGGAATAAATGTTATACGTAAGAAAAATGTCAGTAAACCCAAAAAATTTACTGTTTAATAAGTCTAGGCAGATGGTAATGTACATAGATAATGTAAACTTGATGGGAAGAACCTCAAGACTCATCAAAGAACTTTATGTGGAGCTTGAAGAAAATGCGAAAGAAATAGTATTAGCCGTCAACATAGATAAAACTAAAGCTCTAATACAAGCAATACAAACAACAAAACTTGAAGAATTTGACAATAGATGTCGCTAATATTGAAGTAGTAACACAGCTCACATACCTGGGTATACAGATAATTGAGTACAGCAGCAGCGAGGTGGAAGGAATATGAAAGTCGGAATATGGAAGGTGAAATTAGTCGAGCCTAGATTAGCAGATATTCAAAGTGGGTTTGGGCCAGCACATAGCGTCCAGAACCATATCTTCACTCTACAGCAGATCTTCGAAAAAGCCATACTAAAAGATGAAACGGTATATTTGGGATTCCTAGATATGAAAAAAGCTTTTGACATGGTCAGCAGGGAGGGAATGTGGCAAAGCTTGACAAATAAGGAAGTGGATATGGAACTGATAACCACAATCCAGAGTTTGTATTGCAATACCATAAATCAGGTAAGAACAGGCAATCTTATTTCCAGCAAATTTACAAATAACGACGGTGTCAGACAAGGAGGGGTATTGAGCCCCCTACTGTTTATCTGTGTAATAGACGAAGTAATTAAAAAATGCTGGCCAAAACCAAAAAAATATACCATAGGATACAGAAATCTACAACAAATAAAAATCGAAGCCTGTGTATTTGCAGATGATATTGTTATTGTGGCAAGAACTGAAAGAGCTCTGGAGAACATAAGAATCTGGGAGGCAGAATTAAAAAATTACAATCTAATAATTAATATGGAAAAAAAAACAAAAGTAATGGCAATATCCAAGAAAGATGTTAAATATTAACTTAAATACAAACTTAAATATTGAAATCCAAGGCAAAAAAATAAAACAGATAGATACATTTAAATACCTTGGAATAATTTTAAATAAGAAGGGGACACAAGAAGACGAAATTGGAAATAGGATAAAAGCAGCCACAAGAACATATCATTCGCTGTATAAAAACTTCTTAAATAAAAAAGAAATAACTAGGAAAACCAAAATGATAATATTTAAAACAATTTACGTACCTATCACTACATATGGAGCAGAGAATTGGTTATTGAATGACAAACAAGAAAAGGGATTGCAAGCAGCGGAAATGAGGTATTTAAGAAAAGTTGTGGGAGCTAGGAGAATCAATAAAACGTAGCGAAGATATTAGAAGAGAATTAAAAGTAAAATCATTAAAGGAAAAAATTCATGAAAAGAAATTAAAATGGACTGGGCACTTATTTAGAATGAACGACGGCAGACAGGTTAAAATGGCATGGGAAGCGAGGCCGATAGGGAAAAACAGGAGAGGCCGACCAAGGAAAACGTGGAATACAAGTGTGATGGAAATATTGCAGAATAGAGGAAAAGCGTGTCAGGAAGCCAAAGAATTAGCTAGGGACTGAAAAAAGTGGCATAAGTTCGCAGAGAATAATGAGTAAAGAAGACACCTCAACACCTTACGGTATAAGAGGATCATCAATTATGTATGTATGTGTATAAGTCTAGGCAGATTGTAATGTACGTAGATGATGTAAACTTGATGGAAAGAACCTCAAGACTCATCAAAGAACTTTATGTGCAGCTTGAAGAAAATGTGAAAGAAATAGTGTAGCCGTCAACATAGATAAAACTAAAGCCCTAATACAAACAATACTAACAACAAAACTTGCAGAATTTGACAATGGATGTCACTAATATTGAAGTAGTAAAACAGCTCACATACCTGGGTATACAGATAATAGGGAACTTGCACATTTTTTTTTGTTACATAATAATGTTCAGTTTTGTTTAAAAATGAGATTTCCAAAATTTCATGCTTCAAAAACTCGTAATAACTTAGAAATACATATTTAAAGTCTTCTGCGGTATAAAATAGTTCATACGACCCGTGACGTCACATAGTTTTACATTAGTTATTATTATGGTTATATTTCGACTCTAACGTGTACGCAAATAAAAAAGTTAGGTACACGCGAATTAAAATTGATCAAGCCAGTGACTTCATTATTTAACGTGTGCAGTGACTGTATATTTTGGTACATGCTATTTTGATATGTTTAGTGTTTGTTTGATAGAAAAATACTTGTTAAGGGAAGGGAAGCAGAACTATTTAGATGTTTCAAACTTAATTGTAATAAATCAATGTATATGTAAAAGTATATATTTAGGTTAGCAAAATAAATATATGTATTTAGTTGATATGACACGTACAAAATATTGCTAAAATAAGTTTTATTCTTCTTCTTCTTAAGGTGCCGAGACCGCTTGTCGATCGTTGGCTCTCATGTTGCCCAGCATATTAACAATCATTGTCTTATTTACAGCCGCACGAAATAGTTCAGTGCTAGTTTTCCCAAACCATTGGCGTAGGTTTTTAAGCCAAGAAGTTGTACGGCGGCCCACAATTCTTTTTCCCATTATTTTACCTTGCATGACAAGGTGAAGTATGTCATATTTTTCTGGGTGACGCATTATATGACCAAAGTATTCCAATTTGCGCCTTTTAACCGTGTTCACTACTTCGCAACTTTTATTCAAACGTTGCAAAACCCTTTCGTTTGTGACTCTTTCTACCCAACTGATCTTCAGGATACGGCGGTAGACCCACATTTCAAATGCTTCTAGGTTTTTTAAAAGCGATTCTGTCAGTGTCCATGCTTCGACTCCGTAAAGTAGTACTGGGAATATATAACATCGGACCATTCTTATGCGAAGTTCCAAATTTAGATCATGACTGCACAGGATTTTCTTAAATTTCATAAGACTTGTTCTTGCTTTGGCAATTCTACTTTTTATTTCTGTACTAGGGTTCCAGCTTTCATTAATATTATAGTTTTATACGTAAGTTAATTATTATAATCAACTATTCTAAATGGGAAATAAGCCACAATTTAACTAAAAAAATGATTTTATTAACGTTTCGACGTCCAAATCGGATGTCTTTGTCACAATACAAAAATTAGTCAGATTAAATAAATTATTAGAAAAATTTTTTACTAAGCAACACCATTTTTGTTTAATTTAATAATATTTTGTATTTTGACAACGACGTCCGATTTAGATGTCGAAACGTTAATAAAATCATTTTTTGGTTAAATTGTGGCTTAGTTCCCATTTTTGATTACAAAAATGCCACAAGGATAATAGCTTCAGAACAAGTTAATTATTATTGTGAAAGCTTTAGGTCTTCTTTTTATTTTAATCTTTTACGGTAATACATACTATTTCATTTATAACTAAAAAAAATATATATTAATTTATAGTCTCTTATCTTTTTCGTACTGTTTTAAAATGTTCTTAAACTCATTAAAAGAACTAAATAATTGTCCACACTCCGTAGTTAATTTAAAAACAAACACTAAACAAATAAAAAATAAGAAATCACTGACACTCTAACTTTTTTATTTACATACACGGTAACGTATACCTAGACACAACCTTATATTTAGGTATATTCTTCTTCTCCTTCTTTAGTTTATTGGCCTCCACCTACTTGGGTATTTGGCAAGCTCATCGTCGTGGAATAAGTCAAAAATATTTATATTCTAATGACATTTATCGTATGTCATTGTAATAATATATACCAGTTTGTTAAAATTGTAGTTTTATACTGTTTTTGAAGGAAAGGAACGAAGGTTTACTATTGAAAATAAAACCATTTTGTAAAAGTACGAATTTTTCTATGAATAGTTCAAACGATCAAAAACACTGGTAACGTCACATAAATGTATTTTCTACTGACGTTTATAACGTCTAATTTAAAATTCTGTTTACTTTATTGGAACAATGTAAATGTAAAACCAAGTGACGTCACAAAGCGTTTTGGACCACCTGTTTTAATTTGAATTTTTAATCGTCTTTAGGGGCCAAACGAAAGACAAACAAAACTTTTTTATCTTTGATACATGTTTTAAATTATGTTGTGTGATTTATAACATTTTTTTCGAATTTAAAAATTTATGCAAGTTCCCTATTGAGTACAGCAGCAGCGAGGTGGAAGGAATATATATATAACAGCCCTACAGGCCTTAGAGGCCCTTGGCTTCGATAGTCTTGACTAATTTCTTCCACTTTTTGCAGTCCTGTACTTGTCCTCTCCAGTCTCTTGTACCCATTTCTTCTAGGTCAGTCCGGACGGCATCAAACCACTTCCTTCGTGGTCTCCCTCTTCTTTTCTTCCCTTGTTCTCCTGCTGATAAAACTCTTAGGACGTTTCTTTCTTGTGGCATTCGTAAAACATGGCCCAACCATCTAACTCTCTGTGCCTTGATTTTCTGAGTTATTTTAGGTTTCTTATACATCTCCATTAGCTCCTGGTTTGTTCTTCTGCGCCATTCCCATTATCCTCCTTTATACCACCAAAAACTTTTCTCAATATTTTCCTCTCCCAAATCTCTAGCTTCTTTTCTACTTTCTGGTTCATTGTCCAAGTTTCACATGCATACAGCACCGTTGGTCTCACTATTGCTTCATACGCTCGGATCTTGGCTGCCCTGGACACGTTTTTTGCCATCAACAGTGTGTTTAATGAACCTACTGCTTTGCTACCTTTTAACAACCGTTTATCTATCTCTCTCTCTCTCTTCGTCTCCTCTATTTGTAACTGTGACTCCAAGGTACTCAAATTCAGTTACCTTCTCAAATTTATAATCTTTGTCATTTGTCCTTAGAGTAATCCACTTATTTTCTTCAGCATTTTCTCCTCTCATTTCCATATACTTGGTTTTTCCTTGGTTTATAGTCAGGCCATATTTTTTTGCTTCTTCTTCAAATTGCTTGAACATTTTTTGAAGTTCTATTCTTGAACGTGTCAGAAACACCAAGTCATCTGCAAAACCTATACACTGTTGTCTTCTGTTAAGAATCGTGCCGCTTGTCTGGATATTGGCTCCTCTAATTATATTTTCTAGTACTAGATTGAATAAGTCTGTTGACAGGGGGTCCCCCTGTTTTAATCCTCTGTTGACGTTAAACTGATTTGAAAAACTGCCTTCTATCATGACTTTATTGACTGTGTTGGTTAACGTCATTTTAACTAATCGTATCAGTTTCTCTGATATTCCTAGTACTCTCATTGCTTCGTATAGCCTGTTTAGTGAGATTGAGTCGTAAGCCTGTTTAAAATCGATAAAGAGCATATGTAAGCGTAGATTTTGTTCATAACTATTGTTTTGTAATAACTTTAGCAAAAAAATTTAATCGGTTGTTCCTCTTTCCTGTCTGAAACCAGCCTGGTATTCTCCTATTATCTCTGATTCATAAGCTTTCAATCTAGTTCTTATAATTTTTGCTAATACCTTATACACCACTTCTAACAGTGTGATTCCTCTGTAATTTTCACATATGGTCTTATCACCTTTCTTGTGAATTGGGCAGATGAGTCCTGTGTTCCATTGCTCCGGCATTTTTTCGTTGTCCCATATTTTCTTTATAAGTCCAGCTATTTTTTGCTGCAGTATATTTCCTCTCACCTTTAATATCTCTGCTGGAACTCCGCTTTCTCCGGCACTTTTATTATTTTTTAGGTCCTTTATTACTGTTATTATCTCCCTTTCTGTCGGTGCTTGTGTTTGTTGTGGTTCCGCTTCTTGTATTTGTTGTTGTTCGACTTCTTGCCCTCGCTGTTGCATTTCTGTTTCTGTTTGGGCTTTATCGTTTAATAATTCTCCAAAGTATTCTGCCCATCTATTCAATTTTTCTGTCTGGTCTCCCAGCAACATACCATCTTTATTTCTGCAAAACATTGTGCATTTATTTTGAGTCCCTCGTGTTTTTTTTACTCCTTGATAAAAATTTTTAACTTCTTTTTGGACATAGTTTTCTTCTATTATTTCTAGTTGCTTTTCCAGTGATTTTCTCTTCTTTTGCCTGCATAATCGCTTAGCTTATCTTCTCTTTTCTTTATAATACTCGTTACTTTTTCTGTGTTGTTTCTAATATTTTCCATTTTTGCGTTGTTTCTCTGCTCTAGAATTCTTTTGCAGTCCTCATCAAACCATTGTTCTCTATTTTCTTTTTCTGCTTTCCCAATGCTAAGGTCTGCCGCTTCTATCACAGCTGCTTGTATTTGTTCCCATTCCTCTTCTAGGTTCCCGGTCGTGATTCTTTCCAATCTCTTGTTTATCTCTTCCTCTGTTCTTTTTGCTACCTCTTTATCTTGGAGTCGCTCTAATTGGTATTTTTTCCGTTGTGTTCTTTTTCTTGTTAGCTTGGGAATTTCTTGCTTAAGTTTGACTATTGTCAATATATGATCGCTATCCGCATCTGCTCCTCTGTAACTTCTACAATCAGTCACAGATTTGTTGTGTTTTCTTTCAATGAGGACATGGTCTATTTGGTTTCTCGTTTTTCCATCAGGAGAGATCCAGGTTATTTTGTGTATATCTTTATGATCAAATTGTGTGCTTACTATCTTAAGGTTATGTTCCATTGAAAGTTCTATTAGTTTTTTGCCATTGTCATTACTTTCTTTATGTAGGCTTTTACCTCCTGTTATATTGCATTATGTTATATGTGCATTAATTATGCTAATTTTTCTATACTTCCCGCAAAATCTTAAATAGCACAGTCTTTCTGATATTGCTTGGAAGTCAGTTACTACTCGTCTTATTCTGTCTGATACTATAAAACCAGTCCCCAGGTATCTATTTGGCCCGCCGCTTTTAAAGAGGGTACTTTTCCCAACTTTTACTATCTCACTTCCTAGTTGCTTGGTCTCTTGCAAGGCCATTATTTCGATTGCTGATTGCCCAGATCTACTGTACTGTATTGGTTTGGCAGTGCCGTCAAGGAATACTAGATTTCACCTCATGTTTCAACAACCTTTATGTAGAACTAATGTAAAGTTTAATAGTTTTAGTTCAAGGTCTGTAAGGACAGCCAATAACTTATCTCCGAACATTGATTTCAGTATAAGTCAAAGTCGCTTTGTGTGCTTTCTTAAGGATTTAACGCTTGGGGAAGAACACTAATTTATAAATTTATAAGTATATTTATGGGTAGCTAGGTGATTTAGTGTTAAGTGTCCAAATAATATTTGTCAATTTATTACCTGTGATAATGTCTGTGTAATGTTACCATTTTGTGATTGTAATTAAGTATATTTACATATTTTTATAATTTATTTTGAGGTTTAATGTATATTTTAGCTCTTAAATTATTCTGTAATAATGGGTAAGGCCCGTAAATAAATAAATAAATAAATAGATTCTATATTTCTCTCCTATTTTATCTAAATTTCTTAATGCTCCTTCATCGTAGGTCCCACTTACATTCCATGTGCCCACTTTCAGTACATTTTCAATTTGTTTATTTCCTTTCTTATCTTCTTTTCCTTTCTCCGAATTCGTCGTCCTTATTGTAGCCATGTCGTTACCATTTTTCTCATGTTGATTATTATTTTTTACTTTTTTGACCCCCCTGGTGCAGCTTCTCCTTTTTTTATTTCGTA